>NC_039483.1:15466297-15835734 GCF_003590095.1 Trichoplusia ni
ATAGTCAGGATTTTAAAGAAAAACCATTTTTAGAAGGGTTTTGGAACGCCAGTAAGTGTAGTTAGTAATTTTTTGGAAGCAACTGTTACTACATCAATTATTTTGTGCAAAAATTCAAACCGACTTCCAAATAAGGCAACATAAAAATTATAAACAATATATTAAATTACCGATAATACTTGACGTAACGTTAATCGGATTAGAAATAGGGTTAAAACTACTTTTTGTAATTCCTTATTTTCTTTTGCCTTTTCATTTATTATCCACACAAACACTTACACTAATAGTGTCATGTAATCTACAACTAAATATTAAAACACCAATACTATACCGACCATATACAAAATTGATTCCATTCATCCTGGGCTCACCCGCCACATCATGATTGGACATCAATCATTCACCCATTTACATCCTAACCATTGAATGTGGAATACAGAACCCTGATATGAACACTATCGATATACTACAAACTATAAATGTTGCAATTAAGTACCATGGAGGTTTAAAACATTCAATGATAATATGAATGATGACGTTTCACGGATACTTTTTATTACACAGCTTTTAATTGACCCATACCTGTCTTTTTGTCTTGAGTTCGATTTCCTATCAATATTATTTTATGTTGTTTGAACATCGGTTTTGACTGCCTAAGTGCCTAGATTGTCTAGAAGTCAATAAAAAAGCGTTTATTGACGTTCCTTGTATTTAACCAGTTTGTAATCTCTTTCGTTTTAGTCAGTAATACTTAGTTTTTAGATGTGCTATACATTGTAACACTTATGTTGAAATAGAGTTGTATTCTATTCTATGATATGGAACTGATCTGGAGTTGATGCTCGAAGGCATAGTGATACGCGATAAAACGACGCAACTTAATCATGTTTGGGTTTAGTGGTATTTAATCTCAAAGAAAATAAGAAAGCTAAAAAGGTTTTCTTTTAGCTGGTTTCTGGTTTTCATAGCGTTCTTACTACAGGCTCTCCGCATTTTCTCTGAACTCTATCGATATTTTTTTGCATTTTTTCCTATTACATTTATTATGTGACAGCCTTAGTGTAGGGTTCACGCTACCTTCATAGAGCGGCATATCGTTCTCGCTGTTATGAAATTTATTTATTTATTTATGTTAAAACGATAGAGACCTCAATTACATTAACATAGACGTGAAATTTAAAATAGGAAGAAAAACATAATATAAACTAGAAAAACCAACCAGCTTAAGTATAAACATGTGAAACTTAGTTACATCAACGAATAAACTATTAATAAACAAAACAAACGTAATATAAAATTTATAACGATAACAAGATACACATTAAACTATGCGTTCGCACAGGCTGAGACACAAACACATTATTATTTTAAAATCTTCAACAAATAGATCACAGTTCTCTTCTGAAATTGAGACGGAGTTACGCGTTGCGTATAGTTTTATCTCGCTTCCATGATGGTCTAATGATGTTGACGTTGCAGGTGAAATGAACGTGCTCTACCTCTTCATGAGGTATAGATTCAACTGGGATGAGGTGCAGTTCAGTATGTTCTGCACGTATAGTATCATCACCAATTTAGTAGGTAAGTCAATGGAACATTTCATTTGAATTACTGACTAAGTACTCATTGTAACTCATTTTTCACACGAAAAAAGAGTCGTGTTGATAGACTGTAAATAGGTATGTGACACTTGAAAGAAAATTGTAGATAATAAATAATTTGGAGCGTTCCCCCAACGTCAAGTTTTTTAATCACTCACCACTTAAAGGCAACTTTTGGTGGGTTTTACTTTATTTTATTTTTATTTTTTACTTTTATTCTTTAATACTGATTTCTTAATTTGATTTTCGTTTATTGAAATAAAAATGCTCCCAACACACTTAAAAAAATCTACTCATATGGATTATAACTAAATTAATTAAAGTTCAAAATTCCGCTCACTTTTTTTGTATCCATACCAAATACAGTACTGGATTAATTACATATATGAGTAGATTTATACCACGAATGCCACATGCTTGACTTTCAAACAGTTATAACACGTGAATACAACTTATAAAATTATTATTATATACGTCTTACAATTACACTGACATTACGTTTCCACGTATATGATGATTAAATAGAGATAAAGGAACAATGTGTCAAAACATTGTGAAGTGCAGTCTCGTATCTGTAAAACACGTGATAATTATGTTTAGGTAAATCCGGAGTTTTAGGTTCCCGGTAAAAACCGAACTGCTTTACTGAGGCACGGCCTTCTTATTATTGCTTGGTTATATTTCATGTACCATACTAGATGTTTTTTTTACATATTCTGTATTTCTGTAACAGAAGAGAAATAATAATAGAGGCAACGGTTAGTGCGGTTATAATGGGCGACCAATTTTTGATGAAAATATGATTTCATTTGCATATTTTAACGGAATCACAAGTTGTCAGAGTTACCACTTGTGCTTGACTGGGTTTTCCGTATGTTGCGAAAATCCGAGTCTTTGAGAGTGAGAATTCGAATTCATGTGTACATTATTACAACGTAATTATTACTTGCAAAAAAACTGTGAAGGAAACCATCATGAGGAAACTAGGACACGTGAGAATTATTCAAGGATGTATATACTACACATATGTGCCATATTCTAAGGGAATGCAGTCCTAAACTCTGACACCAGCTTGTAGGTCAATCATACGAAAATAAAGATCTTCGTTCGTCAAAATTCTCAACCAGGAGACAGAAATTAATAGACGACAGATATTTATAGTACTTTGTTGCTTTGTCTCAGTTTCAAAGATCCATTAGATTAGAATTCTAATGAAATCTTTAGTTCAAAACACTAATAAGTTGTAATAAAGGCTCGAAGTCAAATTTCAAGAAATATTCAAATATCATTAAGATATTATTTACATCCAAAAGTAATATTTTCCCTCTTCTAATAGAGAGTCTATACAGAGTTTAAAAGCACAAACAAGCTCGAATAAAATGCTACTTGATCTAGCATTTCTATTTTATTAAGCTGAACCGATTTCATATGATTTACAGTTGTGCACGAACCGGGGTCACTCGCAAAGATTTATATTACGTTAAGTATGAACGAATACTGGATTATAAGTAGCAAATACTCGGATTTTCAACGAGAATTCTGTAGTACATTTTTAATATCATTAAGTTGGTGATATTAAACATTTTAAATACATTTCATTTTTAAAAAAAGAGTCTGATCAATTCGTCTATAATAATCTCAGCCTATTTACGACTCACTGCTGTCGGGCCTTTTTCCGTATATGGAAGGTTTTGAGCATTGATCATCAAGCTATTTCAGAGCGTGTTGGCGATTTTAAAATTTCAATATTTCCTCACGATTGTTGCCTTTAGCGTTTAACAGTGGTTTCGTAGAAATAAAATAAGTTCACTTTACTTTTATAAGTCACGTTGCTACATACAAATCCATGCATAGAAACGCAAGGTCACCAGGATATTAATCGAATAATAATTAAGGAACTGTAGAGTTTTTAAAAGTGCTTTGACTAGCGTTACATTTGCAGAATTCGTAAGGAGAATAATGCTGTAAGGGTTAAAATCTTAATTGAATGAAAGCCTGAGTAAAACTCTATAGAATTTGTCGTGACAATGTTTTGTAAATATCTATAGCATAACATAGTTACCTCAAATAGGAGTTTAATCTACAATTTAGGTACTTTTACTACTTGACACCTATCTTTCGTACTTATTTAATCATTATTTAATTGTGAGCCAAGTAAACACTATTTGTCATGGGTTTGCTCTCCGCGTAAGACGAGCATTTGTGTGATCCAGGAATACTTGTCCTGACTCTGGGTATCCTTGTCCATGTGATTGAATGGATAAATTAATTATTAAAGATCAAATTAAATTATTGTGAAAGTCGTTTAAAAAAAAGAAAAACAAGTAATTTATGTAGGTATGTTCTACGTTAGTTTGACTGTATTTATGAAGCCTGTTCTTGTTTCTCATAACATATTTCTTCAATCCTATTCATTATTTGGTTCCTGAACCAACAGGTTTTACCATTGTCCACTTAAAAACAAAACAGCCACATCTTCCTCCATAAATATTTGCAAACATTTTTATTCCCACGTACACCGTTCTTGATCTGTAAACATTTCAATTATTCGTGAAGATTAGTGATCAAACAAACAAGTCTGTGAACGTAAATAATTTTCCGTATCACCAATGTTTGGTCAAAAACAGCTGTTTAGTCCGATAGCGAGATTAAAAAAAAATATGAAGATGTATTTTTACTTTTACCTCGTGAACAAAGAATGAAGGGGATACAGTGATTCAAAATCTCTTGCCACGTCACTTATCCGTACGTACGTGATGTTAATAGCCCATTCATCTTAAGCAAGAAGTTAACCTTCCTTAATGATGTGATAAAATTTAAAATACGTATTCAATATTTTTTGGATATCTGTCCGACGCACTAAAGAGATTTATATTATTAGACTTAGCTCAATACCCTTTTCTTAGCATCCAACGACGAATTGCTACATCGATGAAGTTTGGCTAACAAAGACAATTACCAACCTAACGTTTTTCCATATTGCAAATGTTTGGCTAACAAGAGTCTCTGGGCAATGCTACTTTTATTCTTTAATTTAATTTAAGTACTTTCACACAACGCCATCTAGTCTCAAACTGAGCAAAGCTTGCATTTTGAGTACTAGACATCTGATTAAATAAACATACTTATATATCTCTAAATATATGCATAATATAGATAAATTACACCAAGACACGGAACAAATCATCGTGCTCATCACACACACATTTGGGTGTCTTTGTACATGTGACTTGAATGTTTGTAAAACCCCCGTAACAAAAGGATTAAATTCCTCTGTGTGGGAAACTAAAAATGTCCAGGGTGAGAATCGAACCCACGACCTCCGGTATAGCAGTTAAGGCCTCTAGCCACTAGACCAACAGGCCAGTCAAGTACTTCAACTCCTATTTCATCTGGATCAAACATTTGTCCAACAGGAACTCTGTTTTCGATCAGCATCTTCAGTGACTTCATGAAGTTAGACGATACCGTTGTGGGAATCATCTCCTGCACCAGCAAGATCCTCGCATCCTTCATCTTTGCCTTCGCCTCCACTACCACTGAGATTTACATCGGTAAGTTCACGAGAAATAACAATATATTATCATATAAACGAAAAGGAACTCTAACTTACTTATTATAAAGGTGACTGGGTAACGACGCCAAACTGTATATATAGATTGCACGCATTTCACTACCGCTCTGCTCTTATTAATCGATGGTATTGGATACCTACTCAGTAAATGGACTACCTAACACAAATGACTTTTCAAATCGGACCATTAGTTTTTCAGATTTGCATTTCCAAAGTCAACAAAAAGAACGATACTTTCAGCTTTATAATATTAGTTTATATGCTTGAATTGCCAGTCATAACATGTTAATATAAACATAATATATACTATTTGGAATTGCCTGTCAAAGATAATACTATGGGATCCTAATAGATACATCTTCCTGTTAAAATAACAGGTTCACAAATTTCAGCGTTTCTCATTATTGAGCCTTATAAAAAGTCAGGCGGTTTCTGACCGTATATCCTTCATTTGTTTTCTTTTCCTTTTGTTATCAAATGCGTACAATAAAGTAAATTCTGTTCGACCTGTGGTAGTTACAGGCCCAAAAGTTTTGCCACTATATAGTTAGGATCGCAGTCGTTTCGTGGGAGGGCCTGATTAACGTACCTAGCTAAATTCCAAGTTAGTTTCGAAGGTGAAACTATGTTGGGAGTATGAGTATCCATTAACAAGTAACGAAAATATAAATAGCAACCATCTTGTCTCTAGTTTTCAGCAAGTTAATTGAGGACTTGAAAATGGAATTAACTGAAGTAAAGTAATGCGTCTCGTTTGAATGATTCAAGAATAATACTCTAACACTAATCTTATGCATTGCAAAATTTAATTTCTCTTCATTTTTACTTATATTTAAAAGACCACCTGGTGAAAACCAGACGCTGGAGAAATTATGGAGAGGCCTATGTTCAGCAGTGGACTGCTATAGGCTGAGATGATGATGATGAAAAGACGAATTTACATTCGCCTTCTTTTTTAACTACTGCAGTAATTGTTAACAGTGACTATGGTTACTCAATTGTGCAAATTTCATCTTTTCAGCACCTTTGGTTGAAATTTTCAACGGGACATCATTCATAGCGATGCGTTCTATCGCCTCAAAACTGGTGACAAGTGAAGAATTGGGTAAGTTTCTTTGTAAAGACTAATTATTCACATAGGTACTTGCACTCCATTTTACGGGGGAAAACATGAAAAAGAGGACTGGATTGAATCATTCTTGACTCAGAGTTGATGACCACAAATCATACTAAATTGAAAATTATAACAGATCTTTGGAAAAATTGACAACGTCATTGGATAACCAGAAAACACCTCAATTTATCATTGATCTGTAAATATAATATATCCAGCGATCATTATTTTAAATTGAGATAGCTAAAGATAGCTATCACAAAACCCAAACAAAACATTAATAACTTTGTTTATTTACATTATTATCTGAAATAGAACAAAACACGCTATAGATAGACCTATATGAAAAGGCTTTAGATAACATGACCTTTACCGTTGTCATTGGGATCAACGGCCTGATTTCTATTTGTTACCGATCTAAGAATTAATTAATAGTACTTGAGCAAGACAAATGAATAGCGCTGAACTCCAGTATATTGAAGTGGGACTTGGATTTTCACAATCCTTATCATAGAGAAGCATTCCTCAATGAGTAAATACTTGGTGTTCTTGGTAATAATTGTTCTTAAAGTAGCGTTTTTAATTGAATGTATTCGTAGATAAACTATCACGTATCAACAGTAGAGTGTTATACAACACATAATTATTATAATATTAAGTTGTAAATAAAATAAGGGTCCAAAGAAACTGAAATTGAAATTTGAAAAAACTTAGTTTTTCTTTTACTTTGGTTTTGGCTTTAAACTTAAAAGTCATTTTACCATTCATGACTTTTTGCAATCCGAACCTGTGTCAGATATAAAAGATACACAATATTATTGTTCATAATCACTATAACCGATGCTACACAGTACTGAACCTATGGCTGTTTTAAGAGTTCCAAACCCTAAAGGCAAAGGAATCCTATCTTAAGAAGCAGTCTGTCCGTTTGTCATGGGGCTAATGTCGTTTGCAGATGATGTCTATATCTGTCGCTACAACAAGAAATACTGAAACAGAAATTAAATAAGTATTCAGGGCTTCTATATAAGACTATGAAACTGTTAGTGCGTATATGAAATCCAACTTCACATACGGCTGGGTTTTTATTCCCATCGGTCAAGATTCCACCAGAATCTTTAGTTACGTTGATTGCCATGTCAAAATCATTGCGAATCCTTCTTGTATGTTCATGTTTGTATTACGTCAGCACTAAAGTATTATTTTCTTAGTTCTTTGCAAATGTACCATGTACCCACACAATAACATTTGCTTACTTGTGGTTTTAAGGCATTAATGATACTTTCAAATATGGTAATCGGAAAATTTGTCCAATGACTTAGAGTTGGTAGATGTAATTTCCAGCGGATCTTAGAAAATCGCAGGATGTTGCTAACTAAACGGGTTATTTCCCATTGTTTAAAGTAACAAACTTTTCACTTTTTTTTATAGTAGCTAAAAGCATTATGCGGTATCTATTTCAAGTTCTGTATCTATGATTTTAAAATGAAAATATTAATAAAAGTGATAATTAAAGATGCAACGGTGTACTCACGCGTATTTTTCGGGAATGGCCGAATCAAAAAGGATTTTACATTAGCTATTATTATGTCACAAACATCCTTATTTGCTGGAGAAAAGTACAATTAATGGCTAATACAGACATATATAAGTTAATAACATAAATAGAAATTAATACTTAAATGGATACAGGATAACAAATGGAATATTAATTGTTACTTTTATCGTAAAGTGAATAAAAGGAGATTCCCCCTAACGGGTCATACCGCAAACGCATTAATAATACAAATCAATATATTTTTACATTTATTTTAGGTAAACACGTATGCATCATACTGCAGGCTATTTTCCAAAGCAGTGACACGATTTGTTCTTCATAACACAAGTAAGGTATATAGGCCGCATAAAAAAAGTTAGAATCGGATACGTGACAATCGCCCTGTACAAGTAGGCTAAAATGAACAAATTTTCAAAAGAAAATGGTCAACCATCAAATTTATGACGGCAATGGCGGCTGCTTAACCTCGATTTTGATTTTTGTTTTCAAGCGGCAACAGAAATACATTAAGTAAATGAAAAAATTGAAATTGTTGATCTCATATGATATAGTCTGGTAACAGACGGACGGACAATCGGACAGACAACAAAAACAATCCCATAAAAATTGAACTTGTAGAAGTCTGAGCATTTAATCCAAGTAAAAACAGCCAACGTCTTAAAAATTTAAAACAATGAAAATGTGTTATAGCTTTTACACCATTTAAATAAGGTTCAAATTCAATTGTTTTTATAATGTAAAAGACAAAAGAAAAGATTTGAATGATCTATTTGTTTGCTTTCTTTGTTGTGACCGCAAACATTTGTCTCATATCAGTCTCCATTGTTCTGTGGATGACGTGGCTAAATAATATCAGAGACGACACCTTGGACGTTGTAATACGCAAATACCTTTAAAAGAAAGTGACGCTGTTAAAGGGTTATTGATCTGAATCTACGTATTGTCTGGTTTTTAAGGTTCCATATCAAAAGGGAAAAAACGGAGCCCTATCAGGTTCTTCCTAGATTCTTCCGTTGTCTTTCTGGCCAAGATTAGGGTGTATCTCAAGGAGTGCAGTAGCTAAAATTTTTAGTGCAAGGATAGCCAAGTGGTGTAGATCACCACGCCAAACAGACTGTGCGCGATGTGATGCGGGTTTGAGCCTCGTGTAGGACGAGCATTTGTGTGATCTACGTATGCTTGTTTTGAGTGTCTTTGTGCATAACTTGAATGTTATGACATTCTCTGCGACATGACCGTTACATTCTAGTGCGGAGAGTGCAGCAGCGACTAGGAGTAAACTAAAGTCAAAATATAGTTTGTAAACAAATCGTTTGAAAAAAATAATAAAGATATTCAATTGATTTAATAATAAAAATATAGTAGCACAAAGAAGTTTTACTTTAATCGCGTGTGACGGTTACACGGATTCCTTGTTTTTAAGCCATTGCTTCAATTATCCCATTTCTTGCAGGTAAGGTGAACTCCTTATTCGGTCTGGCTGAGGCCATGATGCCGCTGGTGTACGGGCCGCTGTACTCCCGAGTGTACATGGCGACGCTGACCGTGCTGCCGGGTGCCGTGTTCCTGCTCGGAGCCGCCATGACGGTTCCTGCTGTGGCTATATTTGGGTAAACGATCTTTTTTTAATTAACTTAACGTAGGGTTTTGAGAAATTTAAATTTATAAATCATTTATTTATTTAATACAATAAAGAGGTCTAACAGCTATACAAATCTGGAGTAGCTATAATTTAGTTTACAGAAAGCCAGTTAAAAGTCTTCACTTTTAGAAATAACGTGGTTTACATAATATGAACATGAATTAAAAAAACCGTATGAAATTAGTATATTTTCATTTAATCTTATTAAAAGATTTTAAAAGATTGTTAACCTTTAATATTTATGAAAAATATTACTTAACCTTCTTTAGGGAAAACTACAATATTCAAAGACAAACCCGACGCTATTCTAAAAATAATTAACATAAAACATCAACGTCACGTCAATTCAACTTCATATTTGTTATTTCCAAAGATGTTCTATTAATAACTTTTAAGGTAATAGGCGTATTATGTCTTCTGTTTGTCGGGTATTCAACCATAACTAATTTCAGGCTGTCGCTAAGGCTATTGGTTTCTCCAACAACAATTCGTTACGGTAGTTATAACCCTAGAACAGTAATACTTATACTTGGACGTTATAGAACATAATTCATGCAAAAAGTTTATATACTTTACGACTCATTTGTTTTACGAAAAGTGTACAAGACAAGTGTATTCTAAAGGACTAGCAAAAACATGAGATAAACAACAATTATACATCGTGATTTTTTAGTCGTCTTACAAAAGCAGCCCAGGTCATGTATCCAATGACTAGAACACGTTCATGATAAAAAATATAGGTATTTATAAGATATAAATAAATTTAAAATGCAATTTTTATACAATATTATGATGCAATTCGTAGTTTTTTTAGAAACACAGCTCTGTTGCGAGCGCGGTCCGAGCCTTCTAACAATGGTGAGGGGCGCGAGCGGCGGCGTTTTTATCATTTTTCAGAGTATATTTCAGATTTCTCTTGTTTAATTTTTCTTCGTACTTATTATCTTAGTTGATGATAAAAAAAAAATCGCGCCTAGGGGTATTTTACGTCGGATACATGAACTGGGCTCCTTTTGTAAGACGACTAAAAAATCACCGTGTATAGTGAAAACAAAAAAAGGTACATTTTTTTAAAAAAAGGTACAACACTAGAAAAGATGCGGATAGCTGCATCAACTAATTGTGAGCATATAATAAAACTAGATATTACAATTCTGCAAAGACCTAATCTACATCACCAATCAGAATAAGCCAAGGTCGTTGATGCCATTACATGGTACAGACAGCAACGGTAGGCTTAACACCAAAAATGTATGAAGGATTGCAACGCAAAAACGCGGATGACGTATCACGGCGGTTCAGGTTTAGTCAGTAATAAGTCTGACACTACCCATTTCCTGGCCCGAGGGAGTGGATGTCCATGAGGATTCCCCTTCTTATAAAAAAAGGCCTAACACTAAAACAGTATTTGACAAAAGACATCTGTTTACTCCGTCTGACAGATGTTCATAAAATATTAGACATGTGATGTTATCGCCTCCTCTACCATACATTTTATCATCTTAAGTGTGGTTGTCTTCCTAACTTTTTGAAGACGTGAGAAAATGAAAAATACGTACTAATTCAATATTTTTGAGAAACCTGACTTCCGGACCAGATTTTTTCACGTCTTTAAACACTCACTTTTCTTGTTTGTTTGTCATTCCGGTTGGATTTTTGCAACTTAATTTTGAAGTACTCGTACTTCCCGATAAGCTAGCAGGCTGAAATTTTCAGGGTGGCTGTAAACCCGACGACAATGCAGTTTATGATTAAATCGATTTTGGTAAATTTTTACTACATTTCAAAATGTGTGTTTCTAAAGTAATAATATAGCAGTTGCGGAAGGGAGATGCCGCTCTATGCCAAGTAGCGCTGTCACACTTCCACATCTCTAATAATATTACTTTAAGACGGGGCAGTAGGTTGTCTGTTATAACAATTTGTTTTTCAAAACAAAGAGACACAATCAAATTCAATGAGAACTGTTATAATATCAGGTAACAAAATAAACATGACATCTAATAAGGTTAGACAAAAATAAACTGCAATACTTCACGTCTTAAATTACAGGCACTTTGTAAATTAAATCGTGTTAATCAATTTCTGATGGTGACTGTACGAGAGACAGAGGTTGAAAATACAATGACATGTAGACAGACAAATAAACCAGTGGTATATAGGAAAGGTTTTGTCAATTACAGTGCCAGTGACAATTTGGAATTTGTGCCAGCAATTTAAAAGTAAAAAAATGTGTCAGTTTTGAATTTGAAAGTGTAGTTTCAAAATTATTACGGAATATAATAGTGAACATGTAAGTTAAAAATTAGCTTTTACAACTATTTATGTTAGTAATACTTTAAATGTTGATGAATATATTTATATACTGTTAGTTTGTTTAATGTTTTGTCTGGTTTTACCACGTACGAGAACATAAATGGAATTACCATATATATAAGTGTTAAAACGTTAAAATCATCTCTAAGAACCATGATTTGTTGTCTGCGGCTGGTATATTTGCTTTGTCATTGTTACGTGTAAAATCCCCTGTTTTTTAAAAAAACACAGTTATTTATCATTTTTTCAATAGATACCTAAGTGCGATTTCTAAGAAACGAGGAAAACCTGTGGTCTGCGAAAAAATGTTGTGTTTTCTAAAACTCTGTATTTTTTCAACTTTTTGTTTTTTTATAATTTCATTGGTTTGGTTTCTTTTATTCCTTTTTCGGGCTATTTAAATAACATAAAAATGTAGACGGCTTGAAAATCTTCTGTTTTGAAGACGATTCAAAATAACATTCACAACATTGAACAATACAGGGGTCCATCTATTAATGCTCCCTGTATCACAATTAACATATTTTTGGTAATCGGGTCAACAATCAGACGACTTTCCCAAATTGCAAAAAAATAAAGTCATAAAAATAATCTGAATAATTTATGTCCTGTAAATTGATATACGAATATCTCACTTATCATTTAATATATATAATCAAGTTTATAATAATGCACTTTATTGCAGGATTTTATACAGTTCAATGCTCTTTGTTGAAATTATTTATGCGTATGGATATTTAAGGTTTTTTACCATGTCAAAATGTCAGATTAACTATCTGACTTTATTTATATGATTGATCAGGCATTCTAAAAACGTGTTTTGAATTCTCGTCGGGATTCGAGAACTCTTTTTGGTTTGAGTTATGACTCATAATGCGTCTTAAATTTGCAAAGTTTGAGCAGTTTGCTTTGGTTATTGGCGCCTTATCATCCCTACTAATATTATAAATGCGAAAGTAACTCTGTCTGTCTGTTACGCTTTCAGGTCTGAATCACTGAACTGATTTTAATGAATTTTGGTACAGAAATAGAATTGACCTTGAGAAAGAACATAGGATAGTTTTTATACCGGTTTTTAGAAGAGTTCTCTTGGAAACGCGATATAACCGACATCGACGCGGGCGAAGCCGCGGGCGAAAAGCTAGTCAATTATAATATAGGAAATACGATATATCTGAATATATGTGAACTTCTCTCATAACAGGATTATACTTTCATCTTAGGAATATCGCACTGTTGGGAAAAGGTCACTTGAGTTGAGGTTTTATTTAAGCATTGATCACCATGCTTGCTTACTGAGGGTTATCCATTCCAGATTTCAATATTTTTTATCCATTAACACAACTTTTTCCTTCACCGTTTGTAAAAAGTCTGATAACCAAGAAACTTCACATAACTTTAACAAAATCCTTTACCATTTCTTTCAGTCAAAGTTTATTTATATCACACGTTTTAAACATAAACAATGTACAATCAATTTCGAACTTGCAACCATTTAATTAAAATTCCCTTCATATAACGCCATTTACGCGGATTAAAAACAATTAACTAATGACCTACAATAATAATACTTAAGAATCACTAACTAATGTTATTAGCAGTACAATATGAATGGACAATGGCTGTTATCTGTTCCCCTAAAGGAAGTAATCTTCGTGTTATCTATATTAAGTACGATCTGAATTGAAGTACAGTTGTTGACAGCAAGGACTTATTGCAAAGCGGTTTGTGAATTTCCATTTGATTTATTTGCTAAGTATCCGTTATTATGGTGTTTGACTCTTTATTTCTTTAGTGTGTTGTTTTTATTCGGAGAAGGTCGTATTGGTTTGCGTTATTTTTTTCTTAAAATTTATTATTATTAATTTCTTAAGCATATTTTTGAGCGTCTTTTATGTTATCATTAGCTGTTGCTGATCGAAATGAAAATCGAAAATGATGATACGGGAATATAAAATCGGGATATAAACTATCCTATTTTAATCCTAGTTTAAATCTGTCTGTGTACAAAGTTTCGTTTAAATCTGTTCAGTGGTTTTTGCGTTAAACATCCAAACATCTATAGTAGGATGGATATTTTATATTGGTAAAGAGTTATTAGAGTTATGTTCATCGATAAATGTTTAAAAGCACGAAATTCAATCTTATACTTCCTTATTCTCTTTCACAGTCGGAAATAGGATAGTTCATTGTTTTCAGGGTTCAATCAGCTATGCGTGTGAGTTTTCTACGCATATTTCTCATCACACACACAAACTACAAGCATTTTATATTACAAGCTTCGAAACAAATGCCTTCCTGCCTCTGTATTGATTGTCACCGGAGGAAGTCACAATCAAAACACGCTGGCACTGTTTAGGTATTAGTTAAACAAACTACAGACCGAGTTACCATGTTATAGTTTATTTAACGGACTGCAAAACATGGGAAAGTTTCAGTTTTCCATTTTGTTGGTTAGAAGGATTTTTCTCGAATCTTATGAGTGATTTGGAAAGTTGTAAAAAAATAGATTTTTCCCGCGGTTTATCCACAAAGATTCAGGTTATTGCGGCACAATATAGCCTTTCTTGAAGTTTAAACCACGTTTCAAATTACGTAATAATACCGGCCTCCAAATGTCCCACTAGGCATAATGTTTTTTCCATAATTATAAGAAAGATATGAACATTGATTATCACGCTAGATCACTGCTTGTTGTTAAATTCTGCTTCTGATATTTGGATGCCAGGGATCTTTCACCGTTTTTCAGTCATGCTATGCGCGTCGGTTTTGTTTTTTGTAAACCTAACGTAACCTAACCTAAACAGATGAATAAACATACAGAACTTCTACATACATTTATTAGTCAGCGTAAAGTATTTTTATATGACACCTAAAAATATGCATTGCTCGTAAAATATAATCGAATATTAAAAGAAATGGGTATATTATTACTTCACACATATTATTACTTCTACACTAAGCAAAACTATTGCCAGATTTTTTCTAACATTTACATCACGTGTATTATAAAAACCTAGACTTAAAACAGGTATCATAGTATAGACCACAAAAACTTTTCGTACCATGCAGGGATAGCGCCTAGTCATTGACCGTGGTCTGATGACCTTCACCTTTTGACTATTCCAAACACCGAATAGAGATATGGCAGTACTTCTGAACTGATATATTCATAACATTACAGTAGTGCCCCTTAAAAATACAAATACAAATATTCTTTATTGTGGTACATAGGTTATTGAAAGTTGATACAAGTTTTCAACATTGTACACAGCTATGATCCAACTGAAAGGCATACAATAATTTTAAAGTTATCTATACTTACTAATATATAAAGCTGAAGAGTTTGTTTGTGTTTGTTTGTTTGAACGCGCTAATCTCAGGAACTACTGGTCCAAATTGAAAAAATATTTTTGTGTTGAATAGACCATTTTTCGAGGAACGCTTTAGGCTATAAACCATCACGCTGCGACTAATAGGAGCGAAGATACAATGGAAAATGTGAAAAAAACAGTGCAGGTATAAATCATAACTTATATCTTCTACCCGCGGGAACGAAGTCGCGGGCAACAGCTAGTAATTTATAAGTCTATAGGTCCAGAAAGCACAATGAGAAATATTAAAAAATTATTTACATTAGAGATAAAAATTTGTTAGGTACATTACAAGACAACAATTAATTTAATTTGACATAAATGTTGAATATTTATGGTCCATGAAATGGTCATTAAGAGTGTGTCGTTGATTTTGCCATGAGCTCTTCAAGCATTTTTTTCTACAGCAGAACCCCTGCAATCGTAAAATTGAGACGGCAATATACTGCATATACTTCTGTCTCGTTTCCTCTATAGGGTCATAAATGTCATAATAACTGGGTAGAGCAGTTTCATCCTATTCTAGTACAAATTAAGGTCTATATTATAGTTATTTATACATACTGTTATATAAACACATTGCTTATTGAATCTATGAACTTCATCCAACCTGTTTCTGATACCCCAATTAGGTAGTGACATAAGTACGATGCCGGCATTAAGTGTACCCTTACGGTATTTATCGACATCTGTGGCCGTTGCAGAACTAATAATGGCTAAGTTAGAGCTAAAGTTTTCCGAAATTACTATCTGAACTAGATACAGATACTTGAGAAACTGTGGCCTTGTAATGTTTTTGTGTGTATCGACTTTGGTTTAAAGAAAAACTCAGGTTATGTTTTTACAATAGAAGATTAACGTTTTTAATGGAATATTAGTTAGATCATTTATAAATTACAAGATCAAAATAATAATTCTAAAAGAAAAATTGTCACACTTATATTCAAAGTAATAATAACGATATAAGCTTCACACTTCATGATAAATACGAAATCGGTAGAGATTTGTCCATGATTTGTAACTTTAAAACAGTAATTCGACTCGTTATACAAAAAATAATATAAACGTCACTAGTAACAAAAAACGTCAAGGTAGCATGGCCTCTGCACCATGTTCTTTTAAAAGACTTAAATATAATAAGTTAAATTACACAAAAAAAGAATTGTTAGGTTCCAGAACACAAACATCAATATTGAAAAGCAGAGAAAAAAATCTCTGCAAACATTCCTCTACGTATTTTTATTCTTCATTAAAAATTGCACCTCTCTTTAAAAGCCAGTTGTTGCTGAACAGTTGTTTTTCTCGCCGATCTTGAAGATGCAAACAAGGAAATAAAAAACTATACTTAAACGCTTTAAACAGCCACAGTGCAAAAACTTCTCGGCGCGACTGTACGCGTTCATACCGCGACTATATTACTCGTCCCAAATAATCCATTACATCATTTTACAATCGATCCTTACACTCACCGCGAGTGTACTATTTACATTTTTCCTCTGCATCTATAATAGTCCATTCATTCATTTCAGATGGATGTATTTCGAACAAAGAGAGGACACCAAGCAAGTCGAGGAGATGGAGAACGTGAATAAGGACGTTTAGTTCCTACCGTTAGTGACTAGTGACTCAAAGCATTTATATAAGTGAAAGTGTTATTGGACTTTATACATACAGTGTGTTTTGATTAAGTGTGATTGTTCTATTAAAAATCCTGTCGAGTTTCAACGTAGTTTTTATTCATTTTTTTTATATGAAAACAATCGCCTGTTTATAATATAGTGACACTTCGCGACGGATCGCTTGACTTGTTTGAGTATCGACGTGTTAAGTTTATTTTCGATTTCTCCGAGTGTGTTTGTGGACGCATTAAAGACTGATATGGCAACATAAGAGTGTTTGCTTACATTCTGGCGTACAATAGGACGCTAGCGTCGTCCCAACGTCGCGGCTTACCAGTAATTCAATATTATACCGTATTTATCTTGGTGCTGCGAGGATGTGCTCTTCAATATAATAACAATGTGACCTAACTTTGAAGAAACACTTCGGATCTCAGACGAGGTATATGTGCCTTGCTCTTTTATATTTTATACATCAGTGAGTAAAGAATTTTTACTTGTTTTATTAAAGTGAAGAGTTATAAAAATTCAAAAATGAATAGCACGGAAAAGTTAGACGACAAAACGTCTCGGGACGATTCGACTGAGGAACTGCCTCTAAAAACAGAGACTAAAACTGGTCTCCCGGACATGACCTTTTTTGAGAAGATCAAATTTATCAAATCTAATATAACGGTAGAACCTGTTGTGGCATTCTTTGTCATGCCCAGCGTGCTAGCGATGTTAGCGACGCAAAACTTGAATTTAGAGAAAGCGTGCAGGGTCAACCTGGGGTTCGGAGACGAGGCCTGTACCGCGTTGAGGCTCAGGAAACGAGCGAACTATACTTACGAAGAAGATGAGGTACAGAAACTGATCGCATCGGTCCAGGCATGGAAGAGCGTGGTACACACAGCGATACCAACACTGCTGATGCTTTTCATCGGCGCGTGGAGCGACAAGACCGGTAAACGAAAGATCTGCATGCTGATGCCAATCTTCGGGGAATTCATGACGTGTGTACTAAACATGATAAACACGTACTTTTTCAATGAAGTCCCAGTAGAATGGACCGTGTTTATGGAGGTCATATTCCCGGCTCTGACAGGCGGCTGGTACACAATGTTTCTCGGCGCTTTCAGTTATTTAGGAGACATAACATCTAAGGACACAAGGACGTTCCGAATAGGTCTGTTGAACTTGTGTATGACAGTTGGATTCCCCATCGGGATGGGGCTGAGCGGCATCCTGTTACGATTCCTCGGGTACTACGGAGTGTTCTCAATATCAGCCGCGCTGCAATTCGCTAACTTTTGCTATGTATTGTTCGTTATAGATGACCACACATGGCTTGAGAACAAAGACAAGGTTTGTTTATTTATCTATATACTAAATCTACTATTGATATCTTCAAAAGAATTTTAAAATAAAAGTTGAAGAGAAATCTGGCCTCGACCTTTATTACAATAAAGACAACTGACAGTCGATTCTTTCTCTGTAATTTTGTTAGGAATAACCGGTCTAGCTTATTTTAGTAGAGGCCGGTGTTATGCATATGCCATTCTTTTTTTAGTGCAGCATTTTATAGATAATAACAATTGACGTAAAGTTCATGCATTTTAGGTTAAAAGAACTGGTTGTACTGGTTTTTTGCTGGAGTTTTTCGACTTCCGCAGTCTAAAGGAGACTGTTGAGATTGCCTTCAAGAAAGGCCCCAATAACAGACGACTTCGGATCTGTCTAATATTGAGCGTGGTCTGTTTGACGTTCGGGCCGATGTGGGGTATGTAAACAATTACTATTCTGTCCTCTATACAAATATGTTTAACAATGATGCTCATTTGTTTTGTGTAATGGGGCCAGTGTAAAATCCCGAATACTAGTCGAATAGATGATAGATGGGGAAAAATAATAATATAATTTCGTAAAGACCAACGTTCTGAAGGTGTTAAAGCCTTCTTATGTATAACCCAGTTTAAATATTATAGTAGGTAGGTAGGTCTGGTAGACCAAGAAACAGTTTACCTTAAATGTTAAACCTGTTAGTTAACTTTCCCTAGCTAAAATGATCTTGTTTGATTCCGAGTTTGGAGTAACTTGTAACGGTACTATAGAAAACTAATAAAATATTATTTTTTCCGTATATTTTTCTTTCTAGTAAGTCCAGAACGTTCGAGACAATAAAGAAAAACTAAAACCAATTCAATTTAGTCGTAATCACGAAATCAATATGCTTTAAATAAATGTTTGTAATAAAATATTTGCCGATGATACACATGCGATAGAGTATGTCGTAATATTGACTTTAGTCTTGCTTTGACAAATACATTGAGTACATAAAAATATAACTAGTCATACTGTTATCTCAGTATGGGGAAATTTTATATTTATATTCTACTTGTGATACAAATGTATCACGCTACTGAGAAAATTACATTCTGTAAGGGTAATAATAAGAATTATTTGTGCTTGGTCGTTTGATGATAAAGAGTTTAAAAATGAAAAAAAAAAAAAATTGACTTCAAAATAATGCAAATCAAGTTTCTGAATTCCATAACACAAGTGCTTTAGCAACTTACTTTGGGTTCAGAACAATGTATGTGATGTTGTCCGCATTTATTAAAAAAAAACAACCACTGGTCACCCATCAGGTTTATGACCGAAGCAAGCGTTGCTTAACCTCGATTCTTAGTGGTTTAGCGGCGGCGATAGAAATACATCATCTGTGAAGGTTTCAACTTTGTAACTATTACGGGATCTGTTTTTATACGTTGGGCGCTCGTTTACGCTGTTTTTTGTGACAATGTCAAAACCATCATATTAAACGTCAACTATTAATATGCTGTCAACTTATTATTGTATGAAAATAAATTACTCTGACTTCAAATTTTGCGGAAATATAATACGAAAATCATGTTCCTGACATTAAACAGTTTTTAGCAAACAAAAAAATTGCGGTGCGAAGTAAAACATCAACTTATTATAAATAGACAATAATTACAGTATGAAAAACTGTGGTGAAGTTTTAAATGATTTTATCAGATTTTATTTGACTTGCAGTGTATTATTATGATAGATAGTTGAGTGGTAAAGGTCATCACGCCAAACCCATTGAGCGTGACGTGACGCTTGTCTAATTGTGGTGGAGGAAAAGTATTAATTGTGTGATCCGTGAATGCTTGTTCTGAGTCTAGCTGAGATTTGAATGTTTGTGAAACGCCCGATACACAATGCTTAAACTAGACTTCATAGATTTATTTTTAGGTAACATTAAAGGAAATATAATAGTTCCCTTTAATTTTGTATGTAACGTCAACTAAATAATATGTAGCTTGTTTTTTTTTCGAGTGCATTAGTCTATATTTTAAAAGTGTTCTGAAGACAATTCTATTTACTTCCAAAGCGCGACAACTAAAATTCATTTTTCAAACTCTATCCGTATTTTAAACATATAAAACAAATACTTTTTTATTTCATCCGATCGAAATCCTTTCTAAAAATGATTTAGAACCAGCCAGAGAGTAAAAACATGACCAAACCAAAGAGGTTACACAAAAATAGTCGTCCGTCACAAACGCAGGCTGGTGCATTGCGCTGTTGACACAAGTCACGCACATATAAATCACAGGGACACACATTGTTGTACGTAGATTTACAAACGTCCAACATTCATGCGAGCCTGAATTAAATAATTGACTAGAAGCCATTTGTATTTTGATGAATACTGACGCTTGATGTTTCAATTGGTCGTCTGACTGTCTGTGTGATGTCGGATAACTGTTGCAGCTACTTGTTTCAATCTGTATCAAACTGCGTACTGCATGTATAGGAAAACATAGAGTAAGGTGGATAAAAACTGCTTCTATCTGCCCTATTTTTTGGTAAAACGCTATCACCTCGAAAGTGACTCCAGTCACACCATTTAGTCAGTCAGTACCTTAGGAAAATCGATTTATTTTTTGAAACCCCTTTTTCAATATAATCATGTGACGTAAAATAAATAAGTAAGTTATCCAGCAAAAGTATATACAAAATAAAGTCGTCATTCATTTTGTTCGGTCTCATGGGAAATTACAATGTAGACGTACTAGGTAGTGATTGCTTTATAAGAGTTAGACTTCATCCAATGCTTGAAGGTCTAATATTATTTATCTCGTTAAAAAAGAAAACTTGACATCTCATTTTGTTGGCACTGAGCCTGTTTCGAATGCTATCAAAAACGGTATTCTATATTAAAAATGGATTAAGGCTTATAGTATACGTTATGAATAATTCGACGATAGAGTATGTGTCAAAAAAACAGAAAAGGCAGATTGACAAAAAAGGCTAGATTTGCAGCTAAGAAAATAAAATACTGACCAAAGAATCTTTACAGAAGACTCGTAATCTTGACAAATAAAATACATAAAACTATGCACCGAAAACAGTACTTTTCTATGAAGTCAATCGGAGAGTGTTAACGAACAGTTCTTAAAATTGAAATCAAATTAAACATGTAGAAAACACATTGCATATTTACATGGCTAACGTCAGATGGATAAAGCCGATTATAAGTTTCTACGGAATGAAATTGAATTTCAGGTGCAGTCAAAATGTATTTGTTAATGTATTCGGGGCGAAGGAAAATCAATTCAATACGTTAGATAGTAATAATATTATTAGTCCTGAATGCTCACTTCATCCAAATAAGAAGAAAGCACAAAGTAGAATAAAATAATAAAATATGATTCAAAGAATATCAACACAAGTTACATATATAATATGGTTTTTTTTTTAAATAACTTTTTAAACTGTGGAGTGACGAACACAAAATAGCTTTTCTCTTCCTTATTCAGAAGTTGCATAATTTCACCAACATCTTCTACAAGTAGAAGTTACATCCTTGACACAATTTGTCACTGAATCAAAACAAGTCATTCGAAAAATACTTAATTAATGGTTTTATTTGCAGGTGAACTAAGCATCATGTACATATTCACTCGATACCAGTTCAATTGGGATGAAGTCAAATACAGCATCTATTCGACTTACAGCCTTGTCACACACTCCATTGGTAAGATCATTACTATACTGACGCAAAAGAGTTTTTTACTGTCTTGCTTGCTTGTATTAATTTCTCATAGGATTGTTGCGACCTTCATTTCATAGTGGTTTCTTAGGTTTACGCGAATGTTAGACATTGAAATGAAACTACTTTTACGGATTTTATCGCGGTTTAATTTCATTTCAACCTTCATTTCAGTTTTGTTTTCATATGATAAAATTATCTCTAATGGCATTTTCATCTACCTTGTTTTTCTAGAAGTCAGAAATATTTGTGTCTTTCACTTTTGATTCTCATGGCACTTTTAAAAACGGCTTCCAAAATAGTTCAGTTTTTTTCAAGGTGATATCCTTTTGGACAGGCTGTTATCTGTAGACACACCACTATCCATGCCTTTGACTGAACCTTGCTATAGTTCCCGAGCTAAAGCAAGCATTGGTATTTGAAATTGGTAAAGAATTCTGACCCCAATATTTTTTTCAGGTACACTTTTCTCCATCAGTGTCTTCAGTAGGAAGCTGAAAGCTGATGATGCAGTCCTGGGGATGATATCCACTACCAGCAAGGTAGCCGGTGCTCTAGTACTCGCCTTCGCCAGGAATGGATACGAAGTCTATCTATGTAAGTATTGTATTAATATGAAAAACGAATATTTGCGAAATGACGTTTCAGAATGTATATTTGTCTCTACATTTCACGTGACAGTGGCAAAGACGGCATGATGCTTGAAGGCGATTATTTAACAAGTTCTTCTAAAATACTTTGGCTTCTCGTCTGGTCATAATGTCTTTTATCACTACATTTCGGTATTTGGATAGTCGCGATGTCGGCTAACGGTATAACCACTTTGTTTGTATAATGAATTCTTGAGTAAAGATTCACATAAGACTTTCAGAAGTCTATGAGTTAGATTAAGTAAAGAACTAAGACATTTCTTAAATATTCTGCGTCTCAGAACATTTCTTAGGACTTTAGAGTGTTACATATTTCAAAATTAACTTACGACCTTGGCACCATTTATTAACCAAATATTTATCTACAGTATTTTCCTTAAAGAAAATTAAGATAATTTCTTTTACATCTTCAAAAATATCTTTAAAATATTTTTACTAAATTAGATTTAATCATCTCAAGTTAATATTTGAATGATTCCATTATCTTTCGTGTTATGATTGTTAGTTAATATTTGTTTTGTTTCAGCGCCGTTGTTGGAGATCTTAAATGGGACCACGGCGATTGCTCTGCGGTCGATTGCATCTAAATTGGTTTCATATCAAGAATTAGGTAGGTTTGAGCATATTATATTATGTTTCATAACTTTCACAAAACGCCATCTAGTCTCATACTAAGCAAAGTTTGTATTATGAGTACTGCTCAACTGATAAACATACTTTAATATTTATGAATACATACACATTATAAATAAGTTACAGCCAGGCAGAACAAATGATCATGCTCATCACACAAACATTTGTTCTGAGTGGGAATCAAACCCACACCTCCGGTATAGCAGTCAGGGCAACTAACCCCCTGACCAACATTTGTCCACAACATTTAACATTACATTGTATAAATGTACATAAATGTACTGTTCTTCCTTGCATCATTATTCATTGATTCGGTTTTTCCATGATCTATAAATATTTTTGTATTTTGATTCTATGTAAAATAGGTAAATGTTCTTGTAGGAACTTCTTAGCATATAGATATGGAACGACTATTGCTTTTTTACACATTAAACTACACTTTCCTTTTAGAAACCCTTTCCTGATATAATTCAATAGATAAGCAACATACTTATAATTCAATAAAGCAATAAAAACTAGTGTCCGACCGTAACTGGTTTTCCGGCCGAAAGCGATACCGAAACCGAATATTCGGCCGTGGCTTCAGTTCCAGCCGAAAGCGAACCTTCGATCGGACATTAATAAAAACCTTCCAGTTCCTAAACCAAAAAGACTAGATTTTAAGTTCATTTGTTCTTTTATTTATAGATACAATCTCGTCTTTTATTTTCCAGGTAAAGTGTACTCTCTGTTCGGAGTAGCAGAGACCATGATGCCCATAATATTCGCCCCGCTCTACTCCAAAGTGTACATCGCCACGCTGAATGTGTTGCCAGGGGCGGTGTTCCTCGTCAGTATATTGGCCACCATACCCGCTTTGGGAATATTTAGGTAAGCGTTTATTAGTACTCTTGTTTGTACGTACATGATCACTTAAGTACACCATGGGTGTTACTGGTACCCTGATTCTCCCAATGAAGTTAATCTGTAAGATTATCATTATAGTATTACAGTGTAGCAATAAATATATGGTTTAAAGATAATACGAAAGAAGAGCAAGAGATATAATAAGTTAAATAGTTTTTACTTGAGGAGAGGGCGTGTGCAGTAAATCCAGTTAGGTGCTAAAACGATTGCTCTGTAAGAATTTATAATTTTACTAAATACGATTTTTTCAGCCAATATAATAGTCATGTGTCGATCTCATGATTTCAAGAAATTACGTCTAAGAGAGCGACTCAATTCCTAGAAATAAATTTATTTGTTTTGTACATAGATAATATTATATGACCAAGCACGCTAAAGAATATTGAACTATTGTTTATACCAACAAGCATTACGCAATTACATACCAATCAAGTGATGTTCCGATTGTTATAATAAATCCTGTAATTTTATCTGCCATTGTTGTAAAACATTTCTGTGAGAAAAATGAGTACCTAATATAATGGAAAATGATGTAAAATACAAACATGTCTGGCTACTGAAGGCTTTGATGAAACTTTATTTTTCTTACTTTGATCTTTTAACTCAAAGCCCGTCTGAAGTAGTTTTGTTAAATTTGAACAATATTTACTTTTAGTTTGGAAATATTAAGCTTTTGCTCTGTTAGTTCGCATTGTTTAAAATCCTTTTGGAAAGACGTTAAGTACCTAACCGTATGTCTTTCGAAAGTTGACCCGTTGTTATAATGCTATATTTTATTTTATGTGATATAATTTATTGATTTTTTCTGACACCTGTCTCCTATAGACCGAGATAAATTGAAGGATCCTGTCTTTGCCTTGCAGTGGGCCACTTATGCCACATAATAATAATATTAATGCGATATTACACTGACTAAGCCCCTGTTCGTCTTTTGTTATGGCACTGATGAAAGTTGTCGACGCCACACGATTTTTTCCGACTTGTTGTTGCCCGCTGGCCCGCCTACTACAAATGAAAATTCTCCTACGGGAACATAAAATCCGAACATAATATCTCTGTACCAAGTTTCGTCTTAATCCGTTCAGTCGTTTTTGCGTTATAGAGGAACAAACAAGCAAACAACAAACTTTTGCGTTTATATTGGTAGGATTCAATTGTTCACATTTGTTTACATACCAATCATAGTATTTTACTAGTGTGAGTGAACCTCATTAACATGAGACAATGCGAAATAAAATAGCAATATTTTGCGATAATAGTTTATTATGGCTGTAGGGTAGGAATGTGTATGTTTGTAAATCATTACGTGGTTTATCATTTTAAAAGAAAACATGTGTGTGACAAGAATTTTGTTTAAAGTTTTTAAGGCACGTATTTCAACTATGCTCCTCAATTAACTTACTTTTTTCTTGAAATATAGAGTAGAAAATAGACCGATGGAATGGAAAACTTACTTTTTCGAAGTCGGTTAATTGAAACAGAATAGATACCTATATCCTTCATATTCCTTATGTAGTACTGAAATTTTATATCTTTTGTCCATTTGCAGGCGAAATAAATTTGATCATGAAGTTAATTTTAAACCTGTGTTGAAAATATGTTTTTTTTTCTTACAGTTGGTTTTACTACCAGCACAAACAAGACGACAAAGAGAAAAGACTGAACATGCCAATGCCGCCAGCACCAGCAGACGTCCCAGTAGCCCCGGCGTAAAGAAAAACAAAAATGAACTCTAAGAACGAGTACTAGATATCAAATTTGATTAGATACCTCATTCCTGATTTGGCTATAACCTGCTTTTGTACGTTGGTGTTAATAGACATTCCAAGGTTGGTTAAATGTGTGGAAGGGTCGTGATCGTTTGAAGAATCTTTTAATAAAACCAACGTTGGTAAATTGCCAGCGATTGGCCAATGCAAAATGCATGTTTCCAACATGTTGGTGCCAACGTTTAAAGCCAACCTAAATTGTAACGAAGCAATACAAATAATAATAGAAACGTCAATAAACCTTCGTGCTCATTCAAAACATTCGTAATTTAACAAAAAAAAACTTGTTTTTTTTTTGCATTTCTGTACTAGCTGTGAAACGCATTAATGTTCTACTACGAAAACATGTATTGGTATCTCATAAATTAATCAGTGTCATAATTCCATGTGCTCAAATAAGAAGATTTAGGACTGTTACTGTTTTCAAGAAAATGTATATTTTTCACAAATATTGCGTGTTTAAATACATGACTTGCATTAGACATCTATGTTAGAGCAACGTTATTATGTAAAAAGGTATGCAATTGAAAGAGTATTTTTTAAAGTATGATAGAAGCAGTATATATTAATTATTTTGTAAGGCTATTAAGAAAATACTTGAATTTATTATGACTGGATCACGGACTGGGATGACTGGGATGACAGACTATTTGTAAAAAAAAAAGCTGATTTATAAAAGCGTCTGTAAAAAGTTTACAAGCTAGAAAATCTAGAAATGCATTAATCTAGTTAGATCCTATGTAGGTAATATACACGGTGATTTTTTTGTCGTCTTACAAAAGTAGCCCAGTTCATGTATCCGACGTAAAATACCCCTAGGCTCGATTATTATTTTTTTATCATCAACTAAGATAATAAGTACGAAGAAAAATTAAACAAGAGAAATCTGAAATATATTCTTAAAAATGATAAAAACGCCGCCGCCCGCGCTCCTCACCATTGTTACAAGGCTCGGACTGCGCTCGCAACAGTGTTGTTTCTAAAAAACTAGGAATTGCATCATAATATTGAATAAAAATTGCATTTTAAATTTATTCAAATCTCATAAATACCTATTTTTTTATCATGAACGTGTTCAGTAGTCATTGGATACATGAACGGGGCTGCTTTTGTAAAACGACTAAAAAATCACGGTGTATATATCTATTGTCAAGTTTGACTACACTTATATGACGTCTCTTCCTAAAAATAAAACGTACTTTATTTTGTATTATATAGTTCAAACTTGGCTAAGAGCCTACCACCAAGTCTTAAAGTAAAACTGTCAGAGATGTGGAAGTGAGACAGTGTCAGTGATGTAGTGCGCTGTCTCGCTCTACAACTACACCAGTTTTACTTTACGACGTGGTGGTCCCTGGCTTCGTAAACCGGCTTGTTAATATGACTGAAATCTTTATAGAAAACTAGAAGACAACAGCAGTATTTGTAATATTTAGGATATGTTTATTTTTTAATATTGTTTTGTTATGAATATATGAATCTTGTATTGATAATCTTTTTTATTTTCTTGCGGCTTTAATCACACTTCGGTTACGGTATCAACTGATGACTGATGCTAATATATTAACCAAAAGTCAAGGGTTCAAGTTGTGTCTGAATTTGAATTGTATATTTATACTCCGGAAATCAACACTAGATCCAAAACTATTTTAAATCTTGGTCCCAAAAATTACCATAAAAATGTAAAAAAAATGTTTAAGCACTTTTTGCCCGTCAAGACTTGGCCTTCCACTAGTTTTCGACTTGGCGTTGATTTTTGGGATACCCTGTGTCCAATTATACTGCATGTGTGTATGGCACTAAACTCCTCTTAAACGGCTAGACCGATTTGATTTTTTTTTGTAGTGTTTTGTAAATCCAATTCATCAAGGAATTTTACCAGAAAAGAAGGAGAAAAGGAGGGATGTGTACCATATCAGCTGCTTTGCAAATACACATAACTAACTAACCTGGTATGATACAAAACAGTTCTAACTAAAATAAAATGTACAAAAATTTTAGTTCTAACCCAAAAATTCCACACAAAGCCATTTCGACCACAATCCATTATTTAAATAATTTAACATCACAGTTTACTGTCGACACGGCAATGAATCTAGCGGCCGTTGCAAGCTCTAATTCATTGCGAAGTGCATACACAGGTAGAATGTACGCGATAGCCGTAAATATCACTTAGGTGCGATGTTACGTCACTTATGTGTAACCACACTTTGTTCGTCCCATGTTTTGTGGGCGAAAATGGTATCTGCCTTTTTGTATAACTTGGTGGAAAGTGAGCCGATTATAGAGTTAAAAAATTCCCTTCTGCGAATGTCATTGTAGGGGTCCTTCTGTTGCCAGACTGTATTTCATAAACCGTTGTAACGAGACATTTTAACTGTAACAACAGTAAATAAAATCGAGGTTGTGTAACCGCATATGTAGGTTCATTTGTTACCTAGCCGATTGCTTTTCATTAGTTTAGACAGTAAGAGCAAGGAGGCCGATAAGGTTTTCGCATTACCAAAAAACGGGGCCAAGGCATTAGATCTTCTATGGTATATCCTAATAGAACATCATAACCATGTTGTTTATCATCAGAATTAATACAAATTGGTAGGACCAAAGTTAAAAAATGAATGAACAAGTCACATAAAACACTCGCATACATTTCGTTGCTCATTTAAACGTACAATTTAAAATCATTTGCGCGCCTGTAAATTGTACGGAGAGGAAATATCTGAAAGCCTCACACATCAATTAATATTATCAACAATTCTGACATATTGTTCACGCCATAAAATAAAGGTTTGTCCGTTTTAAAAAGATATATTGCCGTATTTAAACATTGGCAATTGTGCGTACATTAACAGATACAATGATCGTTATAAAACGACTTGAGGTTGTAAATCAAGTAAAGCTGAATTGATATTTGGTACAGAATTTCATTCCAAGAAATGTTTTAATTACTTTTGTTTATTATTTGCATAAGAAATATCTATTTTGTGTTGTCTTTTCTTTAAAAAAAAAGGTCGCTCTTGTGCTGCAGGGAATTTCACAAACACTCAATTCATGTAAAATGGCACAAAGATTCGGGGCCAGCTATCGTGGATCACTCAGGTTTGTCCTACTCATTAATCGAACCCACAACACTCACGGAAGGCAAACGAAGGAACATGGGTGGGTTTTAGTCAGTAGAAGTCTGACACTCTGTTCTACTCAACCAATAGTGGAAGGGGACAATTGATGATTTCCCATCCGAAAAACAAGAAAGTATCAAAAGTTAGAGACCAAAAAAGGTCAGGCAATATGACGGAAAATAGTTAACAAAAAGTCGAGTTCTATAATTGCTGAAACAGGTCAGCATCAACCTATCAAAACACTTGACAACACTGTCAAAACATTTTTACAGCGCCTTCAATGTTACAAATTCCACACAAAGTAATTGGCCCTTTGACAGCCGACTTACACAAGCGTGCAACATTTTTATTCAGTTAGAATCGGAAACACTAAATCAAATGTGGATACCAAAGGATTTTTATGACAGCACCTCTTTTTATTCTTTTTTCGTTGTTTTTTGAACGAACACTGGCCGATATTCCAATGTGATTTTATAGGCACTGGCGGAACTTTAATAGAATTTTTGGGCTTTTTGAAATCGTTCCACAGTATTGACATAGATAGTTAGATTACTTGTTTTGTTTAGAGTTTTAAAAACGTTTAGGTATAATAATATTTTTTTAAACTTTTAACTTTTGACGGATTAAAAAGTCAACACGGGCCGAGGAAAATCTGTCTCAATTAACATCAGGTGGACTTTAAATTGTTTTGAACATTAAACGCATTTTAATAATTTTTTTGTTCAAAAGTACAGGTAGAACGTCAGCTGGCTCAAAATGATCAGTCATATCCAAATATATATTGTATATACACATATATAGATGTATTTCATAGTAGATTCAATCATAATATAATAGCAAGAACGATCAAAATTCAATTCCCAAAATGATCATATTTTTAAAAAGCACAGTGTAAAGCGGGCGACACAAGGAGCTGTCTATAAATATAATAGGCCCCGTTCAAAAAGTGCTGCTTAATAGCCTTTCTTGAATATTAGAAATTTGGAAAAACAATATAATCTTTAATACAAGAATCTTCATAAGACACCAATGACAAACCACAAATGACCTTTTACTACGCACCCTTATCCTGAATCAGAATAATTGAGGCAAGTTGTAATTTATTCGTAATATAAACCGAGTTTAAAGACAAGGTTAATCAGCAAAGATATGGTATTCGAGTTAATTAACTCTCATACTCGGCATAGAAATAATTGCTTCGGAATAAACGTGTTGCGGTAGTGGGAGATGGGCGATAGTATTAATAAGGGAAAGACTGGGTTTTAAAAAGTATTAAGTCCATCGGATAGATCATAAAAAAAATATTACGAAGGTAATTTTGCCTTTATCTGAATAATAAAAAGTGACGAAGATAAACTGCTTTAAAGTTTTGAAGCTACCGCTGCCTCTTGAAGTCACATTGCAGTTGAGGAAAAGAGATACCGCTAAAAGTTAAATTGTGGCAGGAAGACAGACTGTCCGTCACCAGGCAGAATATAAATAAATTTATAACCCAACCGATTTTTGTTTTCTCTAGCATATTTGCAAGAAATCCTGTGTCAATAACCGTCTCGCACTTGACCTTTTTTTAAAAGGTGACGTCAAACCTCAGGAGTAAATAGCCAGCGAATGAATAAATAACAATGTCGTTTCCCAACGACCTGTGGCCCCGATGGCTTGTGGTATATTAGGTTACAACTTCTGACCCTTTTAGACAAATCCGATTGGGCTGGCAATACCTCTTAGTGCAAAACTTGATGTAACCTCTGCCTTTGTCTTCACTTTTAATCTTTTCGGATAACCCTCTAATATATTTAGGAGTTATAAGCTAATAAGTAACTAATGTTAAAGCATTTAAGATTGTTATGTTCTGTTTTAATCTAGTTTTAATTTTGTTTAGATATTTGTAAACAAAGAGGTTTTCTTTGGATATTCGAGGGAAATCTCTTAGACATTAAATTTACCTTTTAAGCTATTCTGTATTCTATTCATATTTATGGGTGTCGTTGCAGTTGCTACTCCTTCAGTAGCAAAGGTCACCAAAATTCAGAATATAGATCATACAATTAGAATAAATAATATCTTCGCATCGCCAAGCAGTGAATATACAACGTTCTCAACGTGTTCCAACTTCGTAAGACACCAAAAACTCATGATAAACGACGAGAGTGTAAGTGAAAAGCAATGTTTTGCGCGGACTGATTTGCTTAAATCTAAATAATGGTGCCACCTAACTACAATTATATATTCCCAGTGTTTTGCTCCACGAATAATACAGACAACTTTGGGTTACACCCAGAAACAACTGCAACAACGATGTTCCTTCCTGTGAAGACTACATTCTATAATTTATTATATTATACTTTTGGGGAATAATTAAAGCTTCCATTATTGTAAATTTGTGGCAGGCATTTGATAATAAATTAAATAAATATTATAAATGAGACGAAGAAAATATGTAACCTATTCAAATAACGCATTTTTTATTTTTTATATCAAAATGATTATGAAATAATTCTAGTACCTGATTGGAAGCAACTCGTAATAGACAATAATCTATCTCTAAAACCTCAAAATGCTGGAAGCTTATCACAAATCCCTGTCGAACAAGCTTTAGTAATTAGCTTCTATCGAATTCCACGAGAAATCAGATCCACTAAACGACTTAATATTCATTAGCCACCGCCAATCGACCGACGGTAAGCGATTTCTTTCATACTAAACCGATTCCAACCAAATAGACACACTCAAAGCCGCGTCACATCGCTACTGAATGTCCAAAACCGTATTTAAAATTTGAAAACCTCATTAAGATACGCGCAAAATGCCACATAAAGGATTTCGGAATAATACAAGAGGTAATTTTGCTTATTCATTAAATGTAATTAAAAGGGGGTGATAATGACGGGCCTGTGAAAATTAATATCATGCAGAATAACAGGCAAGTCAGAGTAACGTTGATATACGTTTAATAGTCGCGGCTCGTTAATGGACGATCAAAGTTTGTTGGTCCTAAATATAGGTATAACATTATTCGTGTGATAATCAATGAGACTTTCGCATTAAACTACGGACAAAAGGAAAATATTTGAGGCTGAGTCTTCATCGTGTTAGAGGTTAACTCACATAGATTTTGAAATTGCTATTACGTCTGCGGTATTTGAATAATATCTAGTATGACCGTCAGGTAGATAGAAAACAAAATGGGGACCAATTACGTCACTTGTTGCTAAAAGTGTTTTGTTAAGTAACGTCACGCGAGATTACAAGAACACATTATTACGATTCTATAATTTTATAATAAATAGGTATATTTTACGAAATTTTAGTTAAATACTAAGTATTATTATATTTCCAAATACCCTGAATGCATTACTGGGATAAAATGTGGCTTTAACGCTATAATTCTACTGAAAATCGCGTTAATACATTTTTTTCAGTATGTTCCTTGCCGCCGTTCACAAATCAAATCAGCTTTTTATTTTCCCTGATTTTCAGCGTTTAATATTAAATTTGAATGTTTACAGGAACTCAACATTTCCTTACACAATAATATCTTAAACTCCTCCTTCGCCGCGGATGTAAATTAAACAGAAGTTCGGAACTGCAATCTAAATTTGCTATACACATAGAATCCAAAGTGGATTGATTGCTAGGATTCGGCTTACTTGCATACGTGGCGTACGTAGCATACATTGCATACGTTGCATGTGTAGCATACGTGCGGATTGAATATTATCTACTAGTTGTGTTTGTAATCAACATTAGAACAATAGTTAGTTTGTAGTATTTGAAATATTACATTCGCAAACTGCAACTGGCAGCTTGACAAGTTTAGTGATTTTAAAAATAGAGGGAGGTTACATTGTGTGTTTTTTTTAATTTATTCACTTCTTTTATTTTTGTTTTGATCTAAATCTAATGTGCATAAATCGTATTGTGTATGAAAATAACATATAATGTTTGCGTAAACTATTTATTTTATTTTACTTATTTGGGATAGAAAACAAAACAGTAGCACAAGTGCATTATATACACTTAAAATAGAGGCACATATTGCTCAACCAAAGTTGATCGAATAGAATTAAAACATTCTTCATGGTATTCAATATAAAATATACCAAGAACTGTAAGAATAAATATTGTTTTAAAGAATTTCATTACGAAAATATGTATACTAAAATAAATAATTGCTGCAACCTATAAAATCCTATAAACGAGCAATCAACTTGTTGACTCTGAAAGTGTATATAAAACAACAACGGGTAATAAATGTATTATTATACATTTATCGTTACCCCTCAATAAAACAGCTATTATTTCCATGAACGAGGAATTAAATGGGACTTAGAATCTATTTTCTGCTTTATCAGTTAATATTTGCATTTCTATGTTTACGACAATGTACAGATTTATAATTTAATTACATTTGTAAACGTCTTACGTATTAATTGTATTGTTTGCTGCTGAGATTGAATAATTAATCTTTGTCTGGGATAAAATCTCTGCATAGTCCCTCATCTTAAGGTAAGAATGTTGCATTTGTGGAAAGAGATGCTGTTTCCATCATCGTGGTATAGGGTTGTCCATCTTGTTTTTCAGTGTGAGCTGGTTTACTGCTGGTTTGGTTTTGAAATTGATTTGAACTCAAGTATCGAATGTGTTATCAACGTCGTTAGCCATCGATCGAGAGTAGTTCAAACTCATAAAACACCACAAACTAGAACTAGTATCGGGTTCCAGAGATCAACTGGATCTTAAATCAATTGAAACAGAAATCAATTGAGATGCTGTGATAGTTTGTGACGTTTTAAAGGGTTCTCACAAACTGAAAATACGAATCCTAAAATTCGCCTTCTCATCAGCCAATCGAGGGTATAAAAGAAAACGATTAGAAAGATTAGTACCTACGCCTTTTATAAACTAAATAATATAATAATTTAATAAGGGATTCGTAACAATTTCTTGAAATTAAATTGTAAGTACACACAACCGCCTCTAATATATTTTTACGCATTAACTCGATATCAAAAGCCCACTTCAGACGACATTCACATATACTCAGACAGAATTATTCCCAAATACTATATTGTCCTAATATAATTAATTTCGAGATATCTGCTAAAACACGCATTTGTGATACGTAACGCTTTTATATAAAACCTTTAATAAGAAAATGAAAGGCGTCAGTCCAGAATAAACCAATTGAGAGTCGTTTTAATTGGATAAGCCTTCGAAAACTGTATTCAAAGCGCTCGGGGCAACGATCCCAGTCTCCTTTTATGCAATCGTTTTTCTATTTCTGGGTATATTTTGGACGAAGATAAAAGATGTTTTTTTTTTATTAGTTAGTTGAAAATACAAACAATTGTGTATTTGACATATCTCTACTGTAAATGCCTACGAACACAGAATTCATGAGTCGTGTAGCTGTCTAAGTGTTTCCCGAGGTGAGCACTAGGTCAGCTTACCAGATTCAGGTTCAGATACAAATTTAATTATTCATGCCGCCATCTGTCGGATAAGGCAGTTTGATCCTATCGGGCGTAACAAAAATGTAGGCCTAGGACTAACATTGTTTCAACTAAATCTCGGATAACAAACCTTTTTTGTGTATTTGGGGAGATACGGCATGTAGATGGCTGATTTTTTTTGCCATGTTTGTAGGTATATGAGACGAAAAAAGATACTTACAGTGGAACAATCTCGTCCTTTTTGGAGACGGTTAAACATAAACGTGTGGAAAATAAACATTTTGGTCTAACTAGATTTAAAAATGAAATACTAATGATACTTCTATAATTCTGTCAGAAGAAATATAATAATATCAAAATCTGTTTCCCTGTTCCTGTTTTCTTCCTCTTCTTACATGGTTGTTTATAACCTGATGTTTAGCTTATACCACGTGAAAAACTGGCTTTTTACGTGGCTTAACACACCCTTGAAAAAACTCCTGGTGCTGGTTTATTCACAATATTTTCTTTCACTCTTTTAAAATAGTGATAGTTCGTGATAAAACATCGTATGTTTGATCCCACGACCTTTAATTTATCAGTCTCACGGTCGTGCTACTAGGCTATCATTACTGCCAAAAGGTATTAGCAAATTAAGTGACGTCCACGTAGAAAATTCGCTTGCGACAGTATAAGTCACCTTATGGTAACCTTTGAAATTACCCTGAGATAACTTGAATAGTGCCTTCATGTGTGATATCTTTTCATGCGAGAGTAATGTTGTTCAAATTGCACCTATCTGTTGATTATTACTTTAATAATCTTTGATATTGCTGATGAGCTAGTGTGAATTGCAGATTGGTTACAAGAATCTTAATTAAACTGTAACTTTATGGCTATACTAGCTGTTGCCCGCGACTCCGTCCGCGTGGTTAGAAGATATGAATTATGATTTATATCTACCCTGTTTTTTCCACATTTTCCATTGTATCTTCGCTCCTATTAGTCGCAGCGTGATGGTTAAAAACCTAAAACCTTCCTCAATGAATGATCTGTTGAACACAAAAAGAATTTTTGAATTTGAACCAGTAGTTCCTGAGATTAGCGCGTTCAAACAAACAAACAAACAAACAAACTCTTCAGCTTTATATATTAGTATAGAGAGAGATTTTAATACTTATTTTAGGTATATATATTTGTTATTTATTTTTGTGAGTAACACTCCCAAAAATAAATAACAAATTAATAATAAATTTCTGGATTAATGCGAGTGACAAAGGAACAAATTACTGCACGGATAGCCGAGTAATATACGAAACAAATCCAGTGTTCGTGGCGTATTGCGGGTTCGATTACCACTTAGTCTGTGTCTGGCTGTCTCAGTGCTTATGATATACATGTATAAAAACGCGAAATAAAATAATACACTCGGGACAGTATAAGTTCTTAAAAAAAAACTGTTGACAGAAATTGAACGAGGAATTCTTCAGTTACATCTGAACTTTAATAAATCAGTTGATGTACCACATTAAAAAAAATTGCAGTTGTTTTCCACAACAGGAAGGTTAAAAAAACAATATAGTATTCGATTAAAATATATTTTTCATTACATTATTCAACTTGTATACTCCTGATAACCGAGCAACTGCCTGCGATGTATCAATCCTTCAGTACTTGCTCCCATAAATTGAATGAAAGCCAACACATATATCTTGAACAGTTTATTTATAAATCCATTAAGTTTTATTTTAATTGTTCAGCCTGTTGCTTTTCTGTGTCTGTTTTCGAGGCTTCGTTCCTCAATATATCTTTTTTGTGCTCGAAATACAGCCACCTGAAAATATATTGCCTGTTTCAGTCTTAAAAGGTTTTTTCAATAATCTTTTATTGAGCCGTAAGGAATAAAGATTAATAATGAAATAAGGATTTTCGGTGTTACCTACCTATCTCGACATTCAATCTTTATATTGGTAATTAAATATAAATAATATACACTAAAAGAATTTAGACTTTAGACGATTCGAAGCAGAGTTTTTTTTGTTTGGTCAGCAGGTTGCTCAGCAGGAAGGAAGCGGGCTCTTACTGTCTAAAACTAAACAGCTTCTGCCTTTTTTTCCTATTTGTATACAGTATAAATCTGTTGCTATTACTTACCCAAAAATAATGATAGATGGCAATGTAAGAATCGCCCCGAGAAGGAAGACTGCTCCTGGCAATATGTTCAGTGTTGCCATATACACGCGGGTGTAAAGAGGCCCATACACTAAGGGCATTGTGGCTTCTGCCAGTCCAAACAAGGAGTTAACCTTACCTGTAAAATACAAGAAACATATCTGAAGACAGTTCTTTAAAAATACTGCCTGATTTTGTAAATATGACCTCCACAAAAAAAACCTATGATAAAGCTATTTTTTAAGTAGTTTTCACGAGAAACCGGAGGACAACACATGATTTGTTTTTACTTACTCTCTACATTATTTAAGGTCCTAACAGTCTTATAGATTCTGATAGTTTTGTACACTAGGCAGTTTCTTAAGGCAGACTTCAAGAAACAACAGTCATAGGAACTTCAAAGAAATCGCTCTTAGACGTTGTCGTTGGAGGCTGAAGTGGTTAAGTATCAGATACATGTATTGCTTTATACACTAAAAACTAAAGAGTTCGAATAGTTTAATTAAAAACTTACCAAATTCTTCTCCGTTGACCAGTTTAGTCGCAATCGATCTCATCGCTATGAAAGATGTACCATTCAAGATTTCAAGAAGAGGTGCTGTAACAAAATACTGCTATTGTTATACACGAAACTATTAATTCTAAATATACTCATCATTGGCCTAGCCTTTTCTCAACTATGTTGGGGTCGGCTACCAGTCTAACCGGTTTCAGCTAAGTACCAGTGTTTTACAAGGAGCGACTGCCTATCTGACCTCCTCAACCCAGTTACCTGGGCGACACGATACCCCTTGGTTAGACTGGTTGTCAGACTTTTCAAGCTTCTGACTACCTGTAACGACTGTCAAAGATGTAAGAATAACAGCTGGGACCCACAATTTAACGTGCCTTCCGAAACACGAAGGAACTCGTTATGACAAAGATGGTCACCCATCAACCTTAATAAATACGGACCAACCGCGTCAAGCATGGCTTAACCTGTGATCGTTTCACTTCTGCGGTTATAGCTTAGCCACAAGCCTCTCTCATCACGAAATCCAAATATACTCATGGACGAAAATAAAAGCAATTTGCGAACCAAAAAAAAAATGCCCGGTCGTACTTATAAAACTTTTTTATAATGTAACAAATACGAATTTCGTTATTAATATTAAATTATGAAAGCCCTCGATATTGAATATTTTTCTTCAATACTGCGAAAAGCCAGTGTAATTTCGATGGCTTGTTGAATACTATTGAATAATTGCCGAAGTTCAAAAGTATGAAATTCGTGGAAATAGTTAAGTAATATTACATAGTAGTCCGAAGTTCTTTATTGGACTTCTTAAGAGTGACTTCTGATGAAATATTCCATTTTTATTAAAACGATATGACCTAGGTGAAACTGGGAGACATTGGATTGTGATTGGTTCACCTTTGACTTTGGTAACAAAAAAGAAGAATTTATTGAATTATTTGTCAATGCAAATTTACGTAACCTCCTTATAGATCGCGTATGTGAAACTTGTTTTCGAATTTACCCAAATGAATTCTTTAGATCAAGGTCAAGAAAAACTGGTCAAGTGCGAGTCGGACTAGCGACGCTGAGAGTTTCACGCAAATAGGAAGGAGTAATAAAAATCGGTCGCAATAAATACCAGACTATTGAAATATGAATTAGGCTAATAATAACGTTATCAATGTGAAACGACCTGAAGGATGAAAATCAAGCGTGAAATCCCGCGGAACTTAACTAGTATTTTATCACTATTAATTAAATACTTTATCAATAAAGCGAATGACACAATAATTGTTATAGACAACATATAGATGATAACCTTCGCATTATCACTAATTAAATAATTAATGCAAATAGTGTTAGAAAATAGTGCTGCAATATAAGTACGCCTTTGTGTATTCAAAGATATTATCACATATGTTACATTGAGAAAAAATAGATAATGATTTATTTGACGGACCTATATTGCATAAAAGTTATGACATAGAAAGAAATACTTGAGCATGATAACAGGTTATGTAATAGAATAACAACAACAAGCGGACAACATCACATACATTGTTCTGAACGAAAAGTAAGTTGCTAAAGCACTTGTGTTATGGAATTCAGATACAACGAAGGTACCAGAAACACCCAGACCCGAGACAATGTAGAAAATGTGAATTTTTACATTGCCTCGGCCGGGGATCGAACCCGGGACCACAGAGCTAGCGACACCTTGAAACCGATGCGTACGCCACTCGACCACGGAGGTCGTCATTCAACGTAGAACGTGTTTTTTCTTTTTATTTAAAGATACTGGTACAATGAGCCAAGAGGCAAGAGTTGCTGGTTTGGGTCTTTACAAATGTTAAAAAGGTAGAATAAGAAAGAAATGATTTTGGTTTTATCATCACCTCTTCACCTCACCATATTGTATCTCATGAACCGTTAGCTAGGCAGTTGAAATTTTCAAAGATGACGTATTTCTGTTACCGGTACAGCTAAAACATTGGATATGTAGTTTCTTAATCCAATAAAATATTTTGAGGGGATAACGCATCAAGGATGATGCAACATATGGATGTGGGAATTAATTACGTCACTTGTTGGTAAGAAATGTTCTGATAAGTGACGTCACACGAGATTTAAATTGACGTCATCATCTTTTCTTTATTTAGACGATAGAATAAGAAATACTTATAAGTATTTATTTGGAAATCTGACGGCCTAATTAGACTTCTTTGGTTTATAACTAATTGCATCTAATAATGATCTCTACATCACATATTATATTCAATAAACTGCGCAGATGTATAATAGACAACGTATTAATCTTAGAAAATACTATAAAAGAGACGTTTGACGTCATTGCTGAACAAGCAAATTGATGCCTATGCATACAATTCATTTAATTACTGGCGATAGACATATAACAAAGGGAAAGGATGAGTATAGACTAGGAAATTGTTTTGTAAAGGTGCGTTTAGACTAAACGAACAAAGAGTTTATATTTCGTTTCTTAAAGAACTTAAAGAAAGCAAATTAATCTTAGTGTATATTTAAACAATCATGTATAAATAAACGACTGTAAATTTTTAGTAGTATATTTGATTTGGTAATCTTTATTGTTGTTTGGCATTTGTTTTTAGTCTCGTTCTACTTTTAAGTACCAAGATTGTTTACTTTTATTTTAAATACCTACAGAAATTAAGCTTAGATAAGTTTCAATTTATATCGCATTTTTTTTATCCTAGTTGCTCGCACTTGATCGATTTTATCTAATTTTAGTGTTAACGAAAGTTTTTAGTACCTTTACAGTCGGATAATGCATATGTGTGTGTCTATATATTTTTCAAAGGTTTAAAAACCTACACACCAAAATGCAGGAATGGAGAGTTCTCGTTTCGGAGGCCAAGACCCACTTCGGGTCTCTGAGCCGAGAAAGTTAGTTAGTTAGATATTTGCTATTTATTCGAAAATTGTTTATTTCTTCTCATAAAATAATATACGTATTCAAAATGTAACAGGGTTTTACAATCAGACCGGACTTACCTAGATAAATCTCAAAGTCGTTTCTCGCGAAGGCATAAGCGAAGGCCGCAACAATCTTGCTGGTGTTCGATATGATCCCAAGAAGAGTATCGTCAAGCTTCAGGTAGTTACTAAACAGCGTTATTGAGAAAAATGTACCTGTAATTATTATAATATTTTTGACTGCACATATGGTCCAGTGGTTCGACTTAAATGTTTGTGAAACCCACGCGACACAAGGATTAAATGCCTTAGTGCGGGTAACGTTTTAAATAAAACGATGTAGGCTTATAAGTGCATAAATACTCTTTTAAAAATAGTTAAAACTGTTGCTCGTAAAAAAAATATGTTTTTACTAACTGGTGTGGCTGAGTCCTCTACAAATCAAAAATGAGCCCACGGCGATAAAAAATCGGGAGAGATTATCAAACAGCAACAAAATCACATTAGTTGGATTAAAAAATTTCATACTCAGGAATTTAATTTTGTGTCGCAGCGGGTTCCAGAATCATTTAAGACACATGCAATTGATTTAGTATTGACTTAAAGATGATTCGGTATTCGTCCAACAATTTGATTTTCCTTAAATAACTTCAAGACTCACAAACAATGACCTGTTAACTTAAACAATTGAACAACGTACTAAGACCATAAGCTTTGTCGAAGTGGGAACCGCTAGCAAAACAAATGAACGTGCACTTATGAAGTAACTCACCCATTAAGTTGGTTACTATCGAGTAAGTTGACCACATACTGAACTGAACTTCATTCCAATTGAACCTGAATCTTGTGAACAGATACAGTATTGTGAATTCACCTGAAAGAAAACAAACGAGCCGTTTAAGAGTTTCTAATTTAATTCAGCGTACAAATAGAAGATACGGAGGATGATGATGTGATAACACCTGATATGGCGTTTATACAGTGTAATGACTCTAACATTTTGAATGTCTCGTGATGACTCTCGGTAACTACAGGCGCGGGCCTTGGGCTGGCTTTTGTTGACCGGTACGTCCTTATTTTACACTCAAAGAGATGTTAGCAAGCTCAGGGTAGCTCATTACAGCTGATGACATCCAGGCCGGATTTTCAGTGAGGCCCTTATAATAATATTCAAAGACCAGAGGAACGAACATGTGTGGGTTTCAGTCCAATGCCGCTGAACCCAACGCGAGAGGAGTCATTAATTGATTTCCCATCTGAAAAAAGACGACTCCCACATACCTACCCTATAATTTTAATCGGTATATTTCTTAGAAACAGTACATACTTATATGTGGACCTTGAAAGCATAAGGCACCTTAATTTGGGGAATTGTGTAAACATATAATTACAATTACATCTTTTTTATCCATAATTTCATTTGTTCTACATTACATTTTTTAAGGTGACGAGTGCTCTATTAATGAATATGCAACGGTTATAAATAAGTTCACATCTCGACAAAGGAGAATTAATACAAATGTAGCATTGCATTTAATATTTTGTTGACCTACATGTAACACAATAAATAGCTTTGTCTTTTTAATGGCCCCATTCCACGTCAGATCTACCCTTAACATTTTATAAGGCACAGGGGAATCATAAGAAATTCTTTTTATTATGGAAAATTATTTAAATTACACTGAGGAAAAAATGACGGAGTCGCTTCAAAAATATTAAATTTAAAGTTATTTTTTATCGCTCGCTTTGTATCTGACGAACGGATGGAATTACTTTATTTTGATTGTTACTGATAACCCTGTTGGGATTATATTGTTACGGCAAGTACAGAAATATGAAGAAAAAACAGATAAATTGTTTTCGTTACATTGTTAAAAGACAGAAGAATCCTTATTTGTTTATTGTAATAATCTGTTAGGGGGGAATTCCCAAAAGTTCTATCTTATTATTTATTTAAGTGATAAGAGTTACTTAATGACTTCCGTGAATTAATTATATCTTTTAGTTCTCTTTAAACAACAGTAGTATTTGAGTATAAGGAAATTAAATATCGAGAAAAACAGCCTAGTTTCTAAACTAGAAAACCTTTTTCTATGTTCTACTTTTTATAGAGCATAGTTCATAAGCAACTCATATACGTACATATTAATCAACCCCTATATTTACAACAAAAGCAAAAAACTTAGGTTTTGGAGTTTACAGAGGCAGTCGGTCACATCTTATACCTAGTAATATTGAAGCAGTTATGGAAGATTGATGAAGCAGCGCGTAGACGGTATTATCGTATAAACAATTGCACCAGTCTTTCTTTAAAAGTAATGCCACCTTTGAAGCTGAAGTTTGAGAAGAATCTAGGCAGATTGACAATAAAAAAAACTACGAGTACTTACCATGCATCGGTCCAAAAACGACACACACCACAATCAACAGTAGGCAGACGCGAAGTCGCCTGTTTCCGGGCCCTTGTCTGAAAGCCACCCTGAAGGTATCCAGCACCAGGTCGATGTCGAAGAATTCTCGGAGAAATCCTTTCTTTTTGTATTTCTGGTTTTCCTGAGAGCACAGAGTTGTTGATGAATGATTTTGGTGATGGTCACTTTATTTTAGAAAGAAATTTAGAAATTGTTGGATAGATTCAAAGGATAGGGATGAATCTGAGGTATTTACCTTTACATTGGAATGGGTCAAATGGGTAATTCCGTAAATATAGACTTTTAAATTTAGATGTTTTAGTATGGACTATGAGTATTGTAAGGTGTTTGGTCTGTTTGTAAATAGATTCGATGTAAAAAACTAATAACTAGTTACCGGAAACTATAGAGTTCAAGTTCTGATTGATTTTTGACGATTAATAAAGAAGTCAAAATGAACAATTTACTTACTATTTTTTTCTCAGCTCTTTGCCTCGGCTCTTCTAAATAGTAGTAACCATACACCAAACTGAACATGTACAGACTTGCCGATATTGTAAAAACTCCGTAATACCCCACCCATGAGAGCAACACTCCGCTCAAAGCACTCCCAATAGGATAGCCGAGCGACATGAATATATTCACCAAGCCTACTCTATAAGTCCTATTCTCGGTGGTAGTAATATCACCAATATAGCTAAACACACCAATGAAATTCGTGAACCACCCTCCCGTGATAGCAGGGAATATGGATTCAGTTAACGCAGCAACTTCAACAGGCAACTCGTAGAAGAAATAGGTATTGACTATGAAGCCAAGGCAAGCTACAAATTCCCCAACAATGGGGAGCAAGATACACGCTTTTCTTTTCCCTGTCTTGTCACTCCAAGCTCCCACAAATAGGATCAGTAGGACTGGGATCGCGGTTTGTACAATGTTCTTCCACATTTGGACGCCAGCAGTCAGTCTTTGAACTTCTTCCTCCTCAAGCGTATAATTCTCAGTTTCTCTTAAATTTAATGCGTCACAAACCTCTCCGGAGTAATTCAGGTTAACTCTGCAGGCTTTTTCTAGATTCAAATTCTGAATGGCCAGCGATGCCAGGACACTGGGCATCACGTAACAAGCCATTATTGGTTCTACTGTTGTATTGTCTTTTATTAATTTGAGTCTTTCTCTAAAACTTAACTTTTTTGGTATTTCCTTCTTTTCTTTTGGATCTATTACGTCTGGATTAGGTTTTAAAGGAGATGACTCATCTACTTCTTCTTTATTCTCGGATTCGTCAATTCTTTCTTGCTTTTCATTTTTTGGATCATTTTCACTTTTGCAGGAATCCATTTTTGCGATTTTTCTTTACATGCCAATGTTTTCACTTTAGTGTCAGCTGTCTATATGAAGACTATGTTAAATAAAGATACCCCTGAATCGCACTTGTTTTATCTTTACTATTTGTTGTGGTACTTGTAATATATAATATAGAATCAGATTCAATATTTGCTTGAGTTATGTCGCGACGATAAAGCGCGTCACAGATTTTTATCACTGCATCTAATACCTGCCATATAACGGTTGACAATTCTCGTGTTGTTTGTAAATACACGTGAATTTATTTTGAACCAGGCGCCTGGATTAAAACTATTTGTTTTTACTAATTATGAATATGTTGTGAAAGAAATAGAAATGTGTTGCGGACATGTTAATGAGACAGCATTCAAACTCCGAGGCGACACCTTGACTCTCGAGAGGTCTAAATGAACGCGGGCACGGCTGGCTTAAAGTGGCTGTACAAACATATAAGCGTCGTCGGTGGCGCGAAGGAGACGGGTTTTGTGCTCGTTAGTGTAAGCCGAGTTTTCGTCTGTTTTTAGTACGCAGTTGGCACTGGTATAATGAGTTATCAGTAATTAATGTTCTTAATAACATTTCGTGGAAAACAAACAGTATTTGTTTTGTTGCCGGTCAACATTTGTTCTTTTGGTAAATATTTATTGCTGTGTTTGTGTCACAATTGGAAACGATGACATGTAAGTTTTGCTTATAAACATTAGCAACTGCGTGCAGTATATTTGTTTAGGTTCCTAGTTCATTGACCTGTCGTGTTTGCATTAGAAGGATGGTTCGAAATAGATGAATTATTCTTAGGTAAGCAATTAGGACATTATTTTCTATTAGGTGTTTTTTGATCTGTTTACTAATTATGGTCACAGGATGCACCGATAGTTTAATGTCTTATGTTGATATTTAGGGTTAAAGAGTTAGTTGAAAGGCTGGGTTAAGAAGGACTATCGCTTCTTGTAAAACGCTGGTACTAAGCTGAATACGGTAATGCTGGAAGTCGAGCCCAATATAGTTGGAAAAGCTTACGATGATGATTTTGGTTTTTGGGTTAGTAACAGATAATATTGAATTTATTGACTGATACGACATTATATCATGAAATAAGTGATGACCTTAAATGGTATCTGTATTTTAGATATTAATTAAAGTAAGAAAATCAATATTTTGGTGATGAAAGTAAAACAAACAAATATAATAAAAAGTGTAATTACGTAAAAATATATTAGAGTATTTGGAAGTTTTGAGACATCATCTCCCAATATATTTGTACTACAATTATTTATTTACAATTAACCTAATTAACTATAACCTATTATCGATGGGAACTTTTTTCGCTTTTCTCAAATCTCTCCGGTGATCGTAGTAGAACCAACTGCGAAAAAACAAATGATTAAAATTATTTTTTTGTTGTGTTGATTGTATAGAAATTAAAAGAGCTACCATGAACCAATCATTGTGCTAAAAACCGTCACTTATGTGTATGGAAATGATACTTCATTTCGATAATTCACATGACTTTGACATCATCTGACTTTGTCATCGCCATAAATTTGACTGTTTTCTATTGATATTAAGGGGTTTAGTAATACACTTAGCTACATTGATACGTCATGGCTCTCTTGTATGTTTTTGCATTGAAGTATTCTGCTGACACAGTACGAGTTCCACTATGTCGTTAAAATGAGATTTTCAAAAGGCATTCCTAGCATTGAAGGAGAGCCAGGCCATGGAGCAGAGTTACAGGAATATTTTATAACCATTAGGGTTCCAAGAGTGGATGGGAGCCAAGGTTTTACGCAATACTGTTGGTTTCATCCAATACAGCTTCACTTCGCTGCAATGGAAAGGTTCTCTGTGTAATGTGTCTCTGTTTAAAAGTGTCTGCAAAGCATTCTCAAATACTTACATTAATACGATTATAGCAGGTATCGTCATGAGTGCTCCCATGAGGAACACAGCGCCGGGCAGCACCTCCATAGTGGCACTGTACACTCTTGTGTACAGTGGCACGTATATCAGAGGCATTAGGTTTTCAACCAACGCCACCAGGGAATTTACTTTACCTAGAAAAAATAAATTTCAAAAAAATCATTATTCCGCGTGTGCTTTTGTGTCATTTCATTGTTTAGACTTTTACCAAATATTGAACGAACATTTTGTTTTCTTTTTATTTAATTTTAAGTTTAGAACTTACCTAATTCACTCGGTTCTACTAGCTTCGTGATAAGAGACCTCATTGCCAGCAGAGATGTACCATTTAGAATCTCAACCAGAGGTGCTGTAAAATAAAATAAATAAATTTAAGCTTTTTCAAACAAATCTTTTATTTCCATGTTATAAAAATGATATTTTAACCTGATTGTGTCCGAAGAAGGGTTTTTAGAACAGAATATACTGGACAAACTATCGATAATTGTTAGAATCCTATGCATTAATCATGATCAAATCTTCCAGAATTTTCACACAACGCTTATATTATGAGTAAATAAATGCTAAACATACTTATATATTTCTAGTTACATTCATAACATATAGATAAATTACACCCAGAGACAGAACAAATTATTGTGCGCATCACACAAAAAATTGTCTTTTGTGGGATTCGAACCTACGACCTGCGGTGCATTAGTCAAGGCTACTGACCACTAGACCAACAGGTCGTAAGCGAGGTAAACATTAACGTCAAAAACAGACGAAACAAAATAATATTGATCAAGGATCATCAGATAATTATTTCCGCTTTCTTACAATTTTTTTTTTTCGGCATCTCTATATGACTTACAACTCCTATTGCGTCCGCAAATCGTCTTCGTTCCCGAAACGTTCGTGTGAATAGATCTTCAGTTATAAGCAATTAAGCATGAAATACGTTTTTATAACGTCATTTTCATATTCCTAATATAGATATTACCCTTTGTACCTATATCGTATATTAAATGGCAGTAAAGAGGCCCATATATAAGTATAACATATTGGTAAAAACCCATATTAATAGATGGATTACCGTTCTTTATCTTAAGATAATTCGGTGTTTTGCCGTGTTTGAAACGTGAAAAATGAAGCCAAGACCAGGCCTAAACTAGTGAAAACACGTGAACGATAATGACTTGCAATATTTGGATATTAGTAAGATGATATCATACAAGCAAAAATATTAATTATATAAATTGTTTATATTCAAAATAATAAGCAGAAATTTTTCATTTTAAAAATTCACTTTTGTACATGGCAAGAAACAACAGATTTAAGAAATCTAGTAAGTTGCAACATGATCTTCCTTTCGTATGGGTGATGTAAAACCTATGGTCAAAGTTCCGCGAGCATGCCTCTGACATTGATGATTTCCCATCCCAAAAAAGGCCTCTGATATGGCTTAAATCATCTTTAAAAAAATCCTGTGTGCTGGTTTCCTCACGATGTTTTTCTTTGCCCTTTTTACAATACATGTATTTGAAAGGTCATTGGTCCGGGATCCGAACTTACGACCTTACTGATGTTATCATATTATTTTGTAGAAAACGGTTTTTTTCAAGCAGATACCTATTCTTTATATTAATATCACCTTGTTCTATTGAAACACGGCATGTAAACGTGTTTTCTATCAAGGTTAGGAGATTACTAATCAGGCAATAAAATTGTTTTACCAATTTCTAGCGCAACGAACAGTCGTAGTAAAAATGGGTCATGATATAACAGAAATGTGTGTCATATTAGGATGAAAACGATTATCACAATTACGTGATAGGAAACAACGTAGATAAGCGATAAATTGAAGTAGGTAAAATATTAAACGATTAAAAAATATATTATTTTTGTTATGATAGGCATTTGTGTGTGTCTGACAACCAGTCTAACCAAGGGGTATCGTGTTGTCCAGGTAACTGGGTTGAGGAGGTCAGATAGGCAGTCGGTCCTTGTAAAACACTGGTACTCAGCTGAAACCGGTTAGAATGGAAGCCGACCCCAACATAGTTGGGAAAAGGTTAGGCCGATGATGATGATGATTTTATACTTTCATGTTTCGCTTCAATTTATTATTTATTGCAGAATAAAAATTATTTCGGCGTACGCTGAGGGCATGGTGCCCGGTTCGATAAACTTTCAAAATAACTATAAAAAAATCTGTACAAAAATGTTAAACAGCTATTTAAATTATACATAATAATAAACATAATCATATACAGACATAATATTCCAGTAAAAAATAAAAGAGAAATAGTTTAACTAATAAAATAAGTTTTCAATGTAAAGTATAAAAGATGAAAGTTTGTATGTATCCAATGGATGTTTGATACTCTTCGACGCATAAAACACTGAACAGATTTAAAAGAAACTTGGTACACAGGTAGTTCATAACCTGGATTATAGTGTAGTTTTTATCCCGAATTTAATGTATCCCGTGTGATATTTTTTGCTTTATAGTGGGCGAGCCCGTGGGCAAGAGCTATAATAGTTATTTTATACTAATACATTTTTGTGGTAGGTAGAACTTATAATACCAAATAACAGGGAAATTAAACTAGTTGGAATTCTATAACCTATCAGTAGCAGGAGGTAATTATAGGAACTTTGTTACGAATAATTATTGAGTTCTCTGAAACATAACAAATTGGCATCGCTACAAATTAAATGTATGTGAAACACTCCTGATCAATTAAAATAACTCTCGGGACAGTGGAGAATTCAACTAATTAAAAATTACAACAATAGAAGTTAAAATTTTGTGTTATAGATAAAAATACACACAATTTCGTTACAATATTTTTTTGTTTAATCACTATAGTTTGAAACTGTTATTGATAAAGAATTTAAAATATAAACAGTAGAACATAAATTTCTGCTTTCTGAAGTAGGTTAAAAACGCTGTTGCAGCTGATAAAATCTCGCGGCGATTCCGAACGGAGCACTATGAACTCATTTCGCATTATGATCAGGCGGCCTAACTTAACGACAAGAATTGACATTATTGCTGTTGTGCAGAGACTCACCACTAACAAGTTTAAGATGTGGCGGCAGTCTCTCTTAAAGCTATAAAGCTTTAGTTAGCTGTCTCATATAAAAGGAACACTATACTCTACTTTCTGACTGAGGAATTTAATCCCTATATACCACGGGGTTTCACAAACATAGTTGCAAAAACACATGAAAAAAGCAAAAAGTTTACCCATTGCGGGGATAGGACCCGCGACACGTCATGCAAGTGGGTTCAAGTTGTGGCCTCTACCACTCGGCTATCCGTGCAGGCATTTTTTATAAAGGTCTTATTATTATGCAAATGAAATAATCGTTAAATATTATACATGTAAATCTTACCTAAGTAAAATATTTTCTCATTGGGAGCGAAGCAGTAGACGAAGGATGCGGCAACTTTACTCAGCGTTGAGACAATACCAAGCAAGGAATCGTGGAATTGCAGATGTTTGCTAAGCACCATTATTGAGAAAATTGTACCTGAAATAAAATAAAAAATTAACTTTAATGTTTTGGTATGATTGTACAAAATGGTACAACGAGAGACTTGATGCCATGCTGTTGTTAAAAAGTAAATTTAGGAGTATTATACGTTTCTTAAAATAATATATGTACATATCGGCCTTCCAATTTCGACTTGCGCCGACCCCAAATAAAATAATTGGGATAAGGGCAGGGGAATGATGATGATTAAAAGAAAATTTGAAGAAAAATCAGAATTTAAAGTTCGGTGATTAATTATTTACACTTAGTATTATAAGTGTGTTCTCGTAACGCAATCAGTTGCTCGCATACGAATAACATGCACACATGTTTAAGAACAAATAGTTATGGATTATTCTCATGCATAAGCGGGATACTAAAATTAAGGGTTATGCAAGGTCTAAGAAATGAGCAGCACCTTTGCTTTGTTGTTTGATTACATTTTTGTCACAAATAAATAAATCCCCTTTGATCAAACTTAGTCAAATCTATAAGTAAGTATCTTCCGCCATAAACACAACTAATTAATTATCAGTATTATCTAAAAAATAACTCGTAACTAACAATTCGCCATTACTGGCACTATTTTTGAGGTATTTAACTGATATGCATGTATATACCTATAATATGTTATCCTGTCTTTTCATTATTACGCAATTATTTTTGTTCAATCATCGTTTAATACGATAGTTAAGTGTGCATATCATTTAATTAGTGATGAAGTAGCATGAGCTATAAGTGATTGCGATATTTGTGATAAAACATAGTTTTGGAGGTGTGGTCTCCTATGAATGGCATATACTATAAACGCTCTTACTATGGTAGCTGAATAAGTCGGCCTTTTTTTTTGTTCTCCGGGCTGAAACGCTAATGATTTCAAGCCTATCCATTTTCTCACCCGAGGAAGTTGAAGTTGAAGAGGAAGAGAGGCTCTACGCAGTGTATTGCTCTGTCACGCTTCAGCAACCATAACAATATTACTAGAAGACGTGGTGACAGGTGTCGTGGTTACATTAACGAAACGCAGTATAGTCTATGCAGTTAACACTAATGATACGGACCTCGATCTAAGCTCCTTTAGAGAACTTTTTTAGTAGTCACTTTAAAAAAATATCTATAGTTAAATAAATCGTTACATAAATTACTTATCAACCTCCCACGAATAATACAAACAACGTAATTTAATTTAATGTTTTTATAAAATATTTCTATCAATAGCCTGTCCCTTTCAGCAGTTTTAGTGAAAGCTTTTAAATGTATTTGGGACATAAATAAGGGTACTAGATTGTGAGGTTACCGGCACGGAAAATCGCAGACGCAATTGAATTAAGCTTGTTTTCGATCTATTTTTAGGTTTGATTCTGAGTTGGACAGTATATCATGGTTCTAGCTAAAAATAAATTATTGAGGTTTTCATAAAAAAAAAATAGATTTGAACTGACAGATTAAATAAAAAAGAACTCGTTCTTCTAAATTATGTATTCTTATTGACTACATACAGTTATTTTGGATTTGAATGTCATTTCAATTCCAGATGATCTGCCACTACGTCACAAATAGTAATCCCGTGGTTGTGAAAGCGTCTATCGTAACATAACTTTAAGACGTGGCGCTAGTCAATAACAGACAGAAAACAATGGTCCTCGAACTACACCTTGCAAAATCTTAATTTTGTACCATGTTGCACCTTCCAGAGAATGTTTATGAAGCATACTTTTACTTTAGTAACAGTATTTATGTTACAAAAAGTGCACTTACCTATTGCATGTGTTATAAAGTTGTAAGCCTGGAATATGCTGAACTTAACTTCATCCCAATTGAATCTGTATCTTGTAGACAAATATAATACTGATATTTCACCTGAAAAATAAAACAGTTTGCATCAATAATTTTCAATCAAGGACGACTCGGAAACGCGACACTGAAAATTTGGTACAAATGAGAAATAACTAAAAGAAACGAATAGATTTAGAGTCAAATTATTTTTTGTGTAGATACCTATTCTCAAGTACCTACTCTCAAATTTATTTAGATGAGAGCTTTTGATAAATAGAAACAAAAATTTTAATAGAAATAAGTAGTTTAATAGACACTCAATTTTAATTGAAGTCAAAGTCAAGATGATTTAAATATTGTAGCGAAACATAGTATGGATAAAGATATTCTATAGAAAGATGAATAATTTACTCACCGTACATAGGTCCAAAGAGGAAGCTGACGACTCCCAAGAGGACACAAAGACGGATACTTCTATTGTTAGGAGCTTTTCTAACAATCACACTAACTGTGTCTTTAACGTTTGATAGTTGGAAGAATTGACGTATCAAGTGGCAAATACCTCGACGATCGTGCTGTAAATAATAATAGCGTTAAGTTTCTCATTTTGTTTATAAAAAAGTGTTGTTTTAATATCATCATCATCCCATATTCGTTCACTATTGGACACAGGCGTCCTCAATTGCACGCCATGAGCGAGCAGATGATTTGGTACTATTGACTTTTGATTCGTAAGAGATGTTACGAGAGTTGAATGTTTGATAGAAAAAAAAAATATATTGCCATTTTACATACCTTTTTCTGTTCCTTGTTTCTTTTAGGATCCTTCAACACGAAGAGAAGATACAGCAAATTAAGTACATGTATGCCAATAGTTAACCCATAACATCCATAATATCCAATAGCCTTCAAGAGAATTCCACTTGTACCCATTCCTACTGGGAAAGCCAATGTTATACTGAAACTAGTAAGTCCCAGTCTGTAAGTTCTATCTTTGTCTGTAGTAATAGAACTGACGAAGGCAAATGCAGTCAAAAAGCAGAGACACCATCCCCCGCTTAACCCTTCAATAATAGCTTCGGAGAAGACCAAGTACTCCAACCTCAACTGATAGAAGAAGTAAACATGAAAGATGTTGTTGATACCAATCAAAAGTTGGCCAAAACTAGTGATCATGATGAAGAATTTTCGATGGCCCGTTATATCGGAAAATGAGCCGGCAAAAAGCGCGAATATACAAGGTAAGGTAGCTGCTAAATACGTTCTCCAGGAAAGCGCTCTTGCCAGTAATTTCTGAGTTTCTCTTTCATATGCGTTCTCACTCTCAACATCCTGAGCCTTTAAGGAATCACATATCTCTTCTGTGAAGTTCAGGTTTACTCGGCAGGCTTTTTCTAGGTTCAAATTTTGTGTGGCTGTCATGATGATCATGGCAGCCAGTATAAACATAAATAAGCATGGTTCTATAGTTATGTTTCTAAAAACTAGTACAACTCTGTCACGAAAAGTTAGCTTTTCTTTCGCTTCTTCATTTCCATCTGTTTGTCTGAGAGGATCTTCTTCTGTGAATTCTTCTATATTGTTGCTCAGTCGTCCATTTTCGGTGACCATTTTAATATCACTTAATTAATTCTTTAAAAATATTTTCGTATTATTTTACGCGCTGAAATCACTAATTTGATAGATTACTTCTTCATTTTAGAGGCAGACAAGACTAACTGTTCGATTGCTCATTTAAGGCTTATTTAATCATAATCTGTAGCGATAAAGGCATTATCAGGTCATATCAACAAAACGCGGCAAACATCGGGATTGTGCGATAGTACTTTGTTAGATATGTTTGTTTTACCTAATTATGATACATTGTTCATCTATTTGTAAATCTACTCGTGTGATTTCATTCACTTCAGGTAAATAGATAACTTTGAATATTCAAATGTATGTGGAATGTTTTTTATTTGATTAAATCTTTCAAATAATTAAACACGTTTTTAGTTTTAGTTGTATTTCCATTCCGAGTTTTTATCTACGATAGCATTCTTGTAATCTTGTTATGTAAATTGTTTTGTATGCCTTAATTGTTTATTTCAGATGTTTGTAATATGTATACAGGTTAAAATTAAATTGATCTCTTTTAGTACAGTGTTGTTTATTTTCCCTTTTAATTTACATTGAATCGATTTTACTAGCTACTTACTTTCCGGTTTCTGTATTAGGAGTATGAGGGAAAATGCAATGTAGCTAATGAAATTCTGAAGCTGGATAGATAGATGCTTAATAAAACAGGAATAATAAAACAAAAGGATCCTATGAGTAAACGAACTAAGAGGATGTTGTTTTAAAATTTTAGAAAGTTACATTGAAGACCTGTCTGTGGATACCATTTCCATTTTTACGCAATGCGTCAACATCAGATATTTAATCAAATTATTATGATAAATAAACATATCTTTATCTTTCGTAGTATACTGCATTGAAAATCAATTACTAAGCAAAAATTCTTGTAAATTTTAAAATGAAAATGAGGAAGTCGTGTTTGCTCACAGGCCATTTACCATTTTTCATTCATATAATTTTATAGAGGATATGACTTGTTTAATTTAAAGGAATAAATATTAAAAAATATGTTAAAGTTTATCTTTATGACAGACGATTGAACTGTAATAAAGTGGTACTGTTTTTATGAGTCATCATCATCATTTTGAGTGGGCGTGGTGATCAGTGCTCAATTGTTTTCTTTATGGCTACGCCTTTTGTTTAGCACTTGGAGTGGCCCAGGCCTTTTTTTTTCGTAAGGTGGAATCCTTATGAAGCCCTTTTTTGTAATGGCGGGGGAATTTTCATGAACACCCGTCTTCGACCTCGAGGACGGGTAGTGTCAGACTCTTACTGAGTAAACCTAACCGCCTGGTGACGTCAACCACGTTTGATACCGGCACGTGCTGTTGCTTTGCATTACCACACAGTGCCGACCGGGGGGATGTGTCGGCCGATGAGTAGGGCCGGCGGGTCGCTTTCGCGTTTGTTTGTAGAGGCCGATGTGTAAAGTGCGTCGGATTCCTCGCCTCATATTGGGACCACATCCATAGCACCAAATGTGGCCACCCAGTTGGGAAATGGCCGGGCTTGATTAAAAAAAATGATCATTATTTTAAGTTTATGATCATTACATGACAATTTAAAGCCATTTTTTGTATGTAGATTTTTGTGGCTCCCTTGACCGGGTCAGAACATTAGACGTCGCCTATGTCATCTCTGGTATCACACACGATTTCAGAAGCTGCTACTTCTTTGTTTAATTTGGGTATATACAATGACTAACGTAATTTGGGCGCGCCATACTTACTGTCCTACTTATCAACACATATCGACGTATCTTCCAACGTCCTTTAATTATCTTGTTGTTGTGTCTTCACCGTGGTGACGGTATTAATTAATTTTAATTTTTAATGCCATCATGTTTTTGTGATTTTACAAGAAGACTTGAAACTACTTGAAACCGTTATTAAGTGATGTAACGGTTTACTCACGCGTATTTATCGGGGGTGCCCGACTAGTTTCGGACCCAACCGGAGTCCTTAATCATGAGCTGACCCGGCGGAGGAAACCGTTACATCATTTATAATGAATCAGTCTCACGATAGTTATTATAAAAAAAAAGGCGAAACCGGTTTTTTTGGCCTCCTACTTCAGGAAACGGAGAAACACTTGGCCTTAAGGCCCAACGGGTCACAAAACGTTATCTTTTGCTATTGTAAAACTCACAAGAGCGGCATCAGCGTTTCCCTTTCGCATCGCCATAATCCTTCAACAATTATAGGATAGCATGTTCAATAACAGTCATTGTAATGGGGATGCAGACTTTTTAAATCTGTATTCAGCCGAATTAACATTTACAAGTCTTTTTCATGGAAAAGTACAGCTTGCTTTATCTCTACTTTGTTCCTTTGTTACAATCTCAATTATATTCGAAAAACAATACTAAGTAGTGTCTCTAATTGAAGGTTAAATTAATTTACGAGCATAATAAATGTTATCATAATCCCTTAACAATGAGCAGATACTACCTTGTAACGTGTTTTCTTTCTATTGTACTAATTATTCCAAATGATTGTGGATCATAGCTTTAGATAATATTAGTTTTCGAGAAAACTTTGAAGGAAAATTGTGTTTCTAGGATTTTGTCCGAAAGGTAAAATCGGAACCCTATGTGTTTCATACTGAAAACTATTATATGTATATTACGCAATATATATTTTATGTGTTGCATAATAATTTTGATTGTGTTTAATTACTGATAAATGATGATTCTGGGAGGTTATGGTTTTGAAGTTTTCTAACTCAGATACCTTGTGGTCAAAATTTATTAAATTGTTTTCGTCGTAGCTTCCAGGAAAAGGAATTGAATTATATTTAATGAAGCCTGGTAAAAATCTGATGGGTTCGATTCACATCTAGTACAAAAGGCATACTCTGGGTGTAATTTATAATTTAAATCTACTATGTGTATGTAACATGAATTTTTATCCGTTGTCTAGTACTCATAACACAAGCTTTGCTTATTTTGTGACCAGATCACTAAGAAACTTAATCGTAACTCATTATCTAAGTACGCTAAAACGTTAGAATTGTAATAATTAAGGATAACTGTTACTAAATAACAATGACTAACAGATTTACTTAATCACCCACGCCCTCTGATTAATAAACTTCTTGCTTTTTAATCTATGGATCTTGATGTCTACTTATTGAGGTGATATCTGTAACGATTACATCGGATTGGTTAGATACTATTATCACATTGATTGCACAATAATTATTGTTCATATTTTGGATTTAAGATTATGCCTGTGTGAATGAAATTAATTATCGTTATTTTTAATCGTTTACTTTAAATTTTTACTGTGGTATTCTATGGGCCGGCGCATAGTGAACGCAGTTTATTTCTGACACGGGCTTTATGACAGTTGGACTAGAGTTAATAATTGTTGGCTGAAAACAATGGCATCAAAAAACTAGCGAGCATTTTAGCTGTGGCTTTATGAAACAGTACATGTACTGTATATGAATAGACTTAAAGTTCACTTTCGAGAGTCATAGACAAGTGTAAGTGTGTCTTCGCCAACTTTGCGCCGGCGCGGCGCTAAGGGTGCAAAGGTAAAGATGACAAGTACGGACAGGTCAGTAATGATAATAACCGATTATAACAGGTTTGTGCTATCTTATATCGGTCATAATTCGTTGTTATATAATATTATCATATGATTAAAATACATATAAAAACTTGGTGGTACCGATGGAACAATTATGCAGATGGTTTTACGTATTCGTCAAAAGTCGACGGGCTTGTTGGTCTAGTGGTTAGTGACCCTGCCTGCTATACCGGAGGTCGTGGGTTCGATTCCCGCCCAGGACAAATGTTGTGTTATGAGCATGATCATTTGTTCTGGTGTCTGGGTGTAATTTATCTAAAATATGTATATATTTAGAAATATATAAGTAAGCTTATCAGTTGTCTGGTTACCATAACACAAGCTCTGCTTAGCTTGGGATCAGATAACCGTGTGCGAGTTGTTCCAGGATATTAAAAAATGACTGAAAAAAAAGTTTTGACAGCACTGGTATGTGCTGTAACTTGGTGCGAAAAAATATGATTGTTGACCGGAGATAGACTTACATGTTTGAAAACGAGGGACACGAAAGGGTTTTTGGATTTATATACCTTGCAAGATCGTGGTGGATCGTGGTTGAAGACGGAACTTTCGTTTAATCAGAAGCACTAATCCTGTACCATATACATATAAGTCTCCCTTGCATTTACATGCCCCTTGGTCTTTGAAAGGCAATGACGTGCAAAAGATTAGACACCATTAATAGTTAATAGCACGTGACTGATAAATGTAGATATAAATACCACGTCTGAGGCGATAAATAAATGCAAATAACTTTCCTGTTTTGTTCTTCTGTGCTTATAAGACGGAGTCGTTATCAATATTCTTCGGATCATTGATAAATTAAATTCTTATTATTAGAAAATTATTCGTGTCATCATACCCCGACATTATTATAAATTACTTGTCATAGTTGTTTTGTTTCAGGTCTGTAACTTTTTTGAAAGTCATATGAGGAAGATTTTTTTATTTGAAAGTCCAATAAAATACATTACATACACATTAATTATTCTCATCATATTGTTATAAAGTTGATATAGTATGCGCTCTATTTATAAAGAAATTTTTCGATAAGTAAATAAAAACAATGGCGAAACAAAAAAAAAAGTTATTTTCAAATACTTTCATGACCAGATGGTAAGGCTAGTAGAGAAAGGTCCTGCGAGAATGGTGTTTGACAAAAATGACAGGCGAAGATCTGTCCCAGTTTGTTAGATCCTCAATGGTTAGATCGTCCATTGCCATCACCGAATTCTGTGCGAAGGTGATGATGATGATGGTGATGTTTATGAAACTTGACTGCACGGTTAGCCGAGTGGTTGAGGTAACCACGCCAAACCCACGTGCCGATGTTCCTTCGGAGGACAATCATTTGTGTGATCTACGAATGGATGTCCCTTTGAATATTTGTCTTTGTGAATGTGAACTGAATGTTTATGAAACTTCCCGTGACACAAGGATAAATTTCTTAATGCGAGCAAAAAACTACTGTTTCAGCAAGTTTCGTCTAAATCCGTTCAGTGGTTTTTGCGTGAAGAGGAATCAACATCCACAAATACAAAATTTCGCATTTTTAATATTCATAGGATATATAAACAATATCAACATTTTAAGACAAAAAAGCCCAAAATTTACTTTTTTATCTCAATTTCAATGTAACCACGCACTTTATTCGTACATTTATACTTCTATACGCACACAACGTAAGTATTCGCGTGTCGGAGTATCTCGTAATAATCATTTGGTCCCTCGGGTGTGATATGAAGTTGGTTGCTAAGCATTGTGAATGTGTCCCCCGGGGACAATTGTTGTGAGAGCCTGTGGGGATACCTCGCGTCATTTTGATACTTGGAATTGAATGGAAGGTACGTTGTTAGTATCAAGGTGAGTTGAGTCTTGTGGTGAGTTGTGACAAAAATAGTTAAGTGTATCAATACCCTATTGAAAAGATGTAGTATTTAGTATTTGGCGATAATATCCTTCATTTGTTGTAATGTAACATTACGGTATACTAAAAATTCTTATATATTAAAAATTCCTACGTATCTGAAATATTGTAGATTGCAACTTTTTCTTTTGTGATTACGGCCGGGAAGATTTTTAAATAATATGTAATAATAATACTTAATTAAGTCCATCAGAAAATTATAAAGTTACATTGAACGGCGACTAAGGTGGTGGTGATAGTTTCCCTTTTGTACACGTAATTATGCGCTTTTTTTATGCACATTCAACATCTTTGTTTCTTTTATTTATAAATAAAAAATCTTGCAATCTTGCCTCTCCTTTGTCAATACCCAATTCTGTTTTCTTAAAATTACTTTGCAGGGAATATGCAGAGGTAGATATTATTTTAGTATGTACTTACCGCTAGGTCCTACTATTACTAGTAGCTACTTTGTGTCTTTGTAAACATATTTGCAATTAAATACAAGGAAAATATTCAAACATTACTCGGTCCTACGACTCCTGCTTATACCCGCCAGTCACTTTACCAACTAAGCAGTCGCACGTTCTTGTTTCATTGTATTTAGGTAATTGCAAATATTATCCGATTCGCAGCACTTTCTGCGTATTAAAGAATAATTAAGATAGCATTATATTTGTCTTAAACACATATCAAGGTATATCACCGCCAGCTTCCAGCCTCTTGTAAATATATGCATGCGGATTTGTAACCTACTGCATGTTTCACGATTATGCATGTATCGAGTCAATGAACTCAACCCGCTGATATCGATGGCATTGAGGATAGTGCATGTTTGCTATTCAATTATTAACGCGTAAATAATACGATAAATAATAATAAATGTATTAATTTATTATTATTTATCGTAATTAATCGTAAATTAAAGAATATACCTAGGTGATGTAATCTTGTAAATGTAATTCAGAAAAGAAAAACAAGTTTTATTGTTCTTTCATCAATTTATATTTATCTACCTATATGTGCATTTCAGGGTAGGCCATTGAAATTGCTTAAACAAATGTGAGTTTCTTAAATTTATGAGTATTTTTTAGGGTTTTGTATTACATCCAAAGGCTAAAAAAACTAATCTCCAGCAACAGCAACTAAAGCTCCAGCTTCTGTCCGTTTTTCTGCACCAGGCCGTACCTAGTGAACTGTAATAACAGTTGGCACTATAACTCCAACTAATCGTGGCACAACAACGTTGGAACGACCAAAAACTATGATGGGTGACTATTATTTGTATTTTTTTTCCTTTCCCTATTTGTACAAAGCCCTCAAACTACGTGTTACTAACAAAAATAAATATGTTTTAGAATATTAGTACCATAAATATAAAAAGCTGAATACCTACCAACAATCAAAGCAACAAAAAGGAGAAAAATAGATACCGAAGTAGAAATTGCTGCCCTAACCTTAGTCCTTAAAAAAAGCAATATTCACCTTTCGTTCCATTGCGCCACATACACTTATACAGTTGCAATAATTGCTCTCATAAAAAATAAGATTAAAAAGAGTTTGACAATGAACAAAGAAATAAGAAGCTAATTGCAGTATTAAAAATTATCTTTATCATATGATATTTTGTTTAACATTGAAATCTCACTCCAATATATATATTCTAAAATAACAGCGTCTTTTTCACGCTGAAATGGCTGAAAGATTTTGATAAAATTGGGATGAGAGAGAGATGGCACACAGGAGTAACATCTTTAGAGGATAGAGTCGTCAAGTGATAGAGGTGTTTTGACTCACCTCACGGGAGTACTCTACCTGATCTTTACCTTATTGCATGGTTGATGTACAACGTGGTGTCAGAGTTTAAATCGCGTAGGCCTCTGATAGACCAAACAAAATATTCTCCGGTGTGTCGTTTTCATCGAGATGTTTTGTGATGGGTATTTTTAATAAGAAGTAAATAACATATTATAAAGACCTCAAAAAGATATTGGTACCGGGATTGAGCATAGGACCTTCGACTTGGCAGTCCAACAGAACAAACAACACAACAGACCCGCGACTAACAAAATAAAAATAATGGTAATGATGTTTATAAAATCTACAAATAAATATAAACAACATTCATTTTTCATTCTTTTATTTCAGAAAATCGATATTAACAATTCGATCTTCAAATGACAAAAACACTGTTTCAAACCGCGTTTAATATTGTTCGGGGATTTTCGGAAACCTTCTTTAATGATCGCTAAATTTGCTATTTTAAAAAGTTAAAGGCGCTCTTAAGGCCTTAACGTATTAAAAACAAAACTTTAAAATATTTTCAAACTATTTGTTCATTTTGAAACCAATGTATACCGATAAGCTTCAGGTAGATCGGTGCATTCAAATCTTCGCAATTTAAAAGCACTGAGAATCGTATCTATGGTTAAATCTTCATTTCCATAATAGAATACTTTTTCTTACATTACAATATAATAAAGGGTATAATTTTAATTTGTTTTTATTCACCCTGACACTGTCATGAAAAATCTTTTTTTGTTATTACAGACTTTTCGAGAAAGTTTTTTTGTAAAATACGATACTAGCACCTAATATAAATCCGACAAAAGTAGCTGTGACTCAAATATCAGGCGTTCATAAATTTTAAACATTATAAATAAACATATAATTTTTTCAGCTAAACGATTTACAGTAATTCGATTGCATTTCTTATTTTAATTTTTATTTATTTCTTAAAAATATTTTATAATTAATAATATTTTACAAAAATATATTTTTATTCTAATTTATTCCTTAAAATACTTTTATTGAGAGAATCTTACATTTATTTTAAAATTAAATTGTTTTTCCCAGTTCTTCCTTTTCATTGGCGGCTATAAATTGTAGTGGATCAAACTTTTTGGCTTCCAACTCCTTGGATTCTTTCTTCTCCTCTGCTTCAAGAGCCTTTTTCCTGGAGCCTTTCAACTGTTTCCTATGTTGCACGTAGAAGTATCTGAAAATTAACATAGCATAGTTTTGGGTTACTCATTGAAGCGTATCCGCATTCCTTCAGTACTTAATAAGCGGTGAAGCAGGTGAAGCGGTGGGCAAAACTGGGTGCTGTCTCATGTAATTTGACTTACAAAAAGTGCTAATTAGTAGCCTAATTCCAATAATTTTTATAAATGACAGTCGATTCTGATTTGAATTTTGTGTGTCTCAAATTATTTTTTCGACGTTCATAAAATGCTGCCGCTATTCCTAGAGCCCACGAACGAACAAATGAATTGAAGTATCTATTTATACCTCTTCTACCCATTCTTCGCTCTTCCCTTTGTATTGAGCATTAATATAAAACTAAAGTTTTTTATGGAAGACTGTATAGTGAATGAAAATAAACAATCAATACTACAAAAGCCCAACAAAAAACTTACATAAGTACAAACGACGGTGGGACAGCAATCGCTGCACTGGTGAGGAATACCGCCCCGGGCAGCACGTGCAGCGTCTTCATGTACAACCAGGAGTAGAAGGGGTGGAACACCAGCGACGCTATCGTCTCCGTCAGGGAGAAAATAGAGTTCACTTTCGCTGAAAATATATTTCAAGATGAGATAATGCCAAAAATGTCCATAATGACATGGGCACACATAACTTCTTTTTATTAAGGAATTTAATCTTTGTGTCCCGGGGGTGAACCCGCCGACCCAGACCCAGACATACAATTCACATGGAAAAAGACATCCAGACTCAGAATAAGCATTCGTCGATCACACAAACGCTTGTCTTAGGGGATCGAACCCACGACTCGTCGCGCAGTGTGTTTGGCGTGATGATCTCAACCACTCGGCTATCCGTGCAGACAAATAATGTTATTGACGATTTGTACTGTCTTTTAATTTAAAGTACATATGTTCCATAAAACGGCACAGCGAATTAATGAACTGAGTATCAGGTAAAAACCTGTTGTATCGTTTTCGTCATAATTAATTTCTCACTGTCTCGCTTCCACAACTGTTATATGATGCAGTAGTGTGACCTCTAGACCTACCAAGATATTGAGTATGACATCTATACTAATATATAAAGCTGAAGAGGTTGTTTGTTTGTTTGAGCGCGCTTATCTCAGAAACTCTTGGTTCAAATTGAATAGACCATTCATCTAGGAAGGTTTTAGGCTATATACCATCACGCTGCGAATAATAGGAACGAAGATACAATGGAAAATGTGGAAAAAACAGGGAAAATTATTCAACTTCGAAGGCTTCCATTCAAAAACTCCTAACTTATATCTTTTAACCAAGCAGAGGGAGTCGTGGGCAACAGCTAGTCTTAAATAAAAATACTGTATCTAAGAAACAATTTATTTCACGATGTCTGAAATAAGCCAAGATTTCATCAACCCAAATTCCGTTATTCGGAATAACCAAGCCTTACTCGTAATCTAGGCCAATTAGACTATCAGTCGATACTACTTTGTTTTTATGTTATCGACTTCCAATATCTTTCACTTCTGCCGTATCATCTAATGACGTTTTTTTAAGATATCCTACGAAACGACTCCGAATATTTAGTAAAACATTTTTTTCATTAGGATACCGATCAACATTCGAAATGTACTTAGCGATTTTAGAATAAACAATTGACACTTAAGAATGGCCACTTCGCGATGCAAAGTCTCACATTTACTACTTATATTATTCCTTTTCCTTTTGTAAAAGGTTTCATCCTACTATATTTTTTTTGCTTACAAACCTTATCGACTCTAGTCTACAGACTAGACCAGCCTTTACATAATCCAAAACACAGTACGTCAAACTACTGCGATGAATAGAGAAATAATGGAAATTTGATATGAAAAGAACAACCTTCTTGGTTAGAATAAGTAAAAATACAACAATACGAGTCAATACTCATGAATTAAAATACCTACAGCTGCAAACAAAAAACTCTTAATAGTTAGTATGTTAAACCAACCTGTTTCCTGTTTCTCCACCAATTTTGATATGATGGAACGCAGTGACGTGAACGTGGTAGCATTCAGTAGTTCGACGACAGGCACTGCAACGACCGCAATCAAATTAATACCAGCCATTGAACCGGGTATTATTCAAATGCACATTATCATAATAAAACGAATAGGGCGGTTGAATGACGCTTTTGTGATATAAGGGCGGGATAATTCAGTGTTCGTGAAATGTTGTGTGTGTTTTAAATGTTTAGATTGGGGACAAATGGTAGAGCAGATTTTGAAACAAAAGGCATACTGCATAGACGTTATGATTTGGAATAATTAGTAGGACGTGACATACTTTTTAAAAGTGAGGATTATATTTTTCGAGGTTATGAAATTTATAGATAGATGAATAAATTTGCTTCATCGCACATAACTTGAGTACTATAACTTCATGAATATCATACAAGATTAATTTGAATCGGAATCGTCAGATTTATCATTTTTGCTATTAATTTTATAGTTGTTGTTTTATGTAGGACAAAACGTTTGAAGTCGTAATCTACATTAAATCGAGTCTTTCTTCTTAGTTTATCAAGAAACTTTTAAGGAAAATACTGGTCTTAAAACATATCATGTTCATAAATCTTGTTTTGCCTAACGACAACTCTCATGGTCAGGCTACTTAAATCTGCGATAACTAAAATAAATGTAACACATTTTAATATAAGACATACCGAAGTACATTTCAATGTCTGTCCTAACGAAAGCAGTCCATATAGAACCAACAAATTTGCTGACGACAGAAATGAGGCAGAGCATGGAGTCGTCAACCTGCATACGTTTACTTAGCACGGCGATGGAGAACATGGCACCTGAAATGAAAAAAGAAAAGTCATAAGTAAATGACTATATAAAGGAGTATAAAGTCTGTCATTAAATGTTGTATAAAAAACCTTTTTTATTTCGAGACAAGTGCAAGTGCGTTTTCTTTTCACGACCAAAAATCGAATTGAACAGATGTAATAGAAAAAAACAGCCACGCTAAAGTGGGAGTGGGCTGGTTATGTAGCAGAATGCAGCCTGTCCGATGGGAATATACCATCACTCACTGGATAGAGGAAGTGCACTCTGTTGATGGTGTGATGATCTAGTCAGATATAGCCACCGTGGCCGTGGCAAAAAATAGTAGGTATTTAATCTGTACAAATAGTCGAGTGTCTTAAGTCACCATAGTGTGCTCCACAAAATTAATGTGGACCAAAAAGACACTTCTCCAAAATTCAAGCACAACATCGCTTTATTTTTCTTATTAGTATATTTAGAAATCGGGCATATTAGTTGGTGAATAAAAAAAAGTAAAAAAACCATTAAAAAAAAACAGATAATCCTGATACTAAGTTTGGTTTCAAAATATCCGATGTTTATCACAAAACTATTCAGAAATCGACGGCTAACGTGTTCTTAATTAACGTGATAACATAAATTAAAACTGGGCTACTTTACTATCTTAACTTTCATCATTCATTTTAGACCAAATATATTACGATATTTCAAATTAATCAATACTTTGATTAGCACAGTATTCATGGAACATTTTTTATTGCATTTGTTTTTCACCGGACCGTTACCTTTCAACGTGGAAAATTGAGTTTCCTTACAAATTCGTTGCAAGAAGTTTATGAGATTAACGTTTTAAGGTTCCTTTGAAAAATCAGGCAGGGCTGCCGAGGCACCTTCCCTCTCATTAAAGGCAAAAGGTATATTATCCATAAGCAGAATTAATACGAATTTTTGGGTTCTTGTTAGATATACCTGCACGTGAATACTGGTTCATAATTTCTTTGTACTTATTAAATTCATGGCTTTAATCGAAATTATGTTAAAATTCATTACTGATAGCCGCTTTTTTATTTAGTGAAAATTAATAGAAACCATTTCCTAGAAATGCTTTTTCCAAAGTCGTCGTCTACAAACACCATCTGTTTTGCCGTTGTACGTACTATGTTGTAAAGATGATGAAATACTGAGATTATTTGTTTATTAAGAAGAGAATAATAATGACAGATTTGTTAAACAAACTCACCAAATGAATGTAGTACTATGGCATAGCTGAGGAAGACTCCATACTTGACCATGTCCCAGTTCAAACGGTTCCTCACGAACAAATAAAACACTGTGTGCTCCGCTGTGAAGTAAAAAATGATAATTTAAGTTATAGATGACTTCAAGAGTTAGGGATCTTCATTTTGGGAAATAAGAGGCACGAAGAGAAAAAATGGAAAAGGAGAAGAGGTAGGTATGGAAAAGTAAAAACTTCCAGTCATTAAATATGATAATTTCACAAAGAAAATTTGAATGGAATTGGAATTTGAAAGTGAGTATAGATAGATTTGCAATAATAGGCTGTCGTTTCAATTTTACAACTTGTGTCGTTTTGCAAAAGGGGTATGTTTCTTAATACTTCACTTACACGAGGAAGGTCCAAATAGTACGAATACAATTAACAGCGTGAGGATGACCTTGACCCTTTTGTTATCTGGCCGAGGTCGCAGCGCCACTGTCACTGTCTCCACCACATGGGATATGTCGAAGAACGAAACATTGTTCTTAGGAGGCCTTTCGATCTGAAAACAGAAGAGAAAAGGTTAATGGTTGGTATAGATATAATATAATAATTTGATTTAATTAGTGATGGGACCAAATGTCAGTTATTTCACATCAAATTAATCTATACTAATATATAAAGCTGAAGAGTTTGTTTCTTTGATTGTTTGTTTGTTTGTTTGTTTGAACGCGCTAATCTCAGGAACTACTGGTTCGATTTGAAAAATTCTTTTTGTGTTGAATAGACCATTTATCACGGAAGGCTATAGGCTATATATCATCACGCTGCAACTAATAGGAGCGAAGATACAATGGAAAATGTGGAAAAAACGGGGAAAATTCTAACCACGTGGACGAAGTCGCGGGCAACAGCTAGTTAATAATTAACATCAAAATTGGTTCACCCTGTCAACGAATTTCTGAGGTACTAAACGTGACAGAAGAATTAAACAACCTCCTACAATTTGACATCGGTTGAAAACTTATTGATTCGATATTTAGTCTAATAATGATTCAAAACTTTTTGAGATTTTAAAAAATTACAAAGAAAGACTTGACCTATTATTTTAAAATAAATCTAACGTGTATTAAATCTCTCATTCAATTTCACAATAAATCTAAATATTTCGTAATATTTCAGTATTGTTTGCTGCAAATACACAAACTTATGAGATTTGGAGATTCGGGCGATTGTTTAAGAAGTCAGATAAAAGTGTAATACTGTAATCCAAATGCAATGTGGTAAGTGAAAATTTAACGCAAGCTTTGATAAGTAAATCTTAAATTAAATAACGATTCGTTTAAATACGAGTGCCGGAAGAATTTAGAGTTTGTTGTGCCGTTTTACGAGTAGAAAGTTGTGTAGAGTCAATCTCGACGTCTAGAATAAAAATATAGTAAAGTATTAAGTAGTTAAAAATGATAAGTAACAGAAAGTACAATTTTAATTTATACTCTGCTTTATTTTTAATCTGCGTATGATTGTAAAAACTGCAAAACATGCATGACTAAGCTATATCAAAATATTTTTTTTTGTAAAATAAATTAGACAATCAGATATTTAAAATTTATATTTTAAGAATTCGAAAACAAGCATGACTTTGCAAGAAAGCATAGCACAGTGACGATCTTTTGGCGTACCTAAAGGCTCCTAGCAATAGACCGCAAGTGATAAAACGGATTAATACATTCTAAGCGCCGCACTCACCTTTAGGCAGTGTGATGTAGAGTGTAATGAAAAATTTGTTACTGTAAGTAGAAAAAAGAGGCAAGTATTCACTGACAAATGTGCCGTTACATGGTAGAAGTGATATTCTTAAACGTCAATTTGTCTCCACATTCTAGTTAACAGTGATAGGGACATAAAAGTAGAGTGACACAGGTAAAATTTATTTTATTTAACTTTGTTCTTGAAAACCTATTTGAGATAGCCTTGTGGTCTAGATGGTTGGACTACTTAGTAAAAATACCTACATGCCAAAATACATTTAGGTATTCACATTCTAAACACAAAGACGGAATAAACTCTGACCCCGGTTGTACAACCACACATCAAATTCAATGATCAAAATGAAACGAATTTGCAACAAAATTGTATGTCGTGAAGCTAATTCAAAAGTATAGCCTAGTGCAAAAAGAGCAATTAAACGCTACTCCGATCATTCGTATTTAATTTCTAACATTAATAGAATAGAATAGAATAGAATATTTATTTAATGTTGTTACGGGTATAAAAAAAAAAAATGACATCATTAATCATCGTTTGTTGCTTTTGACTGAACATCAACCGTACAAAAAGAGGAGTTGTTTCGTTTGAAAAATAATAACAATAAGATGTTTAACTTCCCATCTTAATGTTTTCATAAACTGTGGTATTTTCATGTTATTATATTAAACAATGCATGTATTCTCGCATTGGGCTGGCTGTTATTATTACCGCTGGCGTGGTACGCCGCCATGTCGTGTTATCGGGCATCAACATATTTCTCATTGTCATCGAGATTGTTAGCAATCAATAAATACGTATAATAGTTGTTTTTGTTAGCTTACAAGCAGATAATGAAAAGGTTACATTGTTCCTTAAAATGGGAAAATACCGTTTTATGATATTTCTTGCTATGTTACTCTTTACCATACAAGTCTTGTAAAAGTTCGCTATATGCGAGAAATGGTCTATGAATTTAGTAGATATGGTAGAATAAGAAACAAAAGTAATAAAAATTAACTTGCAACAGTTGTTGTATTAATGGGAACATTATTTTCTTTTGCTTATATTAATTAATTACCCTATTTATCGGAACCTAGAGTGTTTCGATTTACTAAGACCAAAAACAGCGCAAATGAACATAATTTGCTTTCACTAGTAGGTATCTATCGCATCTCTACAAACTGGTGTGGCAGAAACAGCACCCCGTAGAAGGAACCCCTTTCCTTGGACGGCAATAGAAGAAAGAATCCTTCTCTCTTGGACAGTCTTAGGTTATGATAACCGCATAATGTTGTATGTATGTGGTAACCTGAGTTTACATGTACGTGTCTCTTGGTAAACTAATTACACTGCACGTCAGTTCTTTAAAATAATGAGTGTCGATATATGCATCGTATCTAATCTGTAGTTTCACGCATGGCTAATGTAGCAACAGTTTTTATTTATATTTTTTAAAAGCGTCACCGTTTTTGTTCAACATGAAATATGAGAGTCTTCACCATAAATCGCAACATAAATAGCATTGTGAAATAATAAATAATTCTACTATTGACGGAATAGAATATCAGGGGAATATCAAGTTTTATTTATACTTTTTTTTTCTTTATAAAGTGACAAGAAGTCTTATTGAGTCATCTATTTTATGAAATATCAATGAAATAACAGTCAGTAACTGCCTTGTGGTATGAAAATTTGACTGCCAAGTTACAACTAGAGTCACTACTGTAACTTCTTAAACTGTCGGGAAAACGGCCTATTTCAAATAAAACCTTTTGATTTGAAGTAACAGGTCGTAGATTGAAATCCCGGCACACATCATCTCTTTTCCATTCATGTGCGTATTGTACATATTTTTCACTTGATAAAGACGTGAGAAAACCAGCACATTTAAGGAATTTAAAAGGCGTTCCTCCATTCTAGAGGCCTATGGGCGGTTTAAGCACCAGATTATATATATATACATAACCAAAAAACAAAAAAGGGCTATAAGCGAACCTACGGCTCACATAAAAAACTCGTGTCAATTCAAGCTAACATTATCTCACAATTTGCCTATCAGTCATGTTCCTACGTAAGCTAACATCGTAATTGTTAATAAACTATAAACTATAATCAAACACAGACAATCACGTGAACTATTATTATATTCAATGAAATTAATAAACACGTAAATCAAATATTTACAGAAATATGGTTCAGTATCAACCATTGTGCTAAATACATACGTTACAATTTAAATGTACTATTATTACTATCAAGTAAATAACGTTATAAAATGATATGGGTCTGTGTGTACAGGTACCGCATAAATTACAATAAGACGTAATCTCTATTTAATGTAAAAGCGTGATTATCATTGAATTACCGAAATAGGTCATCAAATGATAATGTCGTATTAAAAGATGCGAGATTAGAACAAAATAATTAATTAAAGATACGATAATTTTTATTGATTGCATGTGTTTTTACGACGTTCATTTGAAAATAGTTTTTATTTTAAGGCTCCTAAGGTTGAATTTTAAATTTTGGTTGTCGGTGTCTTGTGAGTCATCGATGGTTTGAGGGCGAATTGTTGACCGGCAGCCTGATATACGCGTACTTTTTAGTAACTTACATAATTTTAATACCTTGCAAATAAATCATGAGTATATGATTATATCGAGAAAAACTTTTATTTAATCTAAACAAATGTCTACCCTTTAACAATGATATTAATGATTTTGAATTACCAGCTTTAATTAAATTATCTTACAGACAATGTAAGTCAATGAAAAGTGAACCTTAGGAACTTTCAAATCCCATTTTGTTAAAGATTATTATAATTCAGTTACGATAGAGGTATCAGTTTAATAATAATAAGTAGATGTAAATGCAGTTTGCTATTTCGAGTATGATTAGCAAATCACTTTAAAGTTTCTCTTTCAACAAAACCGCATGAAAACAACTTGCAAAAAGTGTTCAAGACAAATATTAGTTTAACTTAAAAGGTCACGGATTTAACACAAAACACGGGGATTTTCAGAGAACGCGATGATGTAATTCAAAATACCAAATTTCGTTTGACGTCACTCGTTGGTTAGAAAATTATATTCTGTGAATAAAGCTTCAATGATTAAGTTTTTCTATACATTTTTTATTCGATTTGGTCATGCCATGTTTAGTGAAATTACTTAATGCTTTTCCTGTGTTCACAGTTCAAAATACAAAATACAAAAAAAAAAAATTACACTTAACCACAACATATGACGTCCGAACTTATATTTTAAACAAATTGTATGTTAAAAAAAAACAAATTGTTTATAAATTGATAATCAGTTATCATTTACAAAGTCAATGAGATTAATTGCCAGGTGCGGATAACATTTTCCGCTGTTTTATGATATTTACTATACGGTGCTGATACTATGGGCAAAGTATATATGGCAAGGGTGTTTAAGCCACGCCGGAGGCCTACCTATGGTTTAAACTGTGACACAATGTTGAACATCTATATACGTTTTATACTACATATTTTTGCAACCTCTGTACCAAACCTTTTTAAAGTTCCCTCTGAATTAATGGTGCTGACATGTTTACAGATCTACAGCAACTATTTACCTTGGAAATTGAACGATGAATCATATTTAATTAAAATAGTGTAGAAGAATTTTCAAACATTTATCAAATCAATAATAATTAACAAATATTATTAAAACAGAAGTTCTTAGATGTCAATATGCTTTGAATTCAATAACGTTATGAGATCATAACAATAATAATGTATGTCGGAGCATCAGAACTAATTGTGATTTTATTATCATTTCATTTTAATAGTTACAACGAATTAGCTGGCGACGTGAAGCAGTTAGCTTGAGCGTGGTCATCCCGGTGTCGGATGACGTTGACAGATGTCAAGAAACGACGGATGACAGGCGGACCGCGTGCGCCGACATTCGAGTGGATGAACTCGCTGCGTTACTATTTAAATCGTGTTCAATCAATTTAATCTTTAATCATTTTCTTACTTTTGTAATTTAATATAGAAAATACATTGGCAAAGGGAATAACTACGCTTTTATTTCAACGATCATCATGTCTGATAACGAATCCACTCGTGAACTTCCGTCATATAGATTCCGTCCAATCATTTTAGATCTAGTTCGCTTAACCGAATCGGGTACGAAATGTTTGAAAAAAAAAACACTTTTCTTTGGAAAGATGGTAAGTTAAATTACAAACATAAAAAACCGTATTCCTTAGAACTTAGATTACGTAACAGATAAATAAATCTCATACATCGTAACTCCTTACATGTGCATCGTAATCCCTACTGCTAGGAGTTCAATGGCCAGGATAAGCAAATTGCTTGATAAATTGGACACTATTGTGATGCCGGGACTCGGACGCAACAATAGTTATTTGTGTCACCGCACTAGTCCGGCTAGAATGCTGAGGTAATAGTTTAGTGACGCGTGTAGCTTTATAAACTAGATAAGATTTACAAAGCGTATGATTTTTACCAAAGAAGAATGTGAGATGCCGTGGAATATGTGAAAGTCCTAGCAGTAATGTAGGTACGTAAAATGCCTTTCTACTTAACGCGCTCTTTCGTCTCCACAACTTTAAAAATAGCTCTTCAGCTGGTAGGTTGGAAATGAAATTCATCAATTTAATAATTAAACAGGGAACTTTAAGGGAATTACACTAGGCAGTTCCCTTAAAGAATATTTTAATAGATATTTAAACTGATAAAATAATCTACGTATATAAAGATGACCAGCCTTTTTGCACAAGTACTTTTTTAAGAGCGTAGTGTCAGGCTTTTGAATTTCCGACTAAACTTAAACCACCGTCTCTCGCGTTTTGGCCAGTGCGTGGCAATGCATCACGCACCGACCGCAGATGAACGTGTCAAGCCTAATAGTTCATTCAGACGATGCGAGAAATAACGTGAGTTGCAATACATTGCAGGACCGTGCAGATCTGGTATCAAAAGTGATATATAATTACCGGCAATGTAAAGCAAGTAGCACGATATTATTATATATAGCCTTCACATGAGTTACTGAAAGGAAATTCCATACTAATTTGAAAGATTTTTGGCAGTAGCTCTCTCTTCATTTTATTGAGATCCATCTGTTTTGCGTCCGTCAAAAAGAGCAAATGAACTTCTTTTTTCAGCCCCAAAGTGACATATAAAAAATAAGGACACATTTTTTTTTAATTAAACGACAAAAAGTGGCCATTGAGGATTTACAACACTACCTCATCGACCCCCTACTTATAAAAAATACAATTAGTCGGTTATCAAGGGGGCGTATTACGCTATCTTTGTGCTACTTATAAGACACTTAACCGTTCATTGCTCACAAAGTTATTAATGACGTTTATCGTAATGTGATAATGGTTAATAACGGTCTTAATCTGTAACAAAGTAATTGTAATCACTAATTGTTCCAGGAAATAATTAAAATGTAGCTAAATGATTATTACCTACACGAAATAAATAACATCGATGTATTAGAGAGTCATATTTGTGTGTGATATTTTTCTAACATATTTTTCTCACAGGCTTTTTGAAAGAGGAGGGCTCTACAACAGATGGCGCTGTCACGTTTTCCCAATAAAAATAATATTACTTTAAGACATAGTGGTAGATTCTCAAGATTTTAATTAACTTGTTGTATTTATTAAAATAGTGTAGTAGGCCCTGCGGCACGATGGACCGATGATTTGAAGAAGGTGGCTGGCAGCGGATGGATGCGGGCTGCCCAGGACCGGGATGGTTGGCGCTCTTTGGGGGAGGCCTACGTTCAGCAGTGGACGGCGATAGGCTGAGATGATGATGATGATGATGATGATTTATTAAAATTGGTGACACAATTATTAAGCCGTCTACATCGTAGAAAAAGATAAAACATCTACGTTTAAATTACAGAATGTTATCAGAATACGGATTATAACAAAATATACGTCTAATATAATACTAATCATTGTGACTCGATAAGAGCAGGTAAAGTATACATTAAATACCAATAAAAAAGAAAGAATTGTTTTATAGGCTCGAGTTTCATTTCCACTAGACATACGTCGTGAAAGCGAAGTTTTTAAGGAACAATTGAAACCAGCGCGTCTTGTTAATTTCGGGGAACAAACAAATGTGCTTGTTTGCTCAAGCCAGAAGTTTATTATTTTTTTTAAGCCACGAGGCCTACCGTTAGTTTAAACAGAATTAAAGTTCTACATTAACCATACAAAAAGCAAGCCTAAGTAAATGACGAAAATTTATTCGTCCATAAAAACGTATTTTTAGCAGATTTGTAGCGTTATGGCTACATTTCAAACTCGACTTAATTTTTAATACACGGTATGTCCACACTAGTCTCATAGTCTCTGGGACTTTGTTTTTCTAATAAGTGGCAGATCGAGCATAAGTTTGATGGGTACTTCACTGAAAAACTACTTAGTCCGACAGAAGATTCGAGCATAATTTTAATGTGAAGATTTCCCAAAAGTTATCTGATACGTATATTTTCTTTTAACTTAAAATGATACAGTAATGTTTAAATCTCGTGACTTCAATGATCAGTATAATTTTGAAGTTGAAAATTAGCCCTTATTATTTTAGCCCCCACTTCCGTTACGTATATATTTCACCAGTTTTTTTAAGTGATTTAACTTACATTTTGTCTTAGGTCTTATGTCGTATGGTGTCCAATAGTAACTTAAATACATTAAACACTATGGAAATGACAGGACCATCTTCGAGAACTGGATCGGAGTCTGTAGTTCACAGATTCCTCAACTTTGTATTTCAAAGCAAGCTACTGGTGGATAATCCTGGCCACTTGGTTATGTCAAGTATTCGAGGAACTACGTACATACGTACCAAATGCGTCTCAAAGACACGTCCGGAGAGTGGCGAGCTGTCGGGTCCTACTCGTATGTCAACTAATAACTACTGAAATGTTTCAGTAGTTACTAGGTAAAGTGGGGTAAATAGGGACCTTTTTGTGTTGGATTGAAACGCAGTTCTCTAAAAATTTTGGAAATTTTGTCATCATAATGGTAACTATTTTTCACAATCGTGTATACAAAATCGTTATTTTCCCTCAATTGATCACATAGACATATGTATGTAGTAGGCTATGGGCGGATGCATGAATGTTTTACAAATTAGGAGATTTTTCGGATGTTATATACATTATATTCACTGTAATTTTATGTTTTAAAGGACATATAAAAAATAAGCATTTATTATTATTAATTAAACTACATGATCGGCACTGAAAAGGAAATATGTCATTATCCCTTTTGTTCATAATTCCTGAATTTTGTAGTGTCTCTTTATTTACTCTGCACGCTAAACAATATTATTATTTTATGTATCGTAAGTAAGAAGTTTTCAAGGCTGAGAGCTATCTTATCATAATAATAAAACAGGAAATAATTTACCTACATTTTAAGAAATCTATTATTTACTGAACTTTGGTCTAGCGCTGTAATTCAAACGACTCACATTGTAACGAGTGCCTTCTCACATATATTATTATCAAAGTCGTTGTTTTGAAATGGTTTTAATTTAAATCGTTTATACTTGCTCTACAGGACTTGTAGGCTAGGGCAGGTTTAAAGGAAAGGCTTCTTCCTTATTCACCCAAAAACAAAAATAACGCAGTATAGATCGTTCAATGTGCATTTTAATCGGCATTCCTTTAACATGCCAACTTAATTATGAATTAATTTTGTCACGCAATAATAATATAATCTAAAGGCCAGGCGTCCTCCCGTGAAGTTATCCCGTAAATGAAAAAATATGTTTTGTTTTTAACAACAGTACGTGAAGGTTTCATAAAAAGAAAATACACATACGATCAAAGGAGCCACGTTAGTATTTATCTGGATCAGAATCTGCAACCTTGTGCATACAAATGCGTTAATTGAGCCACAAGGCCATCACAGAGATTGAAATGATTGAATGTATTTTTTGTGACCTTATTTAAAAGACGGATAAATGTTACATCTGAGATCAAGAGTAGAGATTGTAAGTATTTAATAGTGGCATTTGATTGCTATGTATAGTCATACAGTAGAGACTACAATAAATGAGAGATCTCACCAATCGACTTAAACATTGTATTTAATAGGCAAATCAAACTCACGCCACCTGTCGAAAATATTTTTTTAAAACTTTTCGATTTGTTAATAGAAAAAGAATAGAATATTAAATCGTATTTTTCTTCTGTCGTAGTGACGATGAACTACTTATTATAGTGAATAGCTATAGCGTTGTCACTTTGAGATTAGGTGGCAACCATTTGTCTCCGAGATTTGAAGCTAAGATGGCAAGACTAATTACATCGTCTGGAGTACATGTACTTTGTCTTTAACCAATGTAAACAAGATAACACCAATAAATAGATAAACGAATCGCTTTAAGATATTTAATAACCTTACAGTATTTATTCTAAACTATCAAAGCCTCGTGATTTCACCTTTGCTCTTGCCAAACTGAGATTTTTTTTTTTAAGAGCTCTCTCCTCTCATCGCTAAATAATAATAATTATAGTATGGGTTTTTGCAAAAGCAATCAAATTACATGTGCAGGACACCCTAATTCAGAACTAGCGTTCGTAGATCACGCAAATACTTATCCAACAGTCATAGTAATCAGTCATCTGTATTAAGATTTTATCAAACTCAATTATTGTCCCTAGAAAAATCATATTTTAACGCTATAAACTGATATTTAGTCATTAGTATTGTATTTATAAATTTCTGAAATTAACATAAACAAAGATGCAAACCTTTCTAGGTATATAGAAAGGTTCTAGTTTCTAGGTTTTTATGAATTACGAAATTCTGAACTAAATCTTTGGATACGGTAACTTCTTGAGGACGTCTGAAGATAACCTGAAGTTCAACCATCACAAATAAATTCATAATCAGATCTTCCGGATCACGAGATCAAGTAGACGATCATGTGTCTTAGGAATATAACGTCCGGCCAATCATACCATTAGGCTCATATATTGCCCTATCTCCGTACATTATTCGTATACCAAGTACTTTTTTAGCGATGAAACAGAATGTTGTTAAAAAACATTTGTGAATATCGTATCATGCTTTGGAACGATATCATCAACATAATTGAGTACAATTGTTTACACATAGCACACGTTAATATCGTGATGCAATTAGTCCGATAGTCTAATCTTAATACCATTGGCTAAAATTATTACTCTCTACCGAATTATTCCGATAAGCAAAACAAAAAGAATTCATTCGGCCTCAATTGTTAATTCAATGTTTTGATATTTTGAATTTTTGTTTGAAATTAATATTTCAATCAAATATACTTGTCCTTACCAGCCTGTCCCATACTTAAATCGGTTAAACAGTTAATCTTTAAGAAAGTGACAAACAGAGAATTTGTATAAAATGTTTATGATTGAACAAATCACTTACCGGAGGCAGTCCTCTCTCCGCCAGCCACTGTTCAGGTTCCTTCAGGCATATAGTTCCATACAGCAACACCAGCATGAACATCCCTGTTGTCATCGAGAATATCCCATAGTATCCCATCTTCTGCAGTAAAAATCCACTTAGGCCAATACCAATTGGAAGCCCACCCGTCATACAAAAATTGACCAGGCCGACTCTAAACGTTCTGGACTCTTCAGAAGTAATATCACTTATGTAACTGAAGACCCCTAGGAACATGGTAACCCAACCACCAGTAATGGCTGTGAATAATGTCTCTAAAAACACAGTGACTTGTACAGGAATCTCGTAGAAAAAGTACACGTTGACCAGGTTGTTCAGCGAGGTAAGGATTTCACCATAAATTGGCAGCATTATACACAGTTTTCTCTTCCCGGTCCTGTCGCTCCATGCTCCCAAAAACATAATAATTAAACATGGCAACGCTGTTTGGATCACTCCTTTCCAAATGTCAATTGAAGAAATCAACTGCTGTGTCTCTTTTTCATAAAATGTGTAATTTTTACTTGTTTTCTGAATTAAAGCATCACAGATTTCGTCTCCAAAAGCTAGGTTCACACGGCATGCTTTATCCAAATTAAGATTTCCCATCGCAAACCTTGAAATAACACTGGGAATAATCAAACCAGCTAATAGTGGTTCAACTGTTATATTGTCTCTAATGTAATCTATTTTTTGTGAAAATGTTTTGTCCTTATATGATTGTGGGCTCCCATCCTTATTCAAAGGTTTTTCCTCGACGTCCACAGGTTTAGCCTTTTCTTCCGCCATTTTCGAATTGTTTTCCACTTCACCGATTATTTAAACTATATTACGTCCATTGTTTATAAACAACACTCCAGCACGACCGTCTGTCACTGTTGCAATGTTTGATTTCACATTAAGTATGTCTAGATACATTGATACAGAATGGGTGTCTTTATTATTTGTCTTGCCGATATATTTGTTTGGTATCAATTACTCGTTGATAAGCGATAAAGTAGAATTCCAATTAGATAATGAGCCTTGTTGTTGGTGATTAAGGATTGTTTAATTGTATTATTCCTGGTACCAGCATGGTTTTTCTTATGATGGTCGCTTGAAGTGTTTATCCAACGGCGCGCTCAGGCCAGTGGTCGTTTCGCAACTGGCATCTGCAAATAAAAGTGCCCTGTTAATATAATGGAGGATGTTTTGAGATTACGTCGAGTTAGCTCGGTTTGATTTTTAAACCGTATTGTTTAAGCAAACGGAAACAAAGTGTTGGGTATACATACTGGAGTTTAGTTGTAGATTGTGATGGTGAGCGCTAAAGCGGTAGCATTTCAGTCTCGTTGTATCGAGTTTCAAGTAACAAAAAATGAATTAAGCTTTGATTAGAACAAGTCAAAATAAATAAATTACTAAATATTTCCTATTTTATACATGTCACTTAAATACTTAACACGGTAAGTTAATTTATAGTTAAGATATGGGTTTAATCGATTTTGCGTATTTAATTAATGGGATTAAGGTTGAAACGATATTACGTTTCATTGAATTAATAGTTCTGACATTATTGTTTGCTTCTCGTATTAATGCTAATATGTACATTGTACACAGATGATAATATTAAGGGGTTTATTATAAATCGACCATTGTGTTAATATGCCTACAGTTAGGCGACAATAAAATAGTAGATGTAATTGTTTCGATTTAAGTTGAACTTGTGTGTGTGATTTTAATATATTTGGAAATAAAAATGTTTAAACGACTTTGATGTTTATTTTTATGCACCTTTTGTTTTTGTTTGAATTCACAATGATGAAGCCGAGATTTCTCATCCGATGTACACGTTTCTGTTCTTTCTTTTTTTAGAATAATATTAATTATTTTAAGAATATATTTATAGTTTGTCCAAATAGTTTATTATTTACGATATTATTGTGTTTATAAACTATATACACTGTGATTTTTTGGTCGTCTTACAAAAGCAGCCCAGTTCATATATCCAATGACTAGAACACGTTCATGATAAAAAAAATAGGTATTTATGAGATTTGAAAAAAAAAATGCAATTTTCATTCAATATTATGATGCAATTCGTAGTTTTTTAGAAACACAGCTCTCTTGCGAGCGCCGTCCGAGCCTTGAGGTGAGGGACGCGGGCGGCGGCAATTTTATCATTTTTAATTGTATATTTCCGATTTCTCTTGTTTAATTTTCTTCGTACTTATTAACTTAGTTGATGATAAAAAATAAAAATCGCGCCTAGGGGTATTTTACGTCGGATACATGAACTGGGCTGCTTTTGTAAGACGACTAAAAAATCACCGTGTATAATAACTCTTTTCACATACAGCCCATAATATAACTGCAATAGAAATTTGCAATAAAAGTTCTAACAACATTAGTTATTTATTCAGTTCATATGGCACAATAGTGTTAAGATCGGAGAGATAATATTCAACGGTTTGGAAAACAAATGAATGTTATGTCTACGAAGCTAGTACTAGTTATTAATAGTGATAAAACCGCATCTACTGCTAAATGGAAAAAATGAAAATAGGCATTAGAAATCTATACTCATTTTATAAAGAGAAAGGATTTGTTTGTTTGACGCGAATACGCTTCGAAACTGCTGGTCCGAAAAAATATTTCACTATTGAGGAGCTACATTATTTCCGCTGAATATAGGTAGGCAATAATTTATTTACAAAAATTTAGGGTTTCGTAACAAAATTGCGATATTGTTACCCAAGGTGTCATAACTTATATCTTCTGACCAGACGGACGTAGTCGCGGGGAACTGATAGTGTTATAATAACTTTTGTAATGTGAATTTATTATTATTTGATGGGAATGTTTTCTTAAGCTTGTTAAGGGATTGCACGACTAGTCGAACTTACAATCCCGTCGCCGCGTCAGCTCATGATTAAGGACTCCGGTTGGGTCTAACTTAGTCGGACGATTCCGAAAAATATGCGTCAGTAAACTTTTACGCCAATTCTACTAAGAATAAATAATAAATAAATAAATGCGAACAACATCACATACATTGTTCTGAACCCAAAGTAAGTTGCTTAAGCACTTGTGTTATGGAATTCAGATACAACGAAGGTACCACAAACACCCAGACCCGAGACAATGTAGAAATGTGAATTTTTACATTGACCCGACCGGGGATCGAACCCGACCTCAGAGCTAGCGACACCTTGAAACCGGTGCGTACGCCACTCGACCTCGATACTCTACGGATAGTCTAAATGTAGTCTGTCATGTGCAGTAACCCTAATATGATATAATATACTTGTAAGTTCGTGGAAGGCGTCATTATATTAAAACTACTATTGAAAAATAAACTTTTGCAATTTAGGTTATGTTCTGTCATTAATTATTCTTGAATCTATAAATACTATTTGTGTATCAATAATACACATAGTGGGATGTAAGTTCAACATTTCAATTTTTTTTAAATCGACAATCGCTGTCATCATTTAATCCTTGTATCGCGGAGTATTTTACAAACATTCAAGTTACATGTAAAAAGACACCTAGACTCGGAACAAACATTTGCGGATGCTTGCAACCCACATATTTTTCAGATACGGGGATCAAATCTCATAATTGGTTACTTAAAATTGCGTAATCGCTTACGTCCTTTTCTGGTTAACTGGTCAGACATCAAAATTAGTTCATGAACATGACTGCTTCATAAGACAATACCTCTTGTTTACAATTTCATTTTATATTGTGATACAACAATTTGAAAATGTGTTATATAATGCTGGTTTAAATCGATTCCAAATTGTAACGAAAGTCCATGATAATCGGTTGGTTTTCTCTATCTTAAAAATACACTTCCCATAATCTTTTTTTTATGGTTTTTTAATAGCTTGTATTGTTTGATTTATACTTTTATAAATACTTATATTATTACTGTGTATCTATAGGTAAAAGACTATAAAATCAACTAATGTTTTTGCAACGTCAATTATAAAAGGTGTGAAATAAAACTACGTTACATTTTGATCAATTTCATATTATTGATCATCGGTTTCATTATTTAATAGTCAATTGTTTTACAATCACAGAAACGCCCGTTGTATGTCAACTAATAAATAGTTAAAAGATGACTATCAATTTTGAGGAGATAATTACGAAAAAAACAGTGTTAACTCAGTTGTTAAATTACAGGATTTTGCAAAGACTTGTCAATCATTATAATGACAAGTTTAGATGAAAATCGCAGTACATCGCACGTGATCGCGAATAATCATATTATTACAGAATCATTATCCCCACGCCACCGTTACGGTTTTGTACACTGGAAAAATACTTTAAAAATACTAAAATGTAAATTAAACGTTGTTCCGTCTTGACTTAAAGATAAAGTCTTGAAATTATTATGATTGAAGACTGACTAAACAACAGCTTTGCTTGACAATGAATGCATTTCATTTGAGACAGGTGCCTGGTACCTGGTGCAGGCAAGCTACCAGTGTTCATAAGCAACTTTTATACTATATGGCAAAGCTACAAAAGCAGTCATGTTATGGCTATGATGTCTTTAATTCTAGATTATACGCATGAGGCATTTGGCATGAGGGAAAGCTTTCACATGGCGTGTAGCAGGATAGTGACTTTATGACATTATTTAGTCAGTGCCCGTATTACTTATTAAATCGTACTATAGACTAATTAAAAGTAGACCACATTAATTAATTCATTTGTTTACGCTTTTTTTCTGTTAAAGTATGAAAAGATCTTAAAAAAATAAGGAATATTTTGTGGCAATATCTTTACTTATCTACTTATCTTTACCGTCTACAATCTACAAAATTCATAGATTTTTTTCATTTAAGTTATACTTACAAAACTTATTGACTATGGTTTACCGCAATATATTTTAACAAGTTTTTCTTGACCTGTGCTGTTGAGGCAAGGCTGGGTAAGTAAGTGGTTTAACCCATTACATACCTACTTGCTCAAAACTTGTACTTATCCGAGACGTAACTTATTGGTAATTATAAGGATAGTAAAGGGAACCGGTTTTCGAATGCGTCTTTATATATAAGTTTTTATGCGATGCGTTTAGACAGATCCTGGAAATTTTGTAAATAAATACGTTTTTGTGTATGGCTGTGGAATTTGTGTATGTGAAACCCCCTGCGACAGAAGGATTAAATTCCTTAGAGCGGGAGTCGTTTTTTTTAAGAACACTTAATACGTTTCAAAAAAAGAACAACTCGCTTAATAATTCGATGTCTCTTGTACAAAATATTTTTATTGTGTATTTTACTATTTTGTGTGTGCATAAATCATTAAATAAATTAAGGGCTTGTTAGAAAAAAAATCGTCTTTTGTTATATGAAGTAAGTAGTCTAATGTTGTCTTAAAGAATGTTATACTTAGGTTTGTTTTAGTGAACAGATGCAGTATTACAAATAAATGACGTTTTATGTTGTGTATATTTCTTTTATTATTTTTCATTTTACTTTTGTCAAAGCTCATGTTTTTGTAAGTCTCAAATAAACATGGAACATTTTTTTGAATTTGATGTTTGTATGTTTTAAATGGATAAGAATGTTTACAGAGATTTTTAATGCTCTGCTGCTCTTTTTAATCTGGCAGTGTATGTCATAAAATTAGATTTCCTTTTCATAGGATAAATTAAATATCTAATATTGCACTAATATTCTGGACTCAAAGAGCTTTGCTCTTTACTCTAATTTAATTTCAACGCGCTTATATTCACAACTCATTAACTTTTCCAAAATCGATCGTCAATCTGTCACGAAAAAAATATACACAAATTATCATCACTAAACGATAATACAATGCAGCTTATTGTCCAAATACAATACAAAATAAAAAACAAAGGAAATACTGACCTTCAATCACCGTTTCACAACACCATAGGCACCAGTGGCTCTGGCAAACTAGAACCAAATGCGATACTCGCATTTACCAATGAATGACCACAATTTGCTTCATTCTTACTACCAATTACCTACTTTACGTTTGCTGTCTGTCCGTCTGTGTATTACACTATTACGTACGCGTTCGTGTAACATCGTGTTCACTCGGCTCGGACGATGTATGTTTGACGATGTATTTTTTTATTTTTTTTTGTGTAGATGTCCAGTTTTGTACAATGAAATAAATAAACGCGTTTTTTTAATGATTGCGTAGTTAATTATTTCAATTCACAGGCACTTGATTTTCTTCTGTTTAGAAACTCTTGTAGATATTTTTCATCGAAATTGAACAAAAAGCTGTTAATATATCACGCTGAAAAAAACATACCTAGCACTGGAGAAGTAAATATTTATAGGGGAGGATTATTTTAATATAGATCACTGGAAAACTTCAAAATCATATAGCGTGTTAAAGACGTCGCACATATACCTACAAATTGTGAACACACACTGACATATTTTTGTTGGTAAACACTCCTTTCAGTCTATTTAAAAAATATTCAGTAAGTTTTTCCGAAATCATGTTCGTACCAATTAGGTACGTATCGCGATAACAGATCATGTATTATCACAATCGATCGCCAATTGATCAGATAATTAGAATTAAGCGATAAATCGTTATCTGTAAACGATTGTTAACCTAATCGAGACTGCAAGTTTGATGTAAGTAACACATGATGAATAAATACTGCACTACATATTGTCAGTTTACTGTACAAGAGATTTTAGTAGACTGCACGGCTGGTTGAGTGAAAGGTATGTATGGGTCATCACGCTACACTGCGCTCCGACTCGCCACAGGTTCAAACCTCGTATTTGTTTGACGAATCCTTACTTAGGGTCCATCCAAAGAATAAAATATACCATGAACCAATGACGATGACGTATGACTGTAAATAACATAAATTAAAATTGAGGTTATGTTAACATTTTCTAGTCATACAAAAGATGGCTGTTAATTTTCTTTTGTAAAAATTGTTTTCCTTAGCCTTTTTGTAAAGTATTTTCTGTGTGTCCGTCTCACACATGATCGTTTTTGTTATATTCTGTATCTTGGTGTACTGTATTCTTAAAGTCATACAGGGAATCGTTCAAAAACAATACAGAATAGCTAGCATCTCTAAAATGATATCTTGCACAAGTATGAAGTAAATAGGTACCATTGATATTTAGCGCTAATATCGATCTGTCTAAGCACACATTATTGAAGCTAAAGGTTATCATACTACGAGTAGGTTTACAAAGGTCAAGTAAAACATAAATTAATTAATTATCTTTAATTGAAAAGATATCGTTTAAAGTATCGCATATCTAAGAATTAAACTGTTGCTAATTTCCTTTTTTGTAGCTTTCTGACCTTAACCTTATGCCCAGAAAAAAAGGTTCCTATTTATTTGACTTTTTGTATAACTTCATATCATATATGCGAAAGTATGCAAGTGTGTGTATGTTTGTCACGACTTCACGACTAACCGGGAGACCGATGTCGATGAACTTTGGTATGAAGGTAGCTGAAACGTTGAATGAATACAGAGGATACTTTTATCTGATTTCGTTAGGGTAGGGAAATGGTTTTACAGCTATAACCGAAATCCTAGGCGAAGAAGTGATCAACAGCCAATAAATACTAAAAAGTTTATAATTTTAAGTATTTATTTAAATACTACTTTTCTTTATAATTTATGTTCCTCAAATGATAAACGGCTTATTGTCGGGGGTAATGCTAGGATTAATATTTTGTTGGATACTCTTTCGTTTTTCGATACTTGAAATTAGTTAAAATCTATTGTTGTAATAATATTGACACATGTTATATCGACAGAGATAATAATTTTACATTTATATCGTGTTTGGTTCTGTAATTATGTCAAAGATTAGCGCGCTGACAATGGATGTTGGCACATACCTGTGTCCGCGACCGACAAGGAATTTCAGAAATATAAAATAATGTATAATCTACATTGAGAACTGTTAATGTTGCTATAATCTTCTAATGGTTGATCTTCTAATCTAATCTCTTAACGGTAAATTTTAAATCTTGCCATAATAATATATTGGAGATAATAGATACGTTACGCCTTCGGCGTGGTATGTAGAAGAGGGATGCCGCTCTGAGCCGTGTATGTTACTGTCCTGCTTCCACAAGTGGGTGGGTGACCATCTATGTTATAACGAGTTCCTCAGTCTTTCGGAAAAATGTTAAATTGTAGGTTTCGACTGTTATTAATACATTATCGTCGGAGGTAAGATCAGTGCCGTATTATCCATAAGGCACTTTAGGCCAGTGCCTAGGGGCCCACCACCAAAGTAGGTATCTAAAAAAAGCTCGATAAATTTTCACTGAATGAAAACACTTGAACTACAACACTTTAACTTGAAACAAGGGGGCCCCCACTCCCTTGTTGCCTCGAGGCCCCTGGGCCCCTAGATCCGGCCTTGGGTAAGATGAATACTGTCTCCTTGACACTTGACTGAAAACACTGATTCTTAGCTGCATCATGTTAGACTAGAAGCAGACTCCAGCATAGTTCAGAAAAGGCTCGGTTAAGATTATTCTACATTCCTTCCATTTTAACTGTCCAAGTAAAAATGTTGACTACGTATTGCCGTTGAAGTAAATAAAAATAGTTAATTATTATTATTGGAATTGAATTCCACTACTTCATTATAAGTTACTAAGTGTCCAATAAGTTAAAAAAACAACAAACGAGACTTTAAAAAAAATATTCATTTAATGTTTTTTTCATTTGCTTGTGATATTGTGCTGTATACCGCTTCTACTTCTTTATTCTGCTTTGTCTTTTTGCTTGTTTCTTTCCGGTGCGTAATGAAGACCCATCTGAAAATAAATACGAAATACGATTTATAAATTTATTTATATTTGAATCGTCTTTTGTTGTGTTCCTTTTCTGGATTTGAAAAGCAACGGTAACAATAGGTAGTTGAGTTGACCTAACTTATGTCTTGAATCGTAAGTGCTACTGATTTTTTTTCTTCAATAATAAGTGTTTTTATGATATCGTCGTAAAAATAGTTATGAATTCTTTCGCTTTTTTCACCCTCATTTTAAAGAAACCTTACCACCACTTAAACTTACATGAGTACAGATATAGCTGGCAGCGTCATACAGGAGCTGAACACGTAGACAGCTCCACTAAACACCGTGACCGTGCGCGCATACAGAGCTGTGTAGGTCGGGTCGAACATCAGGGCTGCTAAGGTCTCCACCAAACTGAATAGCGAATTCATTTTACCTGGAATTGTTGATAAATAAACAGGTCGTAAATAATAAGGTAACTGCAAATATTGTATTAAAGACAACCAGAGAATGCTTCGTTAATAAAAAGCTGTCAAGTGGGAGTCGGATTTACAAAAACAAACAAACGAATTTGTAATCTCTTTTGTTGTCTTGCTAGCACCATTTGTGAGATACAGCATGGTAAAGGACGGACGGACAGAAGGACATGCACATAGACGAATCAGTAAAAACAATTCGATAACATTTAATTTTCGATCAACAATTTAATTGGTTCGATATAGATGTCAAAGTCTATTTATACTTTTATGCCCTCAGTTGCATAAATATTTTGGAAAAGGCTGAGATTTCTAAAATTGTTTTCTATTAATTCAGAGGCTTTCTAGTTTTTTTTTGTTATTCAAGCGATGTAATGGTTTAACATTACCCATTATATTATAGGTATCGATAGATCAGACTGCTTTCATAAAAAAAACTTCCAGAAAAACCCAGACTTATAAAACTTACCCATCTCCTCACTAGGAACCAGTTTGGAGGCCATTGATCTTAGTGACGTGAATGTAGTAGCGTTCAATATCTCCACAAGAGGAACTGCAAATGCAAAAAATAAACATATTCGTAAGGCTTAATGTGTAGTGGGAAATTAAGTTTCCCTAAACCCAATTGTAAAATATTCTGATGAAATTTCTAGTTGGAAGCCAAAAAACTTATTTAATAACTAAGACGACTCAGTGTTTCGAGCTGACAGTGTAGACAATCAGTAAGCTTCACAAGTATGGGAACAACATCGACTGCTGGCATAGTCTAGTGTTGGAGGTGACCGCGCTAAACGTGCATCATGCATCTCAAGTTACAATCCTGCGCAGGACAAACAATGGTGAGATACACGAATGTTTGTCCTGAGTTTAAGTATCTTGTACTTGTACTTTAATGTTTTTGAGACGCGTTAAATATTAAATACAAGAACCTTTTCGAAAAAAGAAATAATTATAAATAATATAAACTTTCCCTTCAGTTATTTAGGGAAAGAGCATAAATATAATATTTGAATAAATAAATCAGGTCTTACTCATGAACATTTGGAAGTCTGTGTGGACGAATATTAAAAGGATGGAGCCGGCGAGCTTGCTGACGATAGATATGAGACAGAGGGCGGAGTCGTGGAAGCCCCAGCGTTTGCTGAACACACTGATGGAAAACAAAGCACCTGGAATGAAATAAACAATGAATTACGATAAGTATAACAATATCCTTATAGGTATGGGCAATGCCCAGTTGGTGAGGACCCAGAGGTTGAGGTTACCATGAAACACCACTGTACACGTGTTGTAGGACAAGCGTTTGCGTGATCTGTGATGAATGAAGTCCTAAGTCTGGGTGCCTTTGTGCATATGATTTGAAAATAAAATGATGCAACGGTTTACTTACGCGTATTTATCGGGGTTGCCCTACTAGTTTCGGATCCAACCGGAATCCTTAATCATGAACTGACGCGGCGGGATCGCGAGTGGAACGAAGTACTTAAGGGAGTCATGATTTTTTAAGAAAAGTAAATAAATGAGTTTTGATATCGGCTACTTAATGTTTCAGTTCTGTGCTACACCGTGGCTCATGATGAATTTTCTTATTTGCCAATGGTATGAAAGAAACAATTAAGTTGTTTTTCTGTTTTAATAGTTTTTCTTTGTGAAATCATTTAACAATTTTACCAATAAAATTATAGATAATACTGCACTGCGTCTAGTCATTATCAATCAATCTACAGGTTGTCTCGACGAGATAGCTGAGTGTGATAAAAACGATAATTGCACTGTTTTTTAATGATCTTATTTTATTTTATTACCATTTGTAAGTTAACAAATGTTTTGGAAAGCTCCTTATTTCATGAGTTCATTAATTAACTCAATTTAATTATTTACTAATATGTTTCATAACATCACAACAGCAAACGGAAGCGATGTTACAAAAACACACATATTTATTGAAGAAAAAAGTAAATACGTTATACACGATAGAAAAACAAACACGAATATAATACTAGTATTAAACTATTATGAAAACTAATGAAAATTGACAGCTATAAGTTAATTTAGTCAGCAGTAACAGCTATGATTCCAATGTGTTCTATGAGACAAGTCCTCCACACGTACTAATCATAGCAACTTCAGTCAAATAGGATCAACAATGCTAACCAGCAAAAGCCTAGCACTTAAACACAGTTTGTCCCAGGGAAACAATTGATAGTAAACTAAAATTAGCTAAGTAAGCAAGCCCCAAAACGATAAACCAGAACCCAAAGTGGACCAAAGAAAAATTACTGCCCTTAAAATATTAAATTATCCCTATAAGTCCATGATTTTAAAATAAAACTGTACAAGATTAAATAAAAAATATTTCAAATACAATTAACCCGTTCACGATTGCAGCTTCAGTTTTCTTTTTAAACATCGGCATTTCTTTGTTCGTTGGTTTATGCTCATGCCAAATGAAAAAAGGGTGCGATGATTCATAACAGGGGATTATAATTCTTTTTATTAACTTTTGTTTGCAATCGTGGAAAAGGAAAATCATAAAACTTCGTTCAAAATTCCATTGGGAATGGATGAAAATATTGTTTTGTTTGATTTAATCAAAGGTTGCGTTTGTTTCAGAAAATTCTGTAGTTGTATTGTTGTTTAAAATTTGTTTTTATATTTTATGATATTACAACAGCATGCATGGAAAGTGGCTTTGAATGATTTGTAATGAACAAAATATTGTTTTAAATAAAGTGCATTAAATATTATGATGAATAAAAAATAAAAACAAAGAGATAACTTATAGACCGAAGCCTATTAAATCGTAAAAAGTAGCACCATTATAATATATGTTCTTTCAATACAATTTTTTTTTCCTATTGTCAAACATGATTTATTCAGAGTCTTTGAAATACTCAAAATCCGTATCGATTTTTTTTTAATTAACTACATATTTTTTTGTATGTTTTTCTTTAGTAGAATTATCTCAAAATCGGTTTAGAGTCAGGCTCCCGACGAAGAAGTTTTACTTTATATATTATCCGTCACTGATGAGAAAATAAGTGTTTTCTATAATGATTGCAAAGTACCTACACTACTTACAGCTTCAAGACATTTTATAGTAAGTAAATAACTTAAAAGCTCCAAATACAAACGTTTTACAGCATTGAGTAAAGAGCTAGCCTTGTTAAAGATATTGATGTTGTAATAAAGTTCCTTTTAAATTTATTCTCGAACGTAACAGTGCATCTTATTGCCGTCGCGTTTTCCATATATTACTGAACGTGCAACTTCGCTACCGATATTAACACTCCACTCCACGATTGTAATTAAATGTTGTATGGGTGTTGATTAACTGTATTATTGAGCTTCACAGGTTATAACTGCGCTCTAGTAATTGACTGACGTAGTAAACGTGGTTAAAAAATTGCAACTAGTAGCTTTAACGATCTTAGTAATGAATAAAATGCAGTATAAGTTTAGAAATTAGAATTGTCATTGGAGTAAAGTTATCTTTAAATAAAATTGTGTTAGAAAGAAGTTGTTCGTGTATTATGTTGTTAATTAGAAAGCTACCGCATTTATCCCTCTTCTTAATGACATATCTATTAGAGTGAGAAGGATAGAGTTACCTGCTTATAGACTAACGATTTTTTTTCGAAATATTTTCCTAGTCTTTGTTTTATATTGTTACTTTAAATACTGGCTTTAGAAACGATTTTCTTATATTTTTTTAACTTATTGTTTAAACCTCAGAGGGGATGACAAATGGCAGTGATGATCGCGTAAAAAGAACTCTCCGTTGTTGTTTTTTTTTTAATATTACTTACCAATAGAATGTGTGATAATACTGTATGTGGAGTACAGGCTGTATTTAAGCGCGTCCCATTTCAATTTGTATCTCAGGTACATGTATGTGATTTTCTGTTCACCTGTAAAACAAAACCAAAGAAATTAAAAATTAATTATTTTTATTAATTTTTAACTAATGGGTAGTCGAGTGTGGAGTGGAGTGAAGTCTAATGTGCTAAGAGTTGGATTCTCAAGATTATCAAGCAAACAGGTGATTTGCTAAAAACTGTTTCCATTCTGCTTATTTTTATCATATTATTGAATATTCATTGAATTCACTTTTTACTTTAAACCGGCAACCGTTCGAGCGAAGTGGCGTTGTTTCAATCCGGAAAAGAGAAGCCCTTTGGGCCAAAAATAAATAAATGAATATACCATGATTTGGTCCATATATGACAGCTACCACAAAGAGTGTCAAAAGAATTTTCTTCCTGAAATTAGTCTTTCTCTTCTTGACAGCTACTTCTCCGGTTTCTTTTATTAACGTCACCATGTCTGAACATGTTACTGGTTTCACCTGAAAAAAATTGTTTTCTTTATTGGAAGTCAAAAGAACGGAGAAATCGCATTGTTTTCGTTTCTTAGTAAGAGATGCATCTTGGTTGTTTTAATCGGTAAGAGTATTTGACAATACTTTTCCAGAAAAGGAATTCTTAAAATATCCCGACATAAGGAGGATAAAGCATCTTTTAAATAACTTACAGGGGTAATAATATTGACAGTAGGAAGTTAGAACTTTCAGTGTAGATTTAGATGTAAATATAAAGCTAAAACTTTGCTATAAGCAGGGTTAAATTACTTAAAAAAGGGAAAATAAATCGAAATCTTCTGAAAATATGTCATAAAATCCCCCAATCCCTTACAATTATATTGTATATTTTTAAAATAAAGTGTATCCTATGTTTTTTATTATGTGTAATTTTCACAATTTTAAGAAGGCAATATTTTGACTGAACAGACAGAACAGAAGATAAACCATTAGCCTAAACAAATTCAAAGAGTATTTTTATCTCTATTTTTACAGTCACAGGTGGCATGCCATAACATATTAAGCATGAGTTCGTCGCCGCGATAAAAATAAACCTCTACAAATATTTGCAACTTTAAGATAGATTAGTTTCAAGTTTATTGAACTACCTGAGAAGTATGTAGTGATAATACCGCTAATGATAGTTAGTCACATGAGTTTTACAAATGGCAGCCTTTTAGGCACCGGCAGTGAAGGCAATGAATTTTTTGATGCCTTATTTTAAATTTAATTATATTTACATTGCTTTATTATTTCATTTTGTGAATGTTTCACAAAATGAAAATAAGAAATAAACTTAAGCCGATAAATATTTTTTTCAATGTTAATTGTCTAAAATGTAAGATGTAGATACAAGTAACGTGTTAGTAGACACCTTTCACATTCTCTTGAAAGCAATTAGTCAATCCTAGTACTATCATAAACGCGAAAGTTTGTAAGTATGGATGTATGTTTGTAATTCTTTTACGCATTAATCACTGAAATGATTTAGACAAAGTTTTTACACAGATAATTCATGACCTAGGTCAAAACGTAGGAATCCCGGTTTTTTATGATCCCATGGCATCATAAAATGTATGTCTAGCGGGTGTCAAATAAATGGTTTGGCTATCAGGTACTTAAAATAAGGAAAGGAGAATCACTTACCTCCTCATCACTGTCTTTACTCGGTTTAGTGTTGCTTTCCAAACATAGGTATGCATAAGTTAACGTTATGATGTAAATTGTTCCGGAGAGTGTAAATATTCCATAATAACCCCACAATTTCAGTAATATTCCGCTCAAAGCTGTCCCTATAGGAATACCAGCCGTCATGCAGAGATTCACGAGTCCCACTCGAAAGGTCCTGCATTCTTCGTCAGTAATATCACTGATGTAGCTGAAGACGCCAAGGTACACCATTACCCAGCCTCCGGTAAAAGCAGGGAACAAAGCTTCGAGAAACATCGTCACTTCAACACTGATCTGATCAAAGAAGAAGGTGCTGAGCAAATTGCTGCAGCACACCAAAAGTTCTCCAAAAATTGGCATCATAATACAGATTTTTCGGTTTCCAGTCCGGTCGCTCCAAGCCCCCATGAATATCACGAGCAACGTTGGAATTGACGTCTGGATCACACTCTTCCATGATTCGATGTTCGATATGACTTTCTGGACTTCACCTTCGTAGTCTGTCAGGTTCCCCGTTCTGTCAATGAGTGCATCACATATACTATCGTTATACCCTAATTTCACTCTACATGTTTTATCTAAATTCAGATTTTGGATCGCTAGTCTGGCCAACATAGACGGTACTATTAGACCGGCTAATATCGGTTCTACTGTTATACTTGATTTTAAACGACATAGTTTTTTAACGAAACCTTCTTCTTTAACTTCATCAGTTTTGGTATTCTTTTCCTTTAACGGCTCTTCTTCGGGTTCCAGTTTATTTTCTGTATCCGACATGTTGTGTGTTCACTCAATGAACGTATTTGTTCTACTGACAGTAAGAATGTTATTGTTATAAAGGTCGTGATTATTTTTATTTAATGAGTATGATCTCTTAAAGTTATGTGTGGTCGGATTCAAAAATGTTAAAGGATTATTATAACTATAGTGTGTGTTGTTTTATATTCAAAGAGATACAAAAAAATGTGCGTATAAAGACATTGTTTATGTAATGAGATAATTATTTACTCTTTAACACATTAGGTCATTCATTATAGTCGATATAGGCCGATAGTTTGATCTTGTTGGGTCGTTAGTGCGTACACTGCAATAACTAAATAGTTAGTTTAAAAAGATCGCAGAGTAAGTAGCCATTAACAGTTGGCAGATTGCTCTGCGTGTTACATATTCATTAAAATACGTACATTCTTATAATAAAGCTTTGACAATTGACAAATTTAAAAAGACATACACAAACATGACAGACTTAAATTTGACTAGCTATTCCTGATTTTTGTAACTATGTTGTTTAGTAATTTACTTTACAACAAATAATTCAACGAGTAGCGTATAAAAAGAGCGTGGATGTCTTGTATTGATCTCAAGAAGCAACTGCAACTATTGGTCGACTGACAAACGGGTATTGTGTGAGAGTAGAAGAACGTTATACGGATCGGTGCAGCGGAAAGTTGGCCGATAGTTTAGTTTTAAACTGTTTTATCGGCCGATACCTGATCGTCATAATGTATTATGTATATGGAGGTGTATGGTAGTATTACCATACACCTCCATACAGATCAATCGTTCGATCAAAATGTTGGCCGACTAAGCCTACAGTTTGCTGGAGCTTTTTTAATATTGCACTTTCGTTATCTTTAGATAAATTAAGTAGTTCAAAATGATGGTGTTATCGAGAACAACTTATTTTGTAATCGATTTAATTAGTACAATTCAATAATGTATCGAAACACTTCCTAGTTTATTAGTCGATTTGTAATTATGGCGAATGTTTCAAATTGAAAGCAAATTACTTTGAATGATGATTAAGCGACCAATATTAAGACAAACCTTCTTTGACTTTTAAATAATTTTCATACTATAAAAACCTCCTGTATATAAACAAATTATCAACGTCAAATACGTATCAAATAATGAATATTTACGCACGATGTTTAGTTTGCCACTGCACTGTGATATCGCGATAAATTGTACAAATACTGTAATCAATTGTTTCATATTTGCTCTCAGATTGTCACTTGCGCAATACTTGTTCACGTTTCGTTATTTAAAACAAAAGAACAGTTACTTCTGTATTTTATTATTTAAAGTTTTTAATCTGCAGTTTGAATTATGACTAGCATTTTTTTTTGTATTTTCATTTGATAAGGTTGTCAGTACTTCTTGTAATTAGATTGAGGTAGTCGGTTTTGTGTATTTCTTAATTTTCTGCTATAACTTTTATGATTTAGTATCTTGTTATGGCACAACAATAGACAACAGTGTTTTATTTAAGCTTATGTTAATAGGGATGATGACTGGGTATAAAAAGAAAAAATCTCATTAGTCCCTCAGTTAGATAATTGAAAAGTATGAGACACGTATTTTTTCCTTTTTCAGAAAAACTAGAATTGACAAAGATTAACTGCTTTAAAGTTTAGGAGAGGGGCTTGTGACGTAACGATAGAGAAAAAATTTATACTCAATCGTGACGTCACGCGTAAGTTTCATTCACTATAATTTGGTCAATTTATGTTTGCGGGACAAATTAAAAACACGTATCCATTATTATACAAAAAATTACAAGACGGACACTGCAAAAAAAAATTGTCATCATTGAAATCAATGAGCTAATTTGTCATTATTTCGTTTACATTCACTGAAAGTCATTATTTGAAAGAAGGTATACTGTACTGTAGTGTATAACACTGTTATTTTTTGAGTAAAAATAACAGCCAAGTGTTTGTTTTTACTAATTTATAATTTAAGAAGAAGGATTCATTTGTTATCACTACCCTTAATATTTTACTGGCTGTTGCACGCGACTCTGTTTGCGTGTCTGCTACTTTACCTAATTCATAAACACAAGACTTGCAATGAAACAGCATTACGGGCCTCTGGATTTAAAAAAATCTATCTCTTTTTGGTTCTTTTTCTATTACTCTTTTCGGACAAAAAATGATCTATTTTTACTATACCTGAGACAAGTTTAGCTACTTTTAAATAACGACTTTCAGAGAGTGCTTTTTGAATAAAAGATTTAATATAATTGATTTATTTAATTTCTATTGCATAATAATTCATTGCATATTGCATATCACTTTTCATTCGCGGGTTAACTTCATGTGAAGAGACCCGGTCCTTTTTAAATTCTTGCACGGGGACACAGGTGGAACATGTAGAGGCCTTGTTGAGAACTTAAATCTAATATGTGATAGGGTATCTACTAGGGATCAATCATATTATTATTTTATTAATCACTTTATAATTATCATCTATCAAATGATAATATACTGTATCTGAACGACAGAAACGGAACCCTATTAATGAGACAATGATGTCTGACTGTTATTTTTCGTCTGGCCGTCCATCACCAGGCTGTAGCTCAAGATAAGTGAAGCTAGACAGATAAAATTTTCACAGATGATGCATTACAATTTTTTTTAGCCTATTTGTACGGAACCCTCGCCTCAGTATCATGAGCCCGGCTCGTACTTGACCGATTTCTAAATTTAATTATTATCTTATCACACATTTAGTACAACTCACTTCTTTTTTAATAGTTGTTTATTATACCTGATTATAGGCATTAACGTGTAGTAAATAAGGTACATTATTGTGTGTTATCTTTTAGTATTTATTCTAAAACAACCATTTCGTGTTCTAAATCTATACTGCTGCGTAAAGGTTCCTCTTGCTTTATAGCTTCTACTCCTGGATTCGAACATTTTTCGTCCAAAGATTTACGTTTGTCTTTTCTGTTTTGAATGAAGAACCATCTGCAAAAAAAGCATTTTTAAGAGCTAAACATACATATATGGGAACAAATTTATAATTCATTTCACCGATATTTGTATCAGTTATTCTTTGATGAACTTAACATTTATTGCAAAAGCACTACTGTGCGCATAATCTGACTTCACTGTACGGATAGCCGAGTGGTCGAGGTAACTACCCCAAGCCCACTGCGCGCGAAGTAGCGAAAGTTCGATCCCGAGGACAAGCGTTTGTGTGATTCAGAAATGCCTGGGTCTGGGTGTCTTTGTGCCTGTGATTTGAATGTTTGTCAAACCACAGTGCCACAAAGATCAAATTCCTTAGTCCAAGAGTCGTTTAAAAAAAACTTCTTTGCTTACAAACAAAAGAGCATGAGGTTTGGAAAATTTTGTGAAAAGGCCATAAGTTTACAACACAATTAGTCTAAGTAACTTACAAAGTTCCTAAATAGTATTTAGAAACAGCTTTATTTAGTGAAGGCATAAATAACGAGTTTAAGAGAAAACTATGATCATAAATTTGCAAGATCTTTAGGTGGATAATTTATTTTCGTAATTTTATTAAGCTGCAAAGTTAGGTCTAACAAGAATATTTGATAATCTCTTTTGATCTAGAGTCTAGGGGCGTTCAACCACGTCTTAAAGTAAATCTGTTAATTTAGGAAGTAAGATGGTGAACTTCTCGGTATTGAGCAGGGTTCCCAATCAGTGGTCAATTGTAGCCAAAATACAGACATATGGTACATATTATTATTTTGAATGAATTAATAATTCGCCTAGACATAAAAAATATCATGCTCATTACAAAAACATTTGTCTTACGTGGAGATCAAACCTACGACCTCAATTCAGCAGTCAGGACCACTAAACCAGGCAAAAACTTTAAAGATAACTTACACAAATATACAAAACGGTGGCACAGTCAGTACAGTGCTCACGTAATACACAATCCCGGCATCAATTTGTAGAGTGAACATATATATCCAGGAGTACGCGGGGCCAAATATCATTGCCGTCACCACCTCCATCAAATTGAAGAATGACGTCATTTTCCCTGAAATCACGCTCGAATTGGTTAGATAAAAGTCAATTTTGCGTGTGTGCTTTTGAAACATGTTTTTCCTGTAACGTTAAGTGAATATAGATAACTTCTCCCAATGTATTGCTCTGAGATATATATTTTCTACTATTATTTTTGTCTTTGTTTCAGTATTCTTCATTACAAATTTGCTGTTCTTTTTAATTGAAGGAATTAAAAAAACATCCGTAGTTTCTAAGCACACGAATATTTCCCATTTTGAGAGATTACATTACTGCTCTGCTCCTTAAAATCATAGCGTGATGGTATATGTCCTATAGCCTTCGTCAGTAAATGGACTATCCAAAGTTGTTTCTTTTCTAAGTAGGACCAGTGGTTTCCAGTGGGTGTTATGCCCTTTTATAGATAGGGAGGTTTACAACAAGTTGACAGCTAACCTATACTAATTGAGAGATAATTTCATCGTAGGAGAGAAAATCATACATTCCATCGGCTACAGCATTCAAAGCATTGTTACAAAGAGTGGAAGAGAGTCGAAACGCTTAATGGCATCCCTCTTTGACAACTGTGCCAAGAAAATCAAGGTTTTAATTTTACTTACCTAATTCGTCACTTGTAACTAGCTTGGAGGAGATTGATCGGAGTGCAGTGAACGATGTCGCGTTGAACATTTCAATTGCTACAGCTAAAAAAAAAGGACAAATATATAATTAAGGTTTGTTTTCAAAAACTTTTCCTAGATAATATTTATTTAAAAAGATTATTCAAAGAAAAAATATCGAACAATGTTCATTTGTTTTAAAATCTTGTTTCTAAACAAATTATGCATCTTTCTAGATTATAATAATAAATAGAATTTCTAGCTAAATCACTTCATCAATAGAAAAGAAAGCCTATGAATGAAAAAAACAATTCTATTAATTATGACTTAAAATAATTCGCGTCGCAGTTACGTGGACCGTGACATTTCTTAACTTCAATATTCACGTGTATCTAACTATATATTATATTTCAACTGAATACCTACATAAACATATTTAAATAATGTAAGAAAACATCCCTATTTAGTAATGATATGACAAACAAAATTCGAACTCACAAAAATAACTCTACTATCATCATCGGCCTAGCTTTTTCCCAACTATGTTGGGATCGGCTTCCAGTCTAGCCGGATTCAGCTAAGTGCCAATATTTTACAAGGAGTGACTGCCTATTTGACCTCTTCAACCCATTTACTTGGGCAACGCGATATCCCTTGGTTAGACTGGTTAGACAAAGATAACTCTACTAACAAAGTACTATAATAGTTACTATTTTGATTTTTCCGCTTACAAAACCCAGACTAAAAGTCTCATATGACACCTGTATTGTTGTATCAAATAATCTATCCTATTCCAAAATGAACTATGTTAATCGGCCCCCACAAAGACAGTTAAACAACGTCGGTAATTAGAAATCATTACTATTCATGTCCATTAGTTGATCATTAGTAAATCAGGGATCCCTTTTCTCTGTAATTGTGTTTGACACTAAGTAATTATTTCCTGGTGGATTACTGATTAAAGTCTAAGGTTGAAAGAGTTAAAAATTTGTTTGTCATGTCATTATTGAATATGTTAATATTCGATGTTTACATTTTTTTTAGGTATGACAGGCTAATTATTCGCATAAGTGTAAGAAAGTAAATAATGAATACGTGTTTTCCTGTCCCTCAAAATTAAATTGTCATAATTACAGTGAATAGAACTTACGCGTGAAATTACCTAAGTCATTTTTTGTTGTTCAGGCATGGGATTAATACGTGTCTATTATTTTTTATAGTCTAACTGACGGCCTAAAAGGCCACAAGTACTATCACTCAAAGGAATCTCAAGAACAGTTATAGCTGCATATAAGGCTATGTATAGAAGCTGTCTAGTGCTCATTTAATCACTTAGTACATCCTTACGGCGCCCATGGGAAGTGATTAGACAGACACGCTACGTTATGCCGAGCTCGACGCGAAATGCAACTTGAACATTTTATGAGTTTTTTTTGTGTGAAGGAAGAAAGTCTTTGTATTAAATTTAGTTGTACGACCTATCTTCGGTCTAATATATGCATCTTAGGGCCAACCACAACGAGTTTATCGGAGTTTTGGAAGTCACGTGCAGTAAGATGCTTAAAACACGGGCAACCAGTCTTCCTAAGGGATATCGTGTTGTCAGGTAACTGAGATTAGGAGGTCAAATAGGCAGTCGTACTGTAAAACACTGGTACGTGTAACTTGGCATTCGATAAGACTCGAAGCCGAAGCCAACCTATTTGGGAACTTAGCTGCATCCAGTTAGACAGGAAGCCGTCCCCAACTTTATTTTGGGAAAAGGCTATGATGATGATTCGAGCTTATGAGAAAAACTTACCAAGATACATTTCCATGCTATTCCTGGCAAGTCCAGTGCTCAGAGCTCCCATCACCTTACTCACATTTGATATTAGCCCCAGCACCGAATCGTCCCACTTAAGTCGGTGACTGAAAACGCTAATTGAGATCAATGCCCCTGAAATGTAAATGACCTTTTTCAGTAATCGGGTTATAGATTAAATAAAGAGAATTGAAGATAAAATATATCTGGTAGATAGACATGTTGCTAACGGGCAATGGAGTTTTATCTTGAGAAATAATAAACATTGATTTTAGATTACGATTTGGCGTTCAGTTTTTACACTTCTGCGATTTTTTTAAAATATTTATTCATGTTTTAAAAATATGTTTTTCTTTTATTGACATTTTATCTGTCTTCATTTTGAACGTGTTACCATGAGCACAAGAATCCGGTAGTTGTACCTACCGGTAGGACACCACACCATTCGACTCTCCTTTTATAAACTGCATATTTTATTTTACTTATTTGTAAATACTTTTGAAATGCATGACTTCTATAGGTACATACCAAGAGCGTGTATGCAGATATAGAAAGTACTGTAGAAGCTGTACTTGAGGGCGTCCCAGTTGAACCGGTACCGTGTGAATAGGTATCGTATTGTGTATTCTCCTGAAATGCAGACCAACAAAAAATATTATATTCAAACCGTCATAATTTCTACTGCGCTACTTGTGACCGCGTGTTCAAGACCAAGTTTGGTTTCGCAAGTCATATACGAGCACATGATCGAAACCAAGCTGCCAGTATATGCCAGGGTGTCGCTGTCGACGGAAACGTCTAGGAGGACATCATCATCATCATCATTTCCAACTATTACTATTTGTTTCCAACTATAATATATAATATTGATATCGATGCAGCAAATAAGTAGGTCTCTGGCTTCAACTGGATGTCAAAGGCGGATGACTGGGTATTGCGGAGCTATATCAGCAGCTTGAATTGAAATAATACGTCTAAATTTTGACATATGCTTTCGACCGGCTGCCTTTCATTTCCATTCCAGTAATGTACAAAAAAAGTTTTCTTTTAATTTTTGTTCCATAAGTCATGTTTTTTGTGAAAAAACTCAGGCAGTGAACAAGGGATGAACTTGCCATTAAAAAAAATCTAGAACCTAGAACTTTGGTAGAGATGGAAGAAAACTGAAGATATTTTGAGCCAAAAAACGAGGCTTATTTATTGCTAATAGTCAACAAAAGTTGTTTTATTTCACTTAATAGAGCAAGAATAAGTATTAATAAAGGTACATTTCACATGTTTTTTGCTTCACAAGCAAATGTATTAGAGTACTTTACGAACTAAAGACCAATATAAATAATTCTATAGAATTCCAATGATAATTTGGATTTATGTTCGGATTCTGTACTAACGTTGAATAAAATATAAGACTACGAACAAGTACGTACCGTGAGCAGGGCCGTATATAAACGCGATGGATGCTAGTATCAAAATGGACTTTGTCCTCCTCTTGTTAGGTCCATTTTTGAATGCAACAGTCAAAGTGTCTTTTACGTGTTTTATGTCGAAAAAGGATTTTAGGAAGCCTCGTGCACTGGACGATTCATTCTGCAATTATAAATCCTATTACTAGACCTGGTTTGGAAGGATGGTTAGTATAGAACCTTATTTTAATTGTCACATGAACGAAAACCGTTTGACAACCTTGAACCTCGGAATGATCAATTAACGGTAAGTCAATGGTACACAGAGGGGGGAGAAAGAGAACTTTGATCTTGAATAGAGTTTTTTTTTGTTCTATGTTATCAAATGTCTTTTTTTCGTTCCAATATTTTCTAAAAATATTCACCTGAATTCGCGTAAGGCTCTAAAAATAACGTACTAACAGCTGTTATACTCTATTTGTGCAAGATGTTTGAAAATAAGACTACGACCTTAAAAAAAACAATGTCACTTGTTTTTAATTACTTAATTGCAAAATTCAAATATTGAAAATATTTACAAAACGTCGACTTACACTCAACGAAACATTTGACTTGGTTAAACAAAGTTTCTAAATAAACTTTAGACATAGAAGAACCTTTGACATGAAAGAAAAGCATTTTATGATCAAGAATTACAACAAAAAATTTGATTCATTTTTTTAGTTGGTCGTCTCTCTATACAGACTCTGTATTTAAAATGTATCATTTGTCACATCACTAGGACTTTTAGCTTACCTGACTAGGCTTTTTCGTCATCGGCCTTTCCGGATCTTTGATATATATGAAGCCGTATAAAATACTGAACAGGTACAACAGCGAACTGATAGTGAATACTCCATAATATCCCGTGAACTTCAGAAGGAAACCACTAAGAACTGATCCTATGGGACCGCCAGCCGTCAAACACAGGTTCGCGATCCCCACCCTAAACGTCCGCGACTCCTCACTGGATACATCACTGATATACGCAAACACCCCCATGTATGTCGTTATCCAGCCTCCAGTTATCGCAGGGAACAACGCTTCAAAAAACATCATGACTTGAACCGGCAATTCGTAGAAGAAATACGCATTCAACATGTTACTTAAGCACACGATCAAATCTCCTATAATTGGGAGAAGAATGCATATTTTCCGCTTTCCTGTCCTGTCGCTCCAGGCTCCGAGAAACAGAATCAGTATGCTCGGGATAGCGGTTAGCAACACGTTCTTCCATGTCTCCATAGCAGCAATTAGTTCCTGGATGGCTAATTCTTCCTTTAGATGTTTATTCCCTTCCCTTGCTATGAGGGCATCGCACACCACGTCTCCGTAAGCCATGTTCACCCTGCATGCTTTATCCAGATTAAGATTTTGAGTCGCCAATCTTGAAAGTACTCCGGGAACGACATAACACGCTAGAACAGGTTCAACAGTTATATTTCTTCTAATATTTGCAAGTTTTTCCCGAAATGATTTTTTCTTAGGTTTTCCTTTATCTTTTAGCGGCTGCTCCTCTGGGTTACCCATCTTTTGCAACGATGCAGTAGCTACTAAAACATGTATCATTGACGTAAAGGCTCACTGTATGCATCTTGCCAATCAAATATTAGCTTATTGTGGTAAGGAGTATTAGCTATTGTTACAATATGGTTACAATTATAGAAATTTTATCAGTTTTTCAAAGACGCAACCGTTTTGTGCAAACATTATTTTGTTTGTTTTATATTGCACGTTGATGTAAATAGCTACATGATTTCTACACAATAAACACAATTATCAGATATGATAGTTCAGTTTAATGGGGAACACACCTCTGATAAGAGATGTCAGTTGACTAATGTAACCTCATCATACGATGTTTTCCTGTTTAGTTTTCCTACGAGCACCATTTGTTTAGCGATAATGTTTACAAAAATAGCATGGAAATATATGAATAAACCCGAATTAGCTACATGTAGTACGTATTTGTATCCCCCACGACAAGACAGCAAGTAGCGGGTGATTATCAAATCCTGCATGTTCAATTTTAAGTGGGCCTGCTTGTAAAAGCGTGACAGCGCAATAAAAACACTCCCAAAACAAAAATACCAATTTAAGACGTCAGGACCCCCTGATTTCTTCTATGATATACAGGTAAAGCATATTTTTTATCTTAGTCTAATCATAACACATGTGAGGTAATCTAATCGACTCCTAATCAATAGGAAACTTATTTAGTTATGTAAAAAGCAATGTTCTACTCTCTACCGCATCCAATTTGTCCACTATAAAAAATAAACCGAGCAATCTAGTTCGCAGCCATCTTAATTTGCGGTTTAACAAAGCCAGATGGGGTTTTTCATTAAAAACTTGTTTTAAACTCCTGTGTGTGATGCTGTATAGATTGTTTCGCGGTAATGAAGCCGTTTTTAAAGTCTAGTGGAGTTGTGGGATCTTCAAAAGAAATATAATATTTTTTATAACGTAATATTTTATTGAATGTTTACAGTATTAGACCAGACTCTAGACCTTAAACCTTAATAAATTAATACCAGCCATGAGGTTAATACAAAAGAGCATTATTATACGCATTTATATACGTCATATAATTTGTAATCCAGTTCAATCATTTTAATTCAGTTTCATGTATGTATTCACATATATATCTACCATTTTTATATTGGCACGTGACTTGATTGAGGCAAGTAAAAATGTACTAAGTATATTAAAAGAAAAGTAAGTATTTTGACTTAAAAAATTACAAAACTTTAAATAATCTTTTTTTTTAATTGTAACACCAGTTCTTTTATAATGAAATATTACATTTATGAATGTTTTTCTGGAGCAAAGAACGTGTAGCATAAATGCTTTGTGTTTGCACTTGAGTCAATGCACTTTTATTTAGACGTGGGGTATCCATACTATAGTTGTAAAATACCGGACACTAAATATTGATTATGAGAAAAATTATGATTGTAACTAACTGGTACTTTTGGGAGTATAAATGATTTAAAATACTACTACCAACATGTTTCTAGAAAGTAACATTTTCACGTAGCACTTGTTAAAAAAATAGGCAACTTATAAAATCAGAGTTTTTCAAACATTTTCGTTCTTTGTTATTAACGACGTTTTCTCAAAGTAAGAAAAAAACCAAGAAAAAAACTTAAGTCACTTAATGATTAGAGCTAACTTTACGACAAATTGAATCATCCATTCGACTTAAAATTTTAAGGCTTATCGGGTAAATCTCAACATTAACGCTTTATTTCGGGCCTTGAGAGCCCGAAGTGATTAATCAAACTTTGATTTTCATTCAGGGAGGGTTTGTAAGAGCTGACTATTCATCAAGTAAAGCCTGGTCACCGTAGTTTGTTGAAAAATGTTGGGGAACGCTCGTGGCGCGTCTCCATTGTTTTCTAACACTAATTTACTGCCGACATATTTTTCTGCTTTCTACGAAGAATAGTTGGTGACCATTTCTTTCCACCTATATTTTCGGATGAAGGTATTGTGGAAAGTATTGTACACATAAGATTACAACGTTGTGTTGTGTGGATACTGCATTATAGTCTTGTTATCATTTATGGCATGATAGTGGCATCTAGGGTATCGTAGGTACAATGTGCAGAGATGGATTTATTTGACTAGATCAGAGTGCAGTAGCTATTATCTATATGACACCCTTTCAATGACACTGATTTGCAGAATGTTGGTAACAATTAATCTAGTTTTAGTGTAGAGATTCAGTACTAAGCTGGCTAAGCTCTTCGTTCATCTGTCTTTTGGTCCGTCTGCCACCATACTGTACATCATTAACCGAAAATAAAAAACAACATCAATAAAATCCTAAAAACTCCCCAATTTGTTTTGTCCCTACTTTATTATCATGAAAACAAATTATCGTATGATTTTCTTATCTGTTGGTGTCAGATGGTTGAACGACACGTATTTATTATTGCCCATAAATGCTAGTATTAAACGATTGACGTTTATTGATGTTATATGTATTCTTAATATTGCTTCCGAATTGATAGCTTATCTTTCAGGTCTGTAGCGGTCAAAAAATATAATTGAAATAAGGAGTGCCTCAGGGCAATCTACTGAGTCATAGCGGTATCCAAGAACACAGAAAAACCTAGGTATCTCTCCTAGGTTTTTCTTAATATTTTACTGAGCAGAGGGATGCTGGGGGATACAAAGAGGACGTGGTAATTAAAAGCGATATTTTTTTGTATTTTGTATTGAAATTGTTAAAACTGAACAATATCACTAAAGACTCCGCTGTCTGTCATCAGACTGTATCTCATGAACCTTTAATTTCAAAACCTCATTAAGTAAAGTCGTAAATATCATGTGAGTTACAATACATTGGTGATTTCAGATTCAATTATTTGAAGCCCAAAAGGCGTATCGCGAAGTCTTATTATTGCGAGTGTAGAAGAGAGATGTCTCTCTTCGCAGTGTCTCTGTCACGCTTCCACAAACATGTTTTTATTTTTATAAACGACTCCCGCACTTAGTAATTTAATCTTTGTGTCGCGGGGAGTTTCACAAACATTAAAGTCACATGCACAAAAAAACTCTACGCGGGGATCGAACACGCGACACGTCGCGCACAGTGGGTATGGGGTGGTGACCTCAACCCCTCGGCTATCCGTGCAGTCAAACCATAATTATAAAACTGTAATACATTATTAAATGATGTAACGGTTTACTCACGCGTATTTATCGGGGTAGCCCGACTAGTTTCGGACCCAACCGGAGTCCTTAATCATGAGCAGACGCGGCGGGATCGCGAGTCGAACTCACCAGTTCGACTCGCGATCCCGCCGCGTCTGCTCATGATTAAGGACTCCGGTTGGGTCCGAAACTAGTCGGGCTACCCCGATAAATACGCGTGAGTAAACCGTTACATCATTTAATAATGAATCAGTCTCACGATAGTTATTATAAAAATACTGTAATACATGATAATAGATCCTCTAGTTACCTCACGATGTTTTTGTTCACAGTTTGGTAGTGGTGTTTTACAATACTTTTAAACAAGACAAGTAAACATACGTTCATATAAATTGAAATCTTGGGAAATTCCCTCTTATATCTTATCTTAAATAAAGCCAAGATGACTGTCAAAATATTTAACTGTTAATGACAATCAGTATATAAATTATATTTAATACCTGAATTGCTAGCTTTTGGCTGCGGCTTCACCTTTGTTTCGCTTTAGCCTGGTTTTGGCGGCCAAATACGTATGTATTTTCCTGGATACCAAAAGCAAGTTTGAATAATTCGCGGTTTGGTAGTCAAGGCTTAATTGTCAATCTCTACTGAAAAAGCAGCGGCGCAAAAATTCGTACAAGCAGTGACTAAGCAAAGCATCTTAAACTTTTTTTCACGTAGTTAAGATTCAAAATTATTTGTCAGGTAAAGACGCTGCTGTCTGTAGCTTTTTCGGTGTGAATTGACCCTAACACATAGAAGTTACTCTCACATTTATGACATTATTGTGTGTTTTATATAAATACAACTATAATACTTTAGTGCTAACCCTGAGCTGTCACAATTGTAATGCTAAAGGCAGAGAGCTAGAAATTGTCCTAGGAAGTTGGCTTAGTTTATCTGCATGTCCTAGGAATTCTATCATGTAACATTATCACTGTAATTTAGTGTTGAACTAACCTATCTACTTTTTTTTTCCGGGGTGAAACGCTAATGTCTTCAACCCACGTCGAGGGCACGACGTGGGGATATGTCGGACTTCCACCGACTAAAAACACCCCGGCCCCTTCTACTGCTTTAGCCACAGTAACGGGATCGCTCGCGCATACTCTGCGCGACTCTAGCTGGCTAACCTATCTTTCTTGGCAAATTAAGGACTGATATGACTCAGGTATAATAATGATTAAGTTAAAATAATTTATTAAAAAAAAAGTAACTTATCTAGTTTCTTGCCGGTTCTTCATAGGAATGACATTATGGAACTGGGCAACTAGAGTCATTACTATAACTGTTTAATATTGCCTGGAAAATATGAATCAAGAAAAAACGTATTGATTTAATAAAAAAAAATAAAAAACAACGATTTTTGTTACCTAAGAGAATTTAACAGTCTTTAGTCTTCTTTAACTCGTTAAGATCAGTGTAATGTTTCTCTACGCACGCAAACTACACAACATTACAAATTATTTGACTACCCTAGTCCACGGACTACAAACTCTATTGAAAAAAATTGACTCCCCCATTAAAGAATTTACCCTTACGTCGGTCGGTTTTACAAACATTCATGTCACATGCATAAACACACCCAGTACAAGCATTCGTGGATCACACAAATGCTTGTCCTCCGCGGGGATTGAACTGACACGTCGCGCTCAGTGGGTTTGGCGTGGTTACCTCAACAACTCGGCTATTAAAAAGGTCATCACGTGAAGAGTTTTGTATGAAACTATGACATCATATCTCACACTAAAGAATCAATACTCGTATTACAGCTTGTAATATAATCTCGAGAAGTGAAACCAACAAACAGCTTCATAACTCATGAAATTTAACCGTATAACTCTGAGTAAACTTTCAAAAGTGTTCTTTGAGAATATTGAAAATCTATGGAATTTTCTTTGCATAGATTAGGAATGAATTTTCTGAGGTAAGTTCCTAGTGAAATGAGATGCTTTTAAAGTTTCGTTCTAGTTTCTGTAATAATTTTGACTGCGATTTAATAATTTCAAATTCAAATATTTGGAACCCAGAAATTCATATTCTCACGATTTTTCTTCACCGTTTGTCAGTGGTGTATTAGGAACAATAAAGAAAGATGTGAAAGTGTAAAAAACTCACATCGTTACTTGGTTGGTAGCGGACTTGCGCCACATTCATACAAATTGATAAACAGTTACTTGTATTCATCACTACACAAACTTAAAAAAAAAAACCGAACATGTTAAAAAAATATTTTACCATAACAAAAAGGCTTTATGGCTAAAGATTTGATACAAATTAAATAAAAATAAATATTTATCAAAACAATTATTTGATTCATTGAAATATTTATTTAATTTACTTTGTATCCAATTTTTGGGCTTAAACCAATTTATTATTGTTTCAAATTGTTTGTGTAAAAGTTAAAAACACTATCTATTATAATAATTTTCAATTTCCAATATAAAGCTCGTGTAATTATTTATCTTCAAAATATGTCTTTTCGTTTTAATAAACAGTATTATTAGGGTTTGTTCATGAGTGTTAGTATCAGTGATAATATGACCGTTGGGTTCACAATTCAGAAGTCACAGGTTTGATTCCCTGCACACACCATATCATTTCGAAGTCATATGCAAAGTAACTATCACTTGTATTACACGGTAAAGGCAGACCCCTATAAGTAAGACAGGCTTTTTCCTTGCGAGTAAGGATACCTTAAAAAGCTGGTAGCTACTGAGTTATCAGATAGGTAAATGTAAGTCAAGACATGAGAAGCATACACCTGTATGTGTTAGACGCACTATGCTATTATGCTGGCTTTGTCACTATAAAGTAAAATGACAGGGACAACAAGACATCATCTTGAATGCGGTAGTGTCGTGTTTCGTATCCTGTCCCGTGTATTCTTGTCAAGTCTTATTTATTAGTTGTGACATATGATGTTCTGTGAAACCTTGAGAAATGGAGACTCTATTTGTTTAGGTGCTTAAAAATAACATATACTAACTTAACTATACCGTAATTAACTCAAAATAATGTGACTAATGGACTTGGAAGTAAACACCAATAACACAATGAAGAAAATTATACTCAGAAAGGTTTCAAACCTGCGAGTCTCGACCGGCAGTCGCAGATATGTATACAAGTCATTTAAGGTTATAAGCACTAACAGCTTATTTAAAAATCAGACTTAAGTAGTTGTAAGTGACACAGCGCGCTATTCCACAACTCGAACATATTGAGATGTGGTAGTAGACCATTTTGTTGTGGAGTTACAAAATATTGTTAAAAAGTCATCTGTTATTTTAAAATCTGCAAGAAATCAGCTATTTTGTTAATGTTTAGGTAACACATACACCATACCATTGTAGAGTAGGAATCCTAGAAAAATTAAAAAAATCCGAAATTTCCTGAAGAATTCTCATACTTACCCTACCTTGTTTCCCATTTTCTAAACCCAATATTTGATCTTCTCCCGGAGCCTTATAAATCTGATAGAGTTCACAACCATACTGTAGGTACGAGTACATAACGGTGAAACCCAAAGAATTAACCTCTTACCCCAAAAAAGAAACCAATAAACAATTTATCCGGCAATCCACTCGAAATCCTCTTCTTAAGACCGCCAAAACTAGGTCCGTTTCTACATCGAATGTGTAAATCTCATACGAGTTCAAGTAAATAAACGGGGAGGCCACACGGCTCCTGTCAAACGTAATAAGCCCCTTTGAGTGGCGTTAGTCACGTAACAAATGAACGAATATACGAAAATACGCGAATATTTTCATCCTTCTTTTGCGTGCTTTTGGTGATAGTAGTTGCGTTACTGTTGATGTATTCGACCTGTTCGAGATCATGGTTGTTACATAATCTTTCGAGAAGGTTCTATAAATATCAGTTTTATTATACTTACTCTTTGATTATTGAAGTACCCGTAGGCTTTGAACAGCTTTATCGAAATATCGTCATGTGACTTATCAGAAAATTTAAAAAAGTAACGTAAAAGAGGGACTATTCGTTTAAAATTATTTATTCTGGCCAAAAGGTGTGGGCGCTCCATTAAAAAAATCTTAAATAGTTAGTTATTTGTTTGGTAAGCCTATTTTCTATTACTTTCGACTATTCTTACCATAGAAGTGCTCATGACAATTTCACATGACTCATACAATTGTTGCTCAAATCGTAAAGTCCAAGTCAAATTATTTATTTCAATTAGACCAGCATAAGGCACTTTTGAACGTTAAATAATATGAAAATCTAGTGTCAGTCTGTCGGTCAGTCTCCTATTGATAAAATATAATAGCTATAGTTGACAAATGTAGCTTAAGTTATGGTATCCAAACCGATGTCGTGAACGGGAGTGCCAAGCGGAGAGGCACGCCGCATGCCTTGAGTCGAGCCACTGTAAACACGTTTACAAGAGGGTATACATTTGTTACCCACATACTGGTATTCGACAACTGATTCCAGAATAAAAGCTAATATTTATTCTACAATTACTATACCTACTCTTCTACAATATTTCCATGTTTCAATTCGAACAGGTGGGAAGAGGTCAATAGCGAATAATTAAAACACCTCGTAAAATGGTTTTAAAATCTTTTATTCAGGTAAAAGTGTAGAAATCAATAATTATTATTATGTTTATTTTAGTCGACTTTAAAATTTGATTCCGTTTCAAATGACACTAAAAATATATGGAACTGCATTTTTCAACGGTACCCATAGCTCAAAATTTGAATCTACTGCTTGTCACCACTAAACCAACAACGCACGCGACTGACACTTCATAAAAATATTTTAAATAGAACACTCAAGTACAAACAAACTTTTCATTTCCGTAGTTTAAACAAATCTTTCAAATAAAATGACTTCATACAAACGTTACAATTTACATTTATTATAATATGCCCGCAAAACCCGGTATAACTTGAACTGCTGTAATAACGTGTTCAGCCTCATCTTGAGTCCAGGTTACGATGGACAGTTGAATTGTGTATGCTGGGTACATGGAACGTTCTCCTTAATTTAAGTGTATACATGCCCTTAATATTATAATTTCTTGTTAAGACATCCTTAACATAATTTTAATTATCATGTAGCGTTAATCTCAATTAAGGTCAGGTCTTGTTTGCGGATAACCAATTTCGCTTTTTTAATTGATTTTGTAGCTGCTTTACTTGCTTTTATATGGAAGTATGTATGTATACATAGCTTTTGGTTCCGAACGATTGTGTGCGAAGAAGCACACGACTTCTTCTTGTCTTTTGATCGTATGTTTTGAATAACCTTATAAAGTCAATGTCGTATACGTTTCACAGACATTCAAGACACATGCACAAGACATCCAGATTCGTAACAAGCAAATTTTGTTTCACACAAATGCTTGTCCTACCGCGACACGCAGTGTTAGGCGTGGTGAATAAATACCACCTTACAATCAAAATGTTCTTAATATTAGCAATCTAGTAACTAGATCTTACTATGTTGTATTTATCTTAAATACTAACTTCTAAAGTATTCGCTTTGCTTTTAATTTTGAAACTACTGCAGCAATAATAATTTGCGGTATAAAATATAACGCTCATTTTTTATCTCTGAATAAGAAATTTTTAATTCGAATGTTTTTGATATTTTTATTTCAATAGTATGTGCCCAAGTAATCCACGCGTAAATCATTTTTATAGTATGTCAGAAACATTTGTTATTTCACTTATATTTACAAACGACATATATTTTTGAAGAGGCAAACATTAAGGTCAAACAGAGGGCTTTATGCAATCAAAGTTAAAAACGAACTGCTGACAGTTTTCAGCATTTATATAACTGAATAAAATACAGTAAGCAGTTGTTATTATAGTACCTAACAGTACGTTGAAAAAATTCTTTCATCATTTCACGTCCTTCCGTTTGTCACCAGGTATCTTATGAACCGGGATAGCTTAAAAGTTTCCCTTTTTAGCTATTGCATATGATGTACTATGATGTTGCTGTTATATTAACCAAAAAAAAATCAAAGTTAACCACGGTTGGTACGGTCATAAATTTGTTGAGCAAATCTCGTTTGCAAATTTGTATCTCTTTAGCCTATTGGTACGGAACTCTCATCGCCGCGAGTCTGACTACCAATGAACTGGTTTGTTAGGTACTTATCACATACAAAGTCTGAAATATTTTTCAGATTAGTACTTATTAAAGCCATCTCCACCTTCCTCCCACCAGGGTTCCTTTTCACAACATTAGCGTGAAGGAATGAAGAAGAATGGACCTTAAAATATCTCCTCACAGAGTTCCTATCTCTCTGAAACGTGTAATTATCTCTCTCTCAATATCTATTAACATATTTATAACGGATTTTCCTATTAATCCTTGCTTATCCTAAATGATCACTTTCTGACCAGATCAAAGAGAATGATCTGTTTCTGCTTACGCCGATTAAAGTTTTCTAGTTAATGATCAATTTGCAGTCATTTCTCTTAACTCCTCCCAACCCCAACCAACTCCGCTCAGGTCCGCTCAACAACGCTTATCTCCGTTTAGCTTGAATGGAAATACTCCTTAATCCAAAGAACAACCTTCCACGAAATCCAAGCTCAAGATTATCACACCTCAGTTAAAAGTAAACACAAATACTTACGAAGATAGCAGTGTATAAAATCTACGTTACGCTTAGACGGCCGCTCCTGAACATTGCCTGAAATTACAGGTATTACAGGGAATAAAAGACAGTTACAGGGAATTACAGTTATTACTGTTGTTATACGAAGGATATACTCGTGGATTATTGTTGACAGATAATATTCTTTGAGTGAGGTTTTCTCGTTTTAGTTTTTTTATTAGATTTTGTTTAGTAAATTGAGGATTTGTATGAGAGGGGGAAAGCTTTTTTCTGTTCTGTCCTTTTTTGGTTTTGGGAACGAGTTTTTAACTTATTTTGAGTCTAATAAAAGTCATAGTGTAACCTACTTCGGTCTATTGAATATACCTATTCGGGGCAGCAACATTTTTCCTTTCTTAACAAATAATTGAGAAGAATACAAGAATCAGTACGTCTGCTCACTTATAGTTTAGAGATTCTAAATGGAATCTCTTAATTTTGGTTAACTAGACGTTTTCCTGCACCATTAAAAAGTAGTTGATATCTGAATCACATTAAACCGTACAATTACCAACATCTTCAAAGCTTTGCATAATCACACAAAGTCTAACATTTTGTGTGGGATAAGAAATAAATCAACAATTTCCAATAATTTATATAATAATTTATTTAACAGATTTCATCAAATGAAAATACATCATTGAGCAAATAAACGTAGAACATGAAATTTCATCGTATAAAATTTATTTTAACGAAATAACTATTTCTAATAGCTATATTTTATAAATAAAACCGTTTATATAAATCAATATTTAGAGACACGTTTCACTAACAATGTTTAATTCCCATAGAATTCTTACACGAATTTAATATTGTCTACATCTTTTTAATAAATATTGTATTTTAAGGTGACGTTTAGTAAACACTATTTCTTGTGATTTACGAAGACGATTTGAACTTTATGATAAGAGTATAATGCTGGAAATTCCCGTGGCAGCATATATGCACTTTATTTTAATAGATTTTAATTTCATTTCGAATCTCTTATAAAAATTATCTGATGCGTTGAGCCCAATTCTTGCAGCCGTGGAAGCAAGACAGCGAATTACACAGCATGTCTTACACTAGGCAAACGATCGTTTGCCTAAATACACAATAAAGATGCACCACCAATTTGGGTTTGCAAGAGTCAATCTTTGATAATACGAAAACATAAACGAACTATCAAGAACGTCGAGAAGTTTTGAAATAAGTAAATTTAATACTAATAAAATAAATAATGTTACTTTACCGTACACCTAAACATCACCTTAAGGTTAGCGCCACATGATCGATTTCAATCTAAATGATCGTTACAATTTAGTGGCGAAGTGTGTAACCGGCCTAAGGTCGACGACACACTACATTCTTCATGAAACAGTCACAATATTTTAAGCGTAAAAACGCTATTATCAGCGTTCAGAAGTTTTTGGCATTTTTATGCTAATGTTAAAGTTGGCAAGTTTACAAGTGCTCTTCGGGCATATTTTACTTTTTTTCTAGATTTATTTCAAGACGTAATGCTTACTTATATTCGCTTTTACTTCGTATTAAGAAACTGAACTTGGCGAACACTTTTTCCAACAACTAAGTAATTTCACCCAAGTTTTTGAGTTATGATTAATGCAACTAACAAAAAAATACACACGAAGTTTATAAGCAGCTATTTGGTGGCGTTATTATACAAACCAAAATAAATAGTCCTCATGTTTATTATTCAGTAATTCATTTAACATAGTTCTTCATGTAACTGTTTCAATATTTACCTACTTTATAGATAGTTAAGGGATTTAATCTATCACAAATATCACTACGAAGACCTTAAGAAGGATTCTTTATTTAAAAGAACATCTACAAGTGGTTATCTTAAAATAACAACATTCTAATTTAACGTTCGGCCGACCACCACTGCACTTGTGGGAGCAAGATAGCGCGCTATAGGCGTAGAGTGCTATCTCCCTCCCACAACTAGAACAGTATTGATTTAAGATTTAGTTTTAGGCGCTCTGTGAAACTATATGGATACTTAAAGAATCCCAAAAGGTCTTATTTTCTTAGAAAATATTTTTTACAATAGACTTTAGCATGACTTTTAAGATTCCCAATTAGTTATATTACAATTTTATCTTAGTCTTGGCAATTCACAATTAATTACATTTATTTAAGTAAACGTATCGGTAATTTATCTAAGCTCAATGAAGAGTAACAGGATGGCTACGAAATATATATTTATTTACAAAATAAAAAATCAATATAAATAAGGACTTATTTAAATTTTAGTTACTTATAGTTGCCACTTGTGTACGCGTCTTTCAAAGTGGGACATACATAAATGATGCCCACATTTTATTTTATATTCCACTCTTGCTAATGTTTCTCTAATCCCTACAGATCACACAATGTTTACAAGGACATCCATGAATTAATCACTTACACATATATTACATAACTATATACATTTCTTAATTACGTGGTTTTATTTACTATTAAAATAATAATTGAAAAATCATAAGTGGTTTGAATAAATTCGTTGTATACGATGCCAAAGTAAAACAGGGTTACTAACTTCTAGAAATTTGGAGACCTGCAGCGTAAAACAATATAAAAAAAGTTTTATAAATTTTAAATAAAATCAGGTATTGTGCGCTTAATTGAGCAAATTATTAGTTTCTTCTAGCAAAAATACTTTATACTTGCCAGCGACACTTAAGCTACAAAATAAGGCTGGTTGCACATCGCAAAACACATGCATGACTTTAATATTAATAAGAATAATAATAATAATAGCTATTTCATTTGCTTAATGTTTTATGATTTGACCACTTTTACAAATATTGGGAATTAATGTCTTTTCAGTCACTTGCTACAAGAGCAAAGAAAAACATCACGAGGAAACCAAGAATGTATCTAGTGTTTGTTAAGCCAGAGTCTAAGGACAGTTTAAAAACTGACACAAGATTTTATATCTAAACCACGAAAATAAAAAAACTCACTTTTAGGTTAAATACGCCGTTAAAATGTAAGACACCATACAATATGAATATAGACCGGCTCGTTAACCATAACGCCAACGGGTTTATTATAATTGCCCAGTTTGACGATTATTATATTATTATGCATAAACCCACTTAGCATTATCCCTCGTATCTGTAAGGATTTGCCTTTATAATGAGATTAAGTTGTTATGTCGCTAATTATCGACCCTTTTCCTGGTATGCGGTGTTTTAGGATCAATGCATACTAGCATAAAGACGAAAGCCTGCTTTTTCAGTAGCCAATTAATAAGTTACGACAGGGTCGGATTCCAATTTCATCGGGTTACGTCAAATACGGTATTTACATGAAGCGACAACCTATCTGTCATAAGAAGATGACTATTCCATTGTCCCGATTATGAATGTATTTTATGTGTTTAATCTTACGCTTACTGCTGTTGAACTCTACTAAGTAGTTCTTAAAGGAATCAACCCAAGCAAGCAAAAACAACTTCATGCTCTCAGCGCCCCATTTTATTCCCGAAACCAGTGCAATATTCTCACTCAATAAGAGGCGTCGAAGCCTACCATTAAATGTTATTAATTAAGAATATTCTCATTCTCTTTCTTTCTCTCCTGTCCTTTCCATTCTGTAAAGTAATTATTTGATTTGAGTGCGCTCATACGCTGGTATGAAATCACCCTTAGTGTTATTTCGTGTGTTATGCTTAAACTATAGATTTTAACGGCCTTAGAAACTTAAAGTTATAGAGGCATTCATATTTATGGTGGCTATCAAGACACATTTATGCTAAGAGCAAGATCTTGATGTGGACTTTTGGTTAAAGGTCAATGTCCAAACAATTAAATTTTATTAATCATAAAAATATATTATGGTCTTTTTGAAGCGTATGGCAAGGAAAAAACTGAAACGTCCAGTTCATCAAATAAAAGATTTTCAACAAAATAAAATTGAGACCAAAATGAAAAATAACTACAATTCATTAACCAAATGTAAAGCATCTGAAAAATCACCGTCAAATAACACACTGTACTTATTTACAAGTTATCTTAATTCTAGAACTCAAACTCAATTTGTAAAAATAAATCTTAAGATTTAACGAACAGAATCACCACGTGTATAGCAGACATACGTATACGAGTAACGGTAACTTAACTAATATGACTATTTATTAATTAACTTAGTTTAATCATTATATTAAAAATTCACTCTTATTTACATATAAATCTGAGGAATCCAAGCCCAGTCGTCCCAAGCCAGACATCATCGCAGGATATTCCTGTAAAGATAAAATAAAATAGTTTTACATTCATAACACATAGTAAATATTTTCAGAGTTGCAGGAGATTCCGCTATTTAAAATGGGCGATGAATTAATGGAAATTGGTTTAAATTTGACACTTTTCGTATTCTTCTAAACATTTTTCCGAAACAATCATTGTAAATTCATTGTTGTTCATTGACCGAGATTTTTTCATCCAGTACTAAATCTATACTAATATATAAAGCTGAAGAGTTTGTTTGTTTGTTTGAACGCGCTAATCTCAGGAACTACTGGTCCAAATTCTTTTTGTGTTGAATAGACCGTTCATCGAGGAAGGTTTTAGGCTATAAACCATCACGCTGCGACAGATAGGAGCGAAGATACAATGGAAAATGTGAAAAAAACAGGGCAGGTATACACTCATAATCATAACTGATATCTTCTACCCACGGGGACGAAGTCGCGGGCAACAGCTAGTTTCTAATAAATGTTTTGGCAAAATGCTTCAAAGGATACGAAAAGTGTCATTTTAATCCAATTTTCATTAATTCATCGGCCACTGTAAATAGCAGGATTGGTGACCTAGTTTCTTCAGCTTCAGCTTTGGCAGGTACCAATGTGATATTTTCAAAGTTATATATATTTTCTAAGTCAAAACCAAAATCACTCATTTACATCGGAGTAGATAAACAATTACTAGATGATATTTCACTGTAAGGGATTTAAAAAAAAGTAGTGTTAATAGAGGATGTAGGCCTTTATACTCACTTCAGTATGACGTCACGCACAGCAAACAGGCTGCTTACGAAAGTGAGTAACAACGACGCCACCAATGGACCTGCGAAACAAAAAAAACATTTATGTATTATTTGAAATTAGAATTTCATTTCGGCCATCTTAGTCAAGTGACATTACGATAATCGATAATTATTTTAAATATTGCTTTATTAGTGTAACCCTTTGGGTAACGTCAAAGTTTAAAAATAGAACTCAATTAATAAGGTCCGCCATTCTGTCTGCCTGTCTATCTATCCGTCTGTCAACCGGTTTTTGTTACGTAAAATTAAGTCCATAATTAATTGATTCTGCTATTTCCAGCACACCAATATTCCATAGCCCAGAACGAAAATAGGAAATTACAATATTTCAGACAACGTTTAAATTATTTAACCAAAAAAAAGTTCTAATACTAGTAAAACTGCACCGAAAAATAAATAAAGATCCATCCTTAATTTCGCGACATGTTAGTTTAGTTTCAACACTGATCAAATCCTTGGAAACAAAAATATACTCGTCATAAAAATAAGAAGAAAGCGTCAACATATTAATTATGTATTAGATATACTAATGAACTCGTCAGTTAATTACTTCGTACAAGCTCTGATAACATTATGAGTACCAAAAAAGATATTTACTATATAAGAAAATAAAGGTTGTAGCACAGTAATACGCAGCAATACTGCCTCCACCCAAAAATATAGGGAAAAACATTCGGATATTATCAATAGGCATGTTTGTTACAAGCTAGAAGAAAATACTATATTATTAATAAAGGTTTTTTGGACAACTGACAAAATTGTCTATGTATATTAAAATATTATTTGCTTATACAATTGCCAGAACTCCACAAAATTATCATTGTTAATCTATAAGTTTTTATTAAATTAAGTTATTTTAAACAATATCAAATCTATACTAATATATAAAGCTGAAGAGTTTGTTTGTTTGTTTGAACGCGCTAATCTCAGGAACTACTGGTCCAAATTGAAAAAATATTATAAACCATCACTCTGCGACTAATAGGAGCGAAGATACAAAGGAAAATGTGAAAAAAATAGGGCAGGTATAAATCATCACTTATATCTTCTACCCACGGGGACGAAGTCGCGGGCAACAGCTAGTAAATAAATAAAACTGGTCATTCAAAACGGTATAACGATAGGATTTTGAAAACATGTTCAATCAATCCAACCTAAATTACGAACTTCATAATAACATGTTAATATCTCTTTCATCAATTCCGATTTAACCCTCACTAAAACCCTAAGCCACGACTGCATAGTATAATTGTAATTACATCTTAATCAAGAGCAAGAGGAACTGAGTCTTCATCTACTTTTCGGCCCTCGTTTTCATATCTCGTATATACATTTTTCATTTGCATTCCTTCCAAAAAACTCAATATACAACTAGGCTGCTCGAAGCACCATCTAAAATAATTTCTACAAAAAACTCTGGACGTTAAAATTGGACGCATGCAAAAACTGTGTACAGATGGGCTTGGACAGCGGACAGCGGCTAGCCTTATATTACTTTTTCGCAAACCACATGTTACCAAAGGATCTTTATTTAATAAACTTGATCAAATGAACAATAGATTTGGGGCTACAAGAAGCGTATTAGGAGCTGGGAGACCGGTCCCCGTGGATACCCAACAGTTAGGGATGTGCTGGCATTTTAATATTAGTTTATATTTTTTTGGGATGGTCTTTCTATCATTTTGGGTGAAATGTTATACTTATAAATGTACTGTTTATATTTTTGGTGTGGTTGAAGATAATCTATAAATTATTGTTTCAATTTGACTCAGCCTAGCGTTAGGTAAAGTTACCTTATTTTACAACGATTGTTTTGTTAATTATGGGATTCTAACCTCTTGTATTTATTTTTATATAAACTCAAATTGCAAGTAACCTTGATTTTCGAACCTGTTTTGGCGGTTTCAACTCATGCTAGATTCAACTAAATGAAGGGTATCTAGCTGGGGACTTCCACAATAAGGCATTATACAATTATTTTAAAACAACTTCACTGAAGCCATATTTTAAAGCGCCAACCCTAAAATAACCTTTGTCGACGTCACAATATCTTTATCGATCAGGGCAGGGGTTTTTATCAACATCGAAAACAGAGTTCGGTATAACAAATGGTTGGTCGTTGGACGCTATTGACACAGCCCAGTTCGCGGTGTTTAGGGGTACGCAGAATTTAATGATATCGTCAAACATTTGTAAGAGATTTAGCTTGCGTATTATGACTTATTTATGTTGGATATCTTTTGTTTCTTGTTTGGAAATGTTTTTGTATTAACTATACATACTGTGGAAACAAGATATGATAAGTCTCGTTATTTATTTGTTGCTATATAGATAGTTTTTTGTTTTGGCTTAGTGGATTGAAGATATAAAGAGGTCAGATTTGGTCCAAAGCTACGACCTACTACGACGACTATAGGTTGATATTATTCTAGTAGTGAAATAGACATCGCCGTCATACGCAATAGTCTGCTGTCACACTCACATAAGGTCAACAGTTTTATTTTAAGAGGTAGCGTTGTGCCGGCTGAATGTTGAAGTTGTGGAGAGCAACACATAAAGACTAATGTTTCAAGAATCGATGCAGGTTTGACGTAACCTTACTTTATGATTTCTCTTAATACCTATTAGTAGCGACTAGTAGCATCAGAAAACGCCTTAGTTTCAGTATTTAGTCATTGTTATTACAGTTTTGCCAGACAGGCTTACTGGTGTATATAGTTCCTCTCTTTTCGAAATATATAATAACTTGCAACTAGATACCACATAATCTAGTATCGTTAGTCTTTAGTGTCATGAATTTATAAGTACCGTAACGTGAGGTTGTGTTACTTAAAATTTACCTTAATCAACTCAATTTAAGGTCGGTTTTCCATTTAATATTGGGCTTTCGAGCGTCACATGATCTCTGCAACTCAATTACTAGGGGTAGCGATATTCTAAAATTAGACAGGATGTCAGAGAAAATCGAGTCAACCTATCAAGATCGGTCCCTCTCTGTTAAACAATAGAACAGTAGAAAATATATGGAATTATAATTGAAGTTGTGGAAACTGTTTCACTTAAACAATGAGAATGTACACCGCAATTGAATGATAAAATATGCAGAATTTGAATATACAAACGACTCACACTATTATGATTTAATCCTTACTTATAGTTTTACAAATATTCGAATCACATACATAAAGACGGGTCCAGAAAAGGTTTTTTAATTTGTTTTTCAACAAATTAAAAAGAAAGCCGTTTAAATGGAATATCCAAGTAGTACCAAAGAACGCTATAATTTAAAAGTTGGCGATTTAATAATTGTGGTATCAGTGTATGTATTTTTGATAAATACATAAATAACAATCTGAACTATCATGATTTATCATCGCATCTTCCAACCTCACCCCCGCAAATAACAAAGGCTTTATATCACGAGATCCGTACAAAACAACTAACCACAACAAATACCAAAATGTTGTTTCATGATAAAAGCAAATACGATCGGATTCGCAATAAATACGACTTTATCTCATCTTATCCAAGCATAGTGTAAACATTGACCGCTCGCAGACCTATAAGGGGGCGTATTCACGAGCAAATACCTTCAGATATACCGATCTAGTTTGTTTTCTTTTATTTATTTAAGAAGAGCCTTTAATTCTGAAAGTGAAATTGTAATTTTCAATTCAATTGGGTGAATTTATAGTTCTAGTGCCGTGTTGCTCTTTTCATTAAATACCACTGTTTGGAATGTACCACTGTTAGCTCAAAAAGCTGCATTCATATTAAGTTTGAGCAACTTAATTTAATATAATTCGCATTACGAACGTATCTCGTTGGTAGAAGTACGTTTTTGATCAAATCCGAGAAGGGCTGTGTCTCTAATCAAGTGGCATTCTTACAAAATTTGTTGTCGTCATTAAATAACGCTCGAATGTATAGAAATGACATTTCGTATTGATAAGTCACGTGACATTGACCTATCATCTCCATACATTCACTTGGTAAGAGTGCATCAGGTGCTTTCAGTGCGCGAGATTCAAACACATCCCCTAACCATACTCTCGGCAGAGGTTGTACCTATATTTACACCTTCAAGTATTAATGTCGCTCTCTTAGCACAATTGGATTTTTTTTAATCAACAATATAAATAAAATATACACCTCTACAATTGTGATTATAGTATTCATCATTAAATTAAGTGGATCCTCGGCTCCACCGTCCCGTAGAGACGGTCTCTAAGTATAAACTCAAATATTTCTTCTGGAACTTGTTGTAACTTTTTTCTGCTTACTAAAGCTTGTGATTAATTAAGCGCTTTTTTCGTTAAACAGCGAGAATTTGTTCAGACTAATTGCTTTACGATCGATTGGTTTCTTAAAGTGATCTGATGGTTCGTTTCTTAAAGTATGTTGAGAAGCTGTTTATAGTCTTGTATCTGTCTTCATGTCCGTTATTTGTGATAGGATGTCAATAAAATAAAAAATTAATACAGATGTATTTTTACTTCATTTTTCTAAAACTTGGTCATCATTAAATTTATGACCGTAACTTGGATGTTTATTTTTTCTTATAGCGGCGAACAGAAACTCACAAAAGTTTCAACATTAGCGCTATCATGGTTCATGAGATACAGCTTGATGTTAGATAGACAGATAGCGGTGCCTACGTGATAGAGCTCCGTTTTTAGCCTTTGGGTACGGAGCCGTAAAATTGGTACCTAAAGTAATTATGCAAATTTAAAATATTCGTAATTATTTCGAGGGATCATTTTTGTAAAATTTAATTTGAAAACTTCACTAACCAAGCATAACTTCTATCGCCTTTTAAAAATACTTCTTAAGTAATGAATAAATTAATAATTTTAGTTCGACTTTAATACTACTATAATTTTAATTTCAAAGGTAAACTTTGAACATTCTTTGTGTATAAACATCAATCAGATTAATTTTACTTAAAGTTCAACAACTGCGTAAGTCTCTAAAAAAATATTTATAGATTTGTTAACTGATTAGTCTGAATGAACTTTGCGCTTTTATGTATCATGTACCCAGTACCCATGTGATTTTTTCAACGTTACCTGTAAGTATTTTCTTAGTTCATTTAAGGTTCCAAGTATTGGAATCTGAATTCGCCAACACGCAGTGAGTTACGTGATTTTCAATGTTCAAACCTTACCTACATAGAAACAATTTATGCCCAGCAATGGAATACGTATTTTCCCACGCGCTAGTAAAATAATTAACCTGTGAGAGCGGTAACAGACTCCGATTTCAGAGTTTTTCACGTCTATTTCGTTTCGTATGCGCTCTTACATATGCTCTACATTTTGAGCTTTCATTAAACGGACGCAAACATGGTCTTCCGTCGACGTATTCGTATGTCATGGCAGTGACTGCTAGTAAGGTGCGTTGGGATGACAAACAAACAAGTTAGTTAAGCAGTCTACAATAATCAACTAGTTGCTTCAACAACTCTTGATCTACCCTCAACCCAGATCAAAAGCTAAACATACGCAAAAATTCAGACGCTTTTTATCTCCTCTCAACTAACGCCTGTCAGACTATACGTGAATAATACAACGCAATAACAAGTCGCCGAGCTAACTGCGGTTCGCCACTGTTATTACATCCCACCTACCCCCTTTTAACTCCCCCCTCCTCTCCTACCCCTCTAACACCCTTCAGCGACATTCTTATGTGACAACGATTTATCCAGCATGTATTGTGCTCAGTTAATTTATAGAGCCGTTTAAAATGAACGGCCGGAACTACGCCCGTAAAAAAATGTTGGTACTTAACATTTTTGGGGAATTATTTTCCGTTACCTGTTTGTGGATTTTGATTTGTAGCTTATTATAGAAAGTGAATTTGCTAACTGTAATTTTGTTGCATTATTTTCGAGGGTTCTTCCTAAAAATGCTGACTTACTTCTGCAGCATTCTTTCTCCTCTCTTCTTCAGCTTTCTATTCAGATAGTCTTCTGGGTTAGATATTTCTTTTTTTTTAAATTACCCGTCAATGACAAAACTTTATCATGTTTTTATATTTCAGCTAGATATGGTTCTTCCAATAGTTTCCTAGCGTTGAGGGAATACTAATTAAGTCGGTTACCAAGAAAAATACTTCACAAAAATGACTACTGGAATTCGTTACATGTAGAAAATGCTATTTATAAGGCAATAGTATTACAAAATACAATAGATATTATTTTTCTTTGTTGGATCTTCCAGCCTTGGATGTCACATTTTGTTTTTATATCTCTAACACGTGTAAGTAGGAATAAAATCATTCATGATGACTGACTTTTTAAATGTGATGAAGACAAATTTATCTAATCCAAAACTCTGTAGAAAAAAACGTCTCATTAAGGATTTTTTTAAAGTAAATTTAATTAGAAAATCAGAAATAATGAATGAAACAGGATAAACGCTACCAAACTAAGCTTGTTACGCAGAAGAGAGATGACGTCGATAAAAGTTCGCTTGACATTTTTACCGATATTTTACTTCCCCTTTATATTTTTACTAGCTGTTGCCCGCGACTTCGTCCACGTGGTTAGAAGATATAAGTTATGATTGCCCTGTTTTTTCCACATTTTCCATTGTATCTTCGCTCCTATTAGTCACAACGTGATGGTTTATAGCCTAAAACCTTCCTCGATGAATGGTCGACTAAATGAAACAAAACGATTTTTTTAATTTGAACCAGTAGTTCCTGAGATTAGCGTGTTCAAACAAACAATTAAACAAACAAACTTTTCAGCTTTATATATTTGTATAGATGTGTCTAAAATGTATCTAAAAATATTAAGCTTCATTACATAATAAGGTAGTAAACGTAGTAAAATTGTGGACTACCATCAAAATACTTTAAGACCTATTACAACGAAAACCACTTAAAATCTTAAATATTACTCGCTCCCTAAAAGCCTTGAAAAATAGTAATAACCATACTTTAGTATCCAATTACACTTAAGTTAGCTCCGAACTCAATAGGTGTAGCTTTGAAACCAAAACGGGTATCGCACATCCGCTTTTCATAAATTATCTAGTGCTAAGGAAACCGGGGGGTCTACCACGTCAACTCATACACGACGGTTTCAAGTGTGGAAGCGAGAGAGCGGCTTCTCCCTTCCACAACTGAAATAAAGTTACCTCAAGATGTGGTGGTAGGCGCTCTGGTTCCCAGGAACATTATCCATAATACATTTTACTATTTGCGACCCTCCAAACATAATTATAGGAGGGATGAAAGGCTCCTACATAATTACGATCCTCCCCACCCCCCATTTATCTACACGCAGTTTTTATGGTAATTTCAGTTTCATCGTTATGTCTTAATTCAATTTAACATTGTAGAAGTTGATTGCTTCGTGTTTGGACGGGGATTTGAAGTTTGATAGAATTAAGAATGTTTGACCGTCTGTTCTTTTTTAGCGGTCCACACTTCAGCATTTTTTCGGTTTGGTTCCACTTACAGTCGATTAGTTAACCGTACACTATATGTAAAGTGGTAGTTTCTGGTAATTTTAGTCGATCGATTACATCACTTATTTCTCAGTCTTACGATGAGTAAAAACAGTGGAAATTATAGTAGGAAATACAAAAAAAAATATGAAACTCAACTTTTTAATACACGTTTAACCTATAAATTGTGTCTATATGTTACCGTGTCCCTCATACGAGCATAGGTTCCACCCAAAACCTTCCACGGTTTGTTATCCTGAGCCACTTTGTGCCAGTCCATGCGGTATGCGTTCAGATCATCCCACTAAAGTTTCCAGAAAGATAAGCCAACCTTATTTTTAAGAGCATAAAGTCTAGTTTATTGTTATTCATTAAAGCAACCGGTAGCCCAGATGATCAGTTAGTACAGGTAAAGATGTTAAAAGTATAATAAATTATTTTAATTACCTCACGCTTTTAGCTAATAAGTCTTGGTAAAATCTTAATGTTGGGTTTACATTTTAAGCCTTCTTAAATAATGTTTTCTTAAGAGCTCTGGGAAGGCCTCATGCCAAAATGTTTATTGATCGATCTACAAGGCCATAAAAGTAGGTAGAAAACTGTTTTCACTAGGAATTTTGTTAAAGCGTATGTTTTCTCTCGAAAAAATGGCTATAATGATATATTTGTTAAATCCTCTACTAGTGTGGTGTGCACTTATAAGAGTGTCCTATCTATCCACACATTAATATGTTATGTAGACATTGTTAAAAGATTACATCTATTATTCTGCAGAAGCTGAGGATTTTCCAGACATTCATAACAAGTAAGCAAAGTAAATATTTGATGATTTTATAAATACACTATCTTATGAATACATTTTGTTACTAAATAACTCAAAATATGAAAAATCAAAAAGATTTCAGGAATGGGCTTTAACTGGCCAGAAATATCTAACAGCAAGGGTTCTTTATTTTTTTTAATAAACCTAAAGCTAGTATTCTAAAATATAATTTCAATTTACAGTCGAGTGCTTCAGAAAATCAATATAAAACATATTTTTAGGAAAATATCTAAACATTTTATCATCACTAAAACCGTTTCCCTTTATCTGAACCAGCCTTAATCGCGAGACAGATACTCCCTTCGGCTAAATAATGGAGTTTCAGGTTACAATTTTATTATAATTTATTACAAAACTTATTTGCTTTTAACGCCGCGGGTGTTTTTCACTAATTATTCAGTTATTTTAGTATGAATAACGATATACGATATTGGTTGAACGTAAATCAGGGATAAGGGTTCAGCCTTTGATAAAGGATTTCTTGATAATTATCGTTTGATGATTAATGAGATGTAAGTGGGTGTTCGCTGCTGGAAAATGCGTAAAGATCATTATTCATTTATGTTTCCTCTTATAGTAAAGTTATTTCATACTTTTAAGCGTCTAAATTGTTTATTGCTTGGGTTTGAAGGTTTTATATTTAGCACTTATGGCAATACCCTGATTATGTATGTCGAAGGGTCTTAAAATCATACACAAGCCTGTTTTTGGGCGCGTTAACCATTTGTGAAATGAATATAGATACTGAAATTATGAATATGGATACTCGCCCACTCGGAGGAGGAAGTGGGTAATGTGAGACTCTTTCTGACTGTGACTGACATTCACCGTGTTACAGTATGGCAATACGTTCCAATTCTTTCAATGACTGCACTGGTTGAGTTCACCACACCAAAAACCCACTATGCGCCAAGTGTTGCGAATTCGATCTTCGTGAACAACAAGGATTTATGTTATCCACCAGTACATGTCTGGGTGTCTTTGGGCATGTGACTTGTGTGAAACCTTCCACGACACAGGGTTTTTTAAATAAGTTAAAGCTATTTAGGTTTTGAAGTAAATTATACCTTGAACATAATTTACGTTAAAATAGCTCTAAACTAACTGATAAAAACACCTAATATATCAAGCGAAACTCCACAAATAACTTACAGGAAATATTTATTTAGGCTCTCAAAAAGTCAAACATTTAATCCTAATTACTATAGAAACTTATTAACGTTAAAAATCACGTTACGTCACGAACACTCCAACATTCACGCTCAAGTGCATGACTTGTAATTATAACTGAATTGACGCAGTGAGAGCTCGCTTTAAACTAAGATTAACTGTCGTTTAACAGCGACACGTGTTTGACAATCTTTCGGGAGACAGATTTAGGATACGCCACGCCACGAATATGTTAATTATGTAAAGTTTTGGATGTTGTTGTAAGATGAAGCTATTTTGTTATCGGACGTGAGTTAAAGGAATTTTGAATATGTTTATCACGTAGGAATATTATTTTGTGAATTGGAACACTTACATCTTCTCTTTATACAATAACCAATTTACTCGGTTAAACATACAAGGCTCAAAACACAGTAACAAATTAAATTAAAGCAAAAGTAGTTTTTATAAAATTTCAGACAGCCGCGTGACCGAACAGGGCAATACACTAACTTATATAGTCTGGGCTTTTTTCAAATAGTCAAAAAAAGATGTTGGCTGTATAGTCTTTAGTGACATTGCTTGCAATATCAAAAACCGTCTCTCCACAAACGAGTTTCTATTAAAAACGAATCACTGTTCGAAATAAATACCACTCAACATTTTTAACAGTAGCAAAACACAGTAAACTCAGTTCAGTTGACTGTCGTTAACAAGGTTTAGAACTCGACAGATGTTGACAATTTTTGGTACCGCCATGTTTATTATGCACTGCGGTGAGTGTGACAGAGATTATATTATGTCACAACTTGTGACAGATTTTATTCTTGCGCTCTAAAATGTTACAGCGCGTTTATGGACCCGTGGTAAAATAAATTTATCAGTGATTTGACTAGTTAAGGCCGTTATTTTATCAGCTCTTTTATTTTCGTTTAGTACGTCTTGGTTTATTTTAAAATTGATAATTCTACAGACTTACTTATTTGTGAAATGGTGTAATTCCTATACATTTCCTAGGTGTATTTAATGCGAATGAAGTCGAAAAACGATTTCTTTAAAAAATTAAAAGAATCGCCCATAGGCTGGATTTTTAAGTTTCTTAATTGCTTCTAGGATATAAAATAGTTTTGATTTCAAAGAAAATACCATCATAATTCCCTAGTAAAATTAGAGCGAAACTCTTGCAAATTGATTCTCAAACTGTAACCAGCTATAAAAAACTGAAACAAAATCATTCACTAAATTCCCCACACGATCCTGACGTCACCATACTACGTAACCTAAGTATGTCGTGTCTACACCGGCGCGAACGTAGTATTACTGCGACTGTCATGCACATAAATCATGAGACGTTATTCCTCAGGTTATGTGGCGACATTAACGTAGGAATCTCCGCTCATTACTCGTGTAGCTCCGCAGAACATTGACATGCCGCCTGCTAGTGTAACGGCGAAGTGAAGGGAAAATAAGAATTGTTCCTTTATTTTCTCGTTTATAGGGAAGGAAGTAACTGCAACTGGTGGAAAGGGAATAGGTGTATTTTGTTATACACTGTGTGTTTTTTGTTTGTAAGTGTAAATGGCAATTTTTTTTCAGTACTTTTTTTAACTGACAAGTTTGATAATCTCTTCTTTAGAAAATCATCTGCCGGCTGACTGTAAGCTTCTAGTCTGCGAGGACTCTCAGTTAAAATAATTGAGTTTTTTTTAATTGAGTGAAATCAAAACCAAAAAAAATATGACGTAGGTATTCATTATCGTAGTAAGAGTGCACCAAAAACGTAAGTTACAAGTTTTGAAAAAGAGTTTGTTCAGTCGTTTTTCTAAACATTAAGAAGGAAAGTAATGCAACCGAATTAGTTTTATTAAGTTGCCTATCTTACCTCAATAAGATAAATTAAATCCTTTCCGTGTGTATTACTGATAAAATTATTTTTGTATGCCATCTGACAAGTTATTGTTTCAAACAATTCAAGCAAACACATCAAATTATTTTAATTGAAGTATTAACCCATGAATTGACATTTTTCGGATTTTAGTTTTTTATTCCAGAAATTTTGTTGGGTTTGTGTCTCGCCCTAATGTTTACTTTTTTTTTGTGAATACCAATATAATAATACCATTCATATTATTATGATATACACAACTTTATATTATGCATACACCTTTAAATTGTTCACTGTAATCTCGGCCTTTACCAGCCCACCCCAACCGTACACTAAACACAACATTCGAAACGCAAACAATTTATAGTAAGTCATCTGATGAATAAAATACAAGTCAGTAACGGCCGCATTATAAAGGTATAACCTTAAATGGTACCTCAGAACGAACACGAGACTTGCCTTTTCGGGTACCATTATCCCTTAAAATAATGTAATGGAAGAGAAAAAGGGACAGCGCGCTACAAAATGTAGAGCGTCATCTCTTTCACACAATTGCGATGTTACTTTAAAATGTCGTTGTAGGCTTTTCAGAGGCTCTAATCGTTACTAAGGCAGGTCTTTCAGATATGTTCGAGAACTTCGCTTGATGCTATTATTTTAAGTCTTAACTGTTATTTTACTTGATTTTAAACTGTGATGTAGGCATTGCGGGCCAATTTACATTTATTTACTCGTTCTTGAGTGTTATGCTCGTTTAAAGGGTTGTATGTGTTTAAGACTTAGAATTACACAGTTTATAGAATACTTATTCAGTCAGTGGTATCTTAGAATATTAAGAAAGTAGTCAAGTCACATTGGTATTGTGACTGTCTTAGAATTGAACCTAGAAATCCATGTACCTATATAGCCGGAATTCCACCACTACGATTGTATACGTGTTAAAAATGATCAATAGTTTACTATTTTTTTGGCAAAGGAATGGATTCGAAGCACAAAATTAGTCTTAAATTACGTCTATCAAGTTACTCAGTTAGTGCACCTTACTACTACGCTTAACACAAACCGTAGTCACTTACTACCTTTGATCTCCATCTTAGTTCCGAACACAATGTAATCAATTTGCTTGGCTTAAATTATTGTTTACCGGCTGATGCAAACCAGCGTTGCTTGTAGTAGCTAATCGTATACCTGAATTATCGTTGCGTTGTGTTACTAGGTTTACCTAAACGGGCTCATGACTAGGTAGAACAACAGAGTCGCATATATTAGTAATAATAGGTAACGTTCAAATTTATTTGCACTTAATAATTCATAAAGTTTTTACAAATAAAGCATGTCTTATTTGGTAAAAGTTGTGATTGCCTTGATTTTTGGATGGTGACCATCTGACCGTTCCATAACTCCATCCTTTTTCTTCAAATCTATCGATAAGTCAAGTCATTTGATTTCGATCCCATGCGTGATCTTTTACAGATGGTCATCCCATCCTTATACTCGATTTTGGAAAGTAAGGGGATTATGATTGCAAGTTACCATACAAACGCACTTGTTCCCGACTGTATCACTTGCAAGAGTCTTTCCAAAATTCGGTTGAAGATCCAAAAATGTTTCCACCAAAAAATATGCCTAGTGACCCAAATAACAATATCTTGGACCACTAAAACTTATTTACTAGTCACCCCTTAAGTTGCATAAGAAATATCCACTTAACGTCCGAACAGGGGGAACAAACGAAAAAAAAAAGTTAGGGGCAAAGACAAAAAGGACTGTGCCTAATGGGAGCAAGTTTGGGAAACACTTTGGCTAAACATCCACTAATGGAAATGGAAGGAAGCCAGCGAAGTAACACCGATTCCGTTGTTTTTTATAATTCACCCGCCGCTGGTGCCAAATACGAATTTTTTGGGAATGTTAATATGTGTCAGTGATTTCAATTTTAAAGTTATGGTCGAACATGTGTAGGTATTGGCGCCAATTGAAGTGTTATTCTCGGGTGTTAGGACTGAGAACTAATATTACATTTTCTAGGTAATTGCGCGTTCAATTGAGCTATGGTCACATTTGTTGAAAGGATAAGGAGAAAGATGTTCATTTTATTACTGTTTGTAGTATACACATAAAGTCTTATTAAAGTGGACAAATGAACTTAAATACAGATCAACATTTTTTACATATTTTTCTTTATATCAATATAAAGAGACCAATGAACATTGGTACAATGATTTACATCCAATTGTTAATACTTTACACCAAATAAAACCTTAGGAAGTTCAAGTAGAAAAATTTGAGCGCTTAACAAGTTCGCGAGTGAATCATTTGGGGGCCGTTACAAACACCTGTACCGCACACTTGACTTATTGCTCAAGTTCACCTTTTTTCACTTACATTATTAAAAGTTTAAATAAGTTCGTGGTATTCTTTGGATTCAGTGAATTAAATTGATATTGAGGTCCAGATTGTAACTTATTATATTATGAACTTGTGAACATATTAAAGTAGGTATTTTATGAATGGAAAAGGTGAAATGATATCATTGGAGTTTATAGAACAAAATGTGGGATGGGTAGATGTATTCGCTGGTCATTTACTGCATTTAGAGCATTAATGTTTGTTAGCAAAGATCCCGTTTGGTATAATGCTGTATTATTATAATCTGTATAAAGAATTTTCATGGTTTTTCCATAAGAATGGCATTTGATATGAGTCTATACTAGAGTCATACTAAGGTTTCAAAATGGCCTGGCCTTACCTATCACAAATAACACAGAAATCCTGCAGCTATTGGGGTATAATTGTGTAACAAAATCTTCCTCTTTTCAGCAAACGAAGTCACAGGTAACAACTACTGATTCATAGTATTAATTTGATTCACAAACAAAGTACGGAAGGAAAATAAGAAATTGCAACAATTTGCGCATTTACAATTACTAACTGAAAAGGTATGTTCAAAACCTTGTACATTTTGTTCGCAACAAAGAAAAGGCGACACAACTCACGAAAACCAATTTACTACAATTTTTAATTTACAAAGCAAGTTTTGTACGGGAATAGGGGAATAAAGTGTGGGGTAACTTTGTACCCCACGCTCCATCGGGGTAAGTTACCCCACACTCGAGTTACGAGCCGTGTTTACGATCACAGTTTAGCCGATTGCTCTCATTTATTCTCGATAAGTTCGAACTTTTGTTTGTTTTATAAACAAACGGCAACAATAACTTTGGCAGCAAATTTTTGTTACAACGAAAAGTATAACTTGGTACTTGGTAATAAGATTCGATTTCAAATGATTGGTGGTTGTGGTATTATTTATGATTGGACTTATACTTTATGCTTATTATTGCAAAGGTTGTAGGTTGTACTGATCTGCTGAATTGTTCAGTATGGTTAATTTAACTTTTAAAAATGCATTGACGTAAACGAAACTTTGTGACTCTGTATGACTTACGTAAATGGTATGACTGAGAATATTAACATTTAGCTGAAACTTCCAAGTCAAACAAATGTTAGTTCACGTAGGTGACCAAGAACATATTTTCAAATTCATGTGCGTGATACAAAGTAATTACCACTTGCTAAGACGGTGAAGGATAACATCGTGTGTAAGCCGGTAGAGGGTGAGACAAACTCGCAACACCGATGATTCTGTACAAATAAAAGTCCCATGACAAGTCCGTAACAGTCACCAACAATCACCCAGCGACAGATTTATGAACAAATGCAGCAGAAGTACATAATCTGGGATAATTACGACTGTCTAGATATTGATTAGACTGATTAGATACAGCATTGTAACGGATAGACGTATTGACAGACAGACAGCGTGAACTCAGAAATAAGGTTCCGTTTTTAACTTATAGGCTTGTATTAAAACGAAAACTAATGACTCTCACAGGTCAATCTATATTTGACACGATAACCATATCCATATAAACATAACATATAGCTACTTTACAAGCTTCAAAGTGACACAATATTAATAAGGGCTAGGCAATATATTACAAACGGATTGTGCCAAAGACGTCTCAATTTCACACTCAATCTGTAAGAGGATTAATTAGCTATCGAAGCAAAGCTAAATCACCGGTACTCAGTCAACGTACTACATTACCCGATTAGATTGCTTAGTGGCAAATATTGCTTCCTCAACGTCAAAGTAAGGTAATCAATGGTCCCATAAATTGTATCGTATTTTGAATTATGTTGGTAACTACGTATATGTTTTTAAATAAGGTAAGAATATCAGTGGAAGATTGCCTAGAAAAAACATGTAGGGAATATAGAAAGAAACTAAACGTTGTTAAAGGGTGTTGTTCGTCTGTGGAGAAATGAAATTCCTTTTCGAGTTTATCTGCTCAAGTGACGGTGCAATAAACTTTCATCATTAGAAAAAAAATGCATATCTGGAGTAGTCTTTTCTTGAGTCTAACAGCAATAAAATATTCGTGGTCATCGCTTGACCAAATAATTAGAATAAAACAGTAAGTTCAAATCCTCGGTGACAGCACCTGTCAGTAGTTTTTTAATAACAAGTGACGTTATTGCCCCAACTATTATAACACCTTTAATGCGTTATACCGTCGTATTTTATAATGAATCAATAAACTAAAATTAAAAGCTCATCTTAGAAAACTACCTGATGGACTAATTAACAATACATTATTTAGCAATCTCATGAAAACATACAAATTGTGCGTTCCATAATTGCTAAAAGTCAGCAATTCACAATTGGAGAATACATCGTAAGCGTTGTATACTTGGCACTTGGTACGCAAATAACGAACGAGTTTCACTAATACAATAAGTTGTTTTGTCTGTTGCAAAGTTGATGTCGGCAAAACGCCGCTCCGCAACTTTTATACTAATTAGCAATTAAGTTATCAAAATTTGTACAGTTAAACATTATAAACGGTTCATGAAATACGCAGTAAATGTTAAAATCGTGGAATTTTCTAACCGCAGCGAATTTTGTGTTTGCGTGAGAGATTTTTATTCAACTAAAGATTATTTGTAAGTACATACGTTTTATTTGCTCATACTTACATGTATAGATTATGAACTATGCGAATATTTAAATAGGTAAAGTGGCACGCTTTTCATAATTTTAACTAATATTTTGACTTGTCATGAGTCATCATGTGGAGTCATCAGTGTGGTGGCAAAACCAGAAATGAAAGGTCCTGATAGGTTGCACTGAGCATCTGTTCTTATTGAACAGCTAATTATAGTGAATCAAAATGATCATTAAATACGAGTATCTGTCATCCTTATAATATAACTAGCTGTTGCCCGCGACTTCGTCTGCGTGGTTAGAAGATATAAGTTATGACTTTTTCTTCGCTCCTATTGGTCGCAGCGTGATGATATATAGCCTAAAACCTCTCTCGATGAATGGTCTATTCAACACAAAAATATCTTTTCAATTTGAACCAGTAGTTCCTAAGATTAGCGCGTTCAAACAAACAAACTCTTCAGCTTTATATATTAGTATAAGTATATTAGTATATAGATGCCAACGATATCTTCGCTACGTTTCATCGATTTTTAATTTCTCGCGCGGAGATTTTAATGTTACGATAACTCATTACCTATTAACTTTTTTGGTGTAGTGTAAAAGGCAATTTTGTTCTATATTACATGCATAATATATTTATTTGGATAAGGATTAATACTGTATTGTTAAAAATAGGTTCGTAAATAACCCATAATTTTACTGTATTAAGAAAACACATAAAAATGGTTATTGTGGGTTATCCTTGGAAGATAGACATATACCACCGCGGACTTTTTTGTAGATTTATTAAAGAGGTACAAACCCGCCATACATAGTTTTGTTGTAACTCAAAAGGTTTTGGCAGCGTTCTCGAGGAAAGCTCTCGAATGGCTTAATTTTTTCCGACATGTTTAACTAATATCGTTGTAATATTGTCAGTTTACACAAAACCTAAACTTATTATACATTAAAACCTTCCTCAAGAATTGTTCTATCTATTGTTGAAAACCGCATCAAAATCCGTTGCGTAGTTTTAAAGATTTAAGCGTTCATAGGGACATACAACATGACACATGACAGAAAAAGCGACTTTGTTTTATACTATGTAGTGATAATATGAGGGTTTCCAAATAACACCGCTACGTGAACTCAGTAAATCAGTCAATTAGTCTCAGTAAAACGACAATTCTGCTTATTAGCTTGTGTTTTGATTAATACATTCTTGTTGAGGTTCTAACATATGATCCGTAGTACTAAAACAATCATATTTAACATCCGAATAACTTGATTTTCAGGGATATCAACGATATGCGTTCATAATACATTTCAACTGAATTGGAGGCCATCTGAGTTGATTCTGAGAACGAGTTAATAAGTATCCAGCATTATTGACGCGATTGTGTCTCTGTGACGCGATTGTGTCTCTGTTGAGGCTTTAAACTGCAGTGCATAAAATTGATAAAAAAGTGGAAGGTGAAGAAAGGCAGGCCGCAGTGACTAAGATTTCATCTGCTTAATGATAAAGAAGGTATGGTATAGGTCACCACGCTAAATCCATGGCGCGCAACGTGTCGTGAATTGGATCTATGCGTAGATGCCTCTGTGTGATCCACAAATGTCTTTGGAAATGAAACTTGAATGTTTGGCAGAAGGAATAAACTCCTTAATACTGGAGTCTTTAAAAGAAATATTAGAAATACTTTGAAGAGGCTTTCAAGGTACATAAAGGTAGTGGGATAAATTGCAGAGGGCTCAAGTAGATATCCTACAATATAAATAGAAATTACCAGACTGCTAAAAATTATCTATTTTATCATATAAGGAAATCAAGTGACTAAATCCTATTTGATGTGAGACAACAACAATTATACTACATAATGACTCTTTTTTACTTGTAAGTAGAATATAAACAGTAGTTATGATAATAAATATTAAAATCATCACATGTCGTCTCAAAAATGTGTAAAAATAAACTCTAGGCTCTAATAAAATTGTGACACATTAAATATGGCAATAGCTTGGTCTAGTGGCTAGTGGCCCCGGCTGCTATACCAGAGGTCGTGCGTTTGATTCCCAACCAGTACAAATGCTTGTGCAATGAGCTAACTATTTTTATGGAGATTGGATTTATGTACATTTATTCAGATTGCTACATTTAATTATGTTTATCAGCTGTCTAGTCTTCATGATACAAGGTTTGCCTTGTTAGAAACTAGGTGGCGTGGTCTGAAAGTTGACGAATTTTGAAAAATTGTTTTAAATAAAAACAGTACAAGAGTCCTACCACAAATACACACTTTTTAAATAATATTATTGCAATCGTGAAAGCGAGATAGCGCATCACAAGACCTAGAGTGGCATCTCTTTTCCATAACTACAATAATATTGGTTTAAGCCGTAGTGGTAACTAGTAGAGCTTGAAATACTAAATACATTAAATTTGCATTCAACAATCTCTGGAAATAAGTACCAGGCTTCCATAAAACTGTGACACATATTTAATAATAAAACATTTTCCACTGACTACGGTTCGTTATACCTTTAAACGAGCATCACTAATGAAGTGACTCGCAAATTGAATCGGATGTAATATGCAAAATGTTCGTGCAGAGCAAATTGTTTAATAGTTGCTAAAATGAGATTTTTCTCTATCATATTATTGTTTTGGTTCAAGTTGTAATTTAATGTATTGAATAGTTAACATAATATGTTGCTGAAAGTACTGGTACTGCCTCTGTTAAGTTATTTTTTTAATCAAGTTAAAAAAACGTATTTACAATCTCATATCAAATGATAGTTTTTCCGCGGAAAATAAAATCCAACAAAACCCATACACAGAATAAAATATATGTTATTTTACCGCCAATAAAAATATTGGTATAAGTTTGCAACCATCACATTGCTTACCCTTCCTCATTCCAAAGTTAATATTCCGAGAGCATCGAAACTCTGAACCGTAAGTAATACCCGCCCTAAACCGAATCATATCAAGCCATCAACTAAAAATCGTAAACCGAGAAAAAACATCCTACCCTCGTTTGAGATACGTTATTGCGATACAGCAACGCCATTACGAAGGGAATGTTCTCGAATGTTCTATAATATGGCGAAGAAACAAAAAATAAGCTCAAATTCCCATCCGGGGGAACCCTTGAAGCGTCTAATTCAACAGATTCCGATGCAGTGACAAATGTTAGGTTTTTCTCGGCCTCGGCGCCCGGGTTAGACTGAACGTCGGGCCTCCGTGACAGCGGAGAAATCACGAGGCTTACTTCAACCACTCTTGATTCATGAGACAGGAAAAAAGGTTTTTTCGGACATTGTCTGATATAGGACATATTTACGTCGATCGTTTTTTTAATGTGCTGATAGAAGATGTGGCACACATTCAATATTTATTCTTTGAATGAAAAAGTACAAAACAGATAAACAACCTTTCAGAGACAACCTTTCACAGAGTCATGTTTTATAATTTCATTAATAGCTGTTTACCTATAGTCTGTACTACTCTACTTTAGTTTTGGGCATCAAAAGTGCTAAACGGGAACATAGCCCATATATTTTGTTCCAACAATTTTTTGGGGTGTGGAAGATTCAACTTAGTACTCCCAAAAATCGAAACGCTTCTCTCGTGGCCTGCAGTGAGGCCGCACAAAAAGCCGGTCCTAAGCGGAAATTCAAATTGAATGACAATAAGATTGACGGGCCGCAGCTTGATAGCGGACCCGTTTCATTTCGCTAAGGTTTTATATACAGCTCGAGGAGACATATTACTTTTTCGATGTCAAACGATACGATATCCAGACGTGTTGATGTATAGCTGGATTTTGTACAGGCGGCTGCACATCCGCGGTAATGCTTTGACATTAGCGAGGAACCTTTTTTCATAGACGGACGGTTGATTTCTGTGATTCCATTTTCTGAGATGTTACCAGAAATTTGTTTTTGACTGTATTTCCGCTCGGTATTTGGTCGAGACCAGTGCCCTGTGTGGTATAATAATATAAGGCGAGGATCTACCAAATCTGCGTTTGAATTAGATTCGATTGATTTTACTACCAGGAAATTCAGAATATCAGGTATTTCAGAATGCGTTTCATGTGGCTTACATACGTAATGATACCTTTGAACGCGCCGCTGATCAATTGCAGCCCCATCTAATCTATTCAGCATTCAAAGTGATAAATGCTACGAAACATATTCTAAAACACAATCTCGGTTATCACCGAAAACCTTAAGTTTCCAAACAGAATATAACGACAATTATCTTGTTAAACTATCCAAAATTACTCCGAGCATAAAGCGGAACTTTACAACTATTTAAAGTAATACATTCGCGTTGTATTTAAACAAAAATGTTTAACATTTCTGCGTCTCAGTGGTGGTGAGAGCTTGTTTATAACACCAGAACAAATTAGGCTTCGCGGTCCCGACTCGTATAACTGGTGTTATGTAGGTGTTAAAGTATCATGCTGTAGTTGGTGTGTGTCGTCAACCTTTTGGCGAGTTCACAAAATAAGTACTTACAACCAGTGTTATTTCGCGAAGTGCGAGATTGTATTTTGTTTTCATGGAAGCGTTTACTTGTGGGTTGCAGGGGACACATTTAAATATTCCGTCGAAATTGTCATGGGAATATAGGACTTGGTTGAAAAAAATGTTTGCTTTAGAAAAAACCTTCGGACATTCCACTGTGCTTTGAAAAATGGTTTTTAATATACAAAGTTTCAGTATAAAGTCTGCCTCCGCTAATTTCGACCTACATCACACACTTAAGCCCTAAATATTTGAGTAGGATAACAAGACATAACTGTGCTTACGAAAACTATTTAATGTATGCTACCCGTTGCGAAATCGTGGATAAAACTGAAACGCTTTGGAATATGTCCAAGATACAAACATGTATTGCTGTAGGTAGTGATGTGAAAGTGCTTATCGATAGCTAATATATTTTATGTTGATTTGTATTTATTATTAACTAACTCGTTACTAATATTTGAGTAGAATAACGTTTATATCGTTTAAACAGCTGATAATGTGTTGCACGTGGCCGGGTTTCAAAGAGCCCAGGATAAAGAATGGAGGAAAGACTTAGACCTTTGCCCAGTAGTGGGATACAGGGAGCTAGACTTGAATAAATAACTAAGCGACTGTCATCATTTGTTATTTTTTAATTTTCCTTTGGCTTTTGTTTATACACATTCACATAAATTTTCTTTAACCACAATATCATTCAATGTAAATCCATGCTATAAGGAATGATCCTTCAATCACCTTTAACGACCCCTTAAACAAATCCAAGAGATCTTCTACACCAGAAAACAGAACACCATCAACCATCCTTAATTACAATACATAAAACTCGCGGAGATTTTTTTTATCGTTTTTGGATATCGACATGTCTCATCACTAAGTCCTAGTAATCTACTACTACCGTTTCTCAGACATCACTAAGCTAACGCAGGGGAGGCAGGGAACAGTATTATAATCTACTTTACTGAACACTTTGCAAGCTTTTACACTAATTTACCCAGTTTTAAGTTTACAGATTTCGAGTGCAGACATTCAGACATTTCTAAAAGTCAATTGAAGAATCTTAAAAGGTGCACTTTTTATTCAGCGCATTCACGCTGAGCTAGATTTTTGCTTGTCGATGTTTTTCGTATATTTTAAGGTATCCTTGGAAGTTGTGTGTTATATTAATTTTCATCAATCAAGAAGAATCTAAAAATAAATTAAAAAAATGGATTATTTTATTGAAATTATTAATTTTACAATAGGCCAAGTGCTAATCCGACACGCGATATAGAGGGTTCCGTACAAATAGATAAAATCAAAATTTGGTGACCAAATTATTACCGTAAGGACGTTGCCCTACCTTCGATTTTTATTTCCTTCATATTCTGTTAAAGCACCTGCAGAAATACATCATCTGTTCAAATTTCAATTGCCTTCCTATCACGGTTCCTGAGATATAGCCTGCTGATGGACAGACGGATAGACAGCGGCAAAAAATAAACAGAACAGTTAAAAAAATATGACACGCTAGATTATGATCATTAGACTACTTCCGTTGCCTAAAGTTAGCCAAACAATAAAATAAACAAAACACGTGAAAAATGAATTCGTGTAACCCAGAGGTCGTGGTCTTATCTTTCTTATAAAACTTGGTAAAACGTAAACTGTAATTGTGTTCTTAGACAGTAAGGACGTATAAGCAAGTCGTTAATGTTTAATTTTCCTTAGTTTTATGGTAGTTTAGATGTTATTATTGCTAGTGGCTTTAGAGACCCCGCTGTTTTCTTATGTTTTAATCGTAACTAAATAGAAGGCGAAGATTTTCGTTTTAAGTTATTTAAAATCTCAGATTGCTGCCAGAAATTAACAGACTTAGAATAGAAGAATTAATTAGAAGACTTAGAACTTTAAATATGTTAATGCATACCACATAAATATAGGATTGGAATGGATACAAGTAAATAGTAACATAGTGATACAATGGGCTGTCTTATATTTAACATTTATAAAAGAGTCGAAATATTACCTAGGAACTAAATCTAATCACAGAATTGAGATTTAATTTGTAAGAAGCTCATAATGTTTTTTTCATACAAAATATAATGTTCATTAATATTCAAACCACGGTCAAAGGTCAAAAATCTCTTTTTAAATTCCATCAAATTGTTTTTTTTTTGTAAAAATAACGTTATTTCCTTATTTAATAACGTCCTCTAATTATTCAGCTCATTGGGAACAGTTTGAAATCACCGTTAATGAGTAAAGTGAGAGGAAACTCCTTGGAACAAAAAAAACTTAAATCTCAACGCGGTAATGAGATGTTTTTAGACATTTAAAATGAAAGCTTTAGCGATTATTTTAAAGACAAGTTGGTATAGAGTCATAACAACAAATACTAAATATGGAAGATCGAAGTAAAACAACGATTGTAAAGGTCATAAACGTTCAAATATTATTTGTCACCCATCCGATTTCTTTTTCTTTAGCTAATTTGTACGCAACAATGTCGTGAGTCACACTCCCACTTGACCAGCTTTTCTAATGTGACATTTTGTAGCATTTTTTTGGAATAGGGAGATACTTAGTATTTCCTCTCGCCTAATAAAATAACATTTTCCATTTTCTCTCCAAAAGTAATTCCGTAATGCTTTTTACAATATCACTTAGTCTGGACTTACTTAATTGAAACGTTGTTTAAATATTTATCAGTGAGCTCAAAGTACTGTTTATTCGAATACGGTCCGCGATTGATCGATTTAATTTTCACGTCTCGAGTCTCTAAGCCAAATAATTTACTCAGGACGCCGTTCTTTGGCGGATTAAGTAAAAAAAAATCGCCATCCATTTGTATCCAATTTAAAATCAAATTAGAAGTAAATACATTTTCTATTTTATCCAATCACGTGCGATCCCGAGCATCGCTTAAGTTCGCGAGGCGCGGTAAAGAAAAATTCCCCATTTCCCCAGCCGGGTGGGAGATTTACCCCAAATCGAATTCCGTTCCCCATCCGGAATGGCCTTAATTTAACGGACGAATTTGTCTAATTCCAATTCTTATGCTGTGACAAATGTAGTGATTCTTATTCAGCCTTCGTCTTTTTTCTTTAAGTTTAGAAAAGCGACAACAATCTCTTTCTACGCCCGCTAGGGGTTTAGACCTTTAATGCCCGCAGAAGATAAAACGTACCTACTTCAAAATACTCTGAATATAAATTAATTACGGATTAAAAAGGCCTAATGCTGTTAAAGTTGGTTAAGTAAAAGTTTTTACTTCGAATAGCTTACGAATTTTTTTTTGTAATATTATTATCTGTTTGAAAATTTTCAGAAAGCCAGTATTTTTGTAGACCTATGCTATGCCAAAATGGATTACCTAAATCAGGAGCAAAACTGTACAATGTTTAAAGTAAATATTTTAAACTGAAACGTTATATTTAATATTTATTTATTGAAGTAAAGGATGACTGAGTCCATTCTTATTTATTTAATAACAGCTTTCTTACATTTATTTATTGGGATAACCATAATATATTAATTTCGGACCTAAATGAAGTCTTAATAATGAGCGGTCACCGCGGCGGGGTCGTGAGTCGAACTGATACTGTACGGTGATTGCCTTATACCTAGTTTGTTAATGTTATGAGTACCGCGCCGCGACCCGGTCAGGGAATTTGATTAAGTAAAACTATGTTTACAGTTTCACGGATTTATTGGTACTAAAATTATTGACAAATGGAGCGCTTGCACCGCGTCGTGAGTGCAAGCGTCAGCATAATTACTGAACAATACAAAATGTACGGATTTGCTCGTACAGATACTAATATAAATGCATCCTTTGAATACAAAGCCAACCAAGTCTTCAATACGAGTTAGTAACTCAACGACTGCCACTTTACAAAGTTAAGGGGTCATACACAGATATTCCTTGGAACCTAAACTTTCAGGGAATATGAGACTTGAAGACGTAAATCGTATAAAAAAATCTAGTGTCTCAAGTATTCAGTACATCGTAGAACAATTTGTAAAGAAATCAAATCCTACATAAAACCAATTCCACCTAGTTTTTCGACCTCGTATTTAACCCTTAAAGGCCGTCGGTACACAACGGCACACGTAGCGATGTAACCGCCAAATGTCGGCGTATTATTGTGGTACTTACGATAAAATATTATTGGCCTTATATGATAATATTTTGATGAAAGCATGGCCCAGTAAAATTATATTATTGGCCTCGCAAGTGGGACGAGGGCACTTGATTATGTTGCGGATGTAGCTTTTCATCCTAATTGTATCTCTTATATTTATTTTAGGTATGTTATGGAGCTTTGTATCCTTAACCGAAAGAATCGGATATCCGCAAAAAGAATCTCTTGATTTCCTTAAATATACAGTGGGGACTTTTCTGACTTTCCTTACTTCAACATAACTATGTAGCAGGAAAGCTGGCTCTGACCTCTTTGCTGGATTACGATACCTATATCATTGAGTGTTTGACTGATACCTGGTATAGGTAGTTACATTTCTACATTATCATTTTATGCTTATTGACGTTCACAGTACCAATTAATAACTAGAACGCAATAAAACGAAAGAGGCTTCATCACTGTCAGTATAACACATGCCAGACATTTCGACTACAACTCCTGGTAACTTTAGACGCTAACCCAATATTGAGTATTGCGTCAAGATGTCTTGCAAGCCCCATATTAGTACTAAAACCTGGTAGGAGCGTGACATAACAGGGCCGTACTGAGTGTGATCAGTGTCACTTGTCAGGATAGCGTGACAAATAGCGGCTTGTTGTGATTTCCAGTTTTATTAGGCAACAGCATAGTAACAAGACAAGTATTTTGAGCAGAAAATATTAAGAATTTCAGTGAAAATATGTACTTTTTTTTAAGTATAATTTTTACGGCAACTCGTTATTTTACCGATTTCCATGATACAAATTGAAGAATGCTGTTCTTTTAAATATCGCTTTACGCACATGGAAATGAACAATCTTTTTCAATATCTCAAAATAAATATGACTATCAATTACACCTTGTAGACCGAGGATTTTTAATCCATTTTATCTCCGAGGTTCACGTATTTTAATATATTCATATATTTCATTCGTGTATTCATCATTACTGGCTGATATATTTTCACCCCAACTGATTCAGCGAAAAACAAAGATTGCCGGCTGACTTACGAAAATTATGATGTAAAAACGACTTGTAGGCAGAAAATGATTGTTATTTCCTTTTATTCTACGCTTCGGTTTAGGGAAGTCAGGAAGTCGATAAGTTTTTGTGTGAATGGATACTATAGTAGCATTTTTATTTGACCACCAAATAGTTGCCACTGATATTCAAGTAGAATAACAGCTGGAATAAATTCATTACTTTCTATATCCTTTCAGGAGTACGTTAATGAAGCTCATACTTTACTATGTTTATTGAAAGAGGCTTAGATAATGTCAATTTCGTTATTTTTAGGTACATGTATAGACATCCTGATTGCAGGCTATCAGTGTTTCACCAGGCTTAAATTGTAAAGAGCTTAATGGATTCCGAACTAGTAAGTGAATGTTTGACGCTTTCATTTTAAACATTGGAAGACGGCCTATTTGAAATGAAAAGTTATGGAAAATTATCAAAATAAGTAGCATCGAAACAAAATCGTCTTCATTTAAGCACACATTTCTTAATGAACGGGATAGTATTAATTATAATACGTATAACTCCTCGCCTATACGCTCATCACCAAATAAGGTACTGTCAGTGAAGACTGCTTCAACAACAATCAAAATTCATACTCAAATTTGTTCGAAAGCAATTATTTACAAGACTCGGAACTGCTCATTCCAACATCAGAGGGTAGCAACTGCACCGTCATGCAATTACCTTTGAGTTTGAGATCTGCAAGTCATGCTACGGAGTTCCTTTTGCTTAAGAGCTTTTCGAAGGTCAACCATGATGTGGTAGTGTAGTCGTATTTGTAGTCGCACTTATTAAGGCTAGGGATATAACCTAGGTTCTGTTAATAGATTTGCTTTGATTTCTTGGTGGAATTTCAGGAGTGGATTTTACAAACTGACTAAACCTTATGGGTTACCTTCTGACGGATACATGTTATATTTGGTTAATACTATGATTATGATTCTTGAAACAAAAAATATTAAGCAGGAGAAGTGAGCTATATTATTTAAAAATCAATCTGTCTGGCTTTGTCTAGTGCATTATGGATTTTAATTCCAAAACTTTTAAAATCATAATATGAAAATGCCGTCACTCCTAAAAGCTATCCCAAAACTTGCCTATTCAACATCAATCACGCACTTTACATGCAAAAAGTGTTCACTATTTGCATGCAAAGTGGAGTATTTACGCGATGAATTTTATAACAATAGAGTTCGAATATCCATGCACGAAATAGTTCTATCCGGCTAAAAGGCCTATTAATAGTTAAAATTGGAATTTAGTAGCTTTTGATCGATTACCGTTCAGTATTAATATGGGGGAAAACGAATCGCCTTTTAGCTACACTGGCAATATTTGGATGACTGCAATATTTATTTTTGTCGAACACCATGCAAAAAACGTAAATAAAATAGGAATGTTGGTAGAAATTATTATTTTGTAGGAATGTAGTTTAATGAAAAAGTGAAATTTAACTGGTTTAGGTTGCGTTGGTTTTGCGACACTGATGGTTCCTTACAAATAGGATGTAGGAAAAAAAAACAATTTCCAAAAAAAAAAAACGATCATCTATCACATTTATGACCATTCTGACGGTTTACGAGACACATCCTGATAGACAGATACAGAGACAGCGGGGAATTACTAGTAGAGTTTTGTTTTCACCCTTTGAGTACAGAACTCTAAAATTACAGTAAAAAACTTGATAAAATAGTATCATTAAAAAAAGCACTTTTACAACGAATGAAATCTGAAACAATAGACATTATCAATCGAACATGTACACAAAAACCCCACCCACTTATTGTCGACCAAAATATAAGCCACGAAATATAAATTTCAGCCACCGTTCAACAGTTTCCGTATCATGTAGTAACAACTGCAGTAACTGCAGGCTTCGATTCACACTGGTTTTGCGGCTCGTTCGCTGAATTTGTAGCACGTTCAATTAACGACATTGGTATATCGATGCAAATGACCCACGCAGCTAGTTCATTATCATCCGCAACAGAAATTAATTCTCAATGGGATTTGTTAGTTAAACTGTTTTACATAGTGTTTGCGTATGTCAAGGGTGGTTGTTTCCAATAGAAGATTTGATGGTTTTGAAATCATTCTGATAATTGATTTCTTTAAAAATTGTGTGGAAAAAAGTTTGTCGTTTTGAATTTTCGGTTAATAAACATAATATCCCAAAAAACATGGTCCAGTAAAGTTTTGTCGAGTAAATCAATCTTTGTCTTCTTTTAGGCAAATTTTTCAACAGTAGTCCGATTTTCAAATTGCTTCCATTTCAATCTACTTAAGAGAGTAGAATCACAAAAGTGACACTTAAAATGAAATTGTATAAATGTACATAAGTACACAGCCAAATCACATCAAATTTACGAACAGCATACACACATATGCAACATTCTATCACTGGATTTCCGTGCAACCATAAGTGCCTACATTAACTTGGTAACAACCAACCAAACACTACTACCGTATGCACCAGCTAACAAGGAACCTAGAACTGCCGATTTAGTTCCTCAAATCCCATTAAATTTCAATATAATATTAGTTGAGTTTCAAAGTCAAACACTGTTGGGAATCCATCGCGCAATGGGAACGAAACCTGTAGACTGAAATATGGTAATGTAAGAGCTCACATTGAAATGCATGCATGTCTGTTTGTATTTGGAAAAGGTACTGGCGAAAAGGAGAGTACGGATGATAGTTTACTTGGTTTTGAGGTAAAATAAGCTGCAGGAATTGAAAGCGGTTAGATGGTTGATGACATGAAACGTATTTTATTTTTAAAGACGTTGGGAGCTAGGATGAGCTTGATACCGATTTTTGCTCATGAGTAAACAGTTCAAAAGCGGTTGCCCAAAACTTTAAAAAAATCGAACACTTTTGTTCAATTTGTTTGATTATGAGCTTAACAAATTTAGTAAACGGAAATCTATTACGATGAGGCCATATAAGTTAATAATTTATTTTCATGTTTAGTTTTCGCCTAGATGCCTCACTAATTTCGAAATCATTGGTACTGATTTTGCCAATCATTAACACTAAATTATCTGATTACCTGAACATTGGATTTGTAAATAGATGCGCGTTCAAATTGACTTCATACTATGATCCAGTTAAATTAATTATAACTAATTCGTAGACCACTTTGTGGTTTTATGGTTAGCTACTGTCGGCGCCATGCAGGTAGATTCAATCAATGAAGTGAATTTGAGAGTAATAATAAGTAACTTACAGTACAGGTACGGTTAAAACTCCATATTCAATAAGTATATTCATAATAAGATAAAAAAGAATATAAGAACCGGTCAAGTGCGATCCGGACTCACGACACTGAAGGATCATCTAAGAATTTAAACTGTCTAGCTATCACGATTCATGTGATACAGTCTGGTGACGGAAGGACAGTCGGAGAGACAGCAGAGCCTGAGTAATAAAATTCAATTTTACCATTTCGTTCAAAACCCTAAAAAACCTATGCAAGTTGCCCGATCAACGTAAAGAAAATGTACTCGAAGAAATAACAGAAACAGATAACAAAGCTACTGTCAAGTCATCAACTAAACCTCTATTCACAATCGAGTAAATTTTTAATCATCCCCACTTAACTTTACCCATCAACGCCGTTCAAGCGAACTATTATAAAGGGAACAAACAATATCTACGGTCTTCAAGACTCCACAAAGCAGGTACAAAAGTTGCGGAGCAGCCCTAATGCTTCTGAAATATGCAAAACGAGTCTTATAGACATTATCTTTGAACGTATTATGCATAACCCTCTCAACGCCGTGAATAAAAGTAATGCACGTTTTATTAATTATTCAAAGTGCATCGAGCAAGCACTTCGCGAGTGGTTTGAAAAAGTTAATTTTCATGTCTTTACTCTGCTTGTGTGGATTTAGTTTTCCCGTTATTTATGGAGTGTTTTAGATTAAAAGTCTCTTGGGGTATTTGCGATACGGGTTCGGCTTTACTCGAGTATTTATTTTTAATTAAATTCGTTAGTTGAGTTTTGCTTCGAACGTTTTTGTTGATCGGTCCTAGGTTTTGTATTGGTTGATTTTTTTTTCGTGTTAGTGGTTAGATCCTGTATTTGGTTGTATTTAGAAAGATTTTTTACCATCCCGCGCTCCAACAATAAGCTATTAAATTAGGTTTGTTAGCTTTCAGAAAGTGAGATGACACTTAAACTCAATATATGGCATCTCGCTATTATAGCAATTGGCTTTGAGTATATTGCGGTAGGTAATACATTTTGTTCCTAGAGATACTAATGCAGTTAAACCACGTATGTAACTGCTTTGACGTTTTTCATTTAAAATTCTACGTATAAACATGAACTGATATACAAATTATAAAATGAAATTAATAAATACACGCACCGCAGCTATTTAATTACGTAACAGGTTAATTATCTGATAGCAGAGTATTAATAATTTATGTTACATGTTAATATTGTGCCTTTTTTGTTAAAAAGTGCCAAAATTTAACCTTTGTTTAATGAACACTTAGTAATTTATGCGTTTAATTAATTACTTACTTGCATAATTTGCCAGAAGTACCTATGTAGCGGTTCTATAAAGTGAAAAGTGATTAAGGCTCCGGTAATACATAGTTTTAAGAGCATTTACTGAATATTAATTCGTAAAATTTTAGACTTTCATTTCTATGTAGTTTGTCGTGTGTGAGTGAAGTGGCGAAATTTTATCAGGTCTTTATTGTTATAATAGACCGTGAGGCAGATTCATATTTTTTTATGTAATAAAGATTATTCACGCGTATGTATTGGGATAGAGTGATTAGTTTCAGACCTAACCGGAGTCCTTAGTCATGAGGTACCGCGGTGATGGGGTAAGTTCGATTCACAACACCATCAACGCATCATCTCATAATGAAACACTTCGATGGGTTATTTTTAAATAAATAATCTAATTAGGTATAGCTTTTAGCGAATAAATGCTGTAACACCGATGAAAAATAAACATAAACAGTGTCTACCAACAACCTTCAAAAACACATTTACATTTATCTAACATAATGAAACATTTTACGTCACATTTATGAGCCTTCTAAATTACAAGCCCATTCAACATCACAATTGGACAATCAACACATCAGATGAAGTGCGTAAAAAAGCAAACAAAAATTGAATAATTTTAATACCTCGCAATGCAAACAGGCATTATTGCCGTTTTATATAAATAACACGGCGTAAACGTCCGGGCTGTTAGGTTATTGCTTCCGTTTAAGCGCGTCGTAACAAAAATGTATAAAAATGTCTGCGTGTATTGTTAATATGGCTCATATATTTCTTGTAACTATTGTCTGGGTTATAAATGGCCAGCGGGAGGCAATTGTTTTTAATTTTTTTCGGCGAAGCGCACTCGCTGGTTTGAAATGTTACTGGCAACTATGCTTTTTTAATGTCGGTCGGGCTTTGGCTCACTGGCATTGTTCAATTTAGATATTATGAGTTTTGTTGAAATATGATCGTGTGTTAATTGGTTTCGTATGATAGTCGGCGTTACGGTTGACCCCTTTTAAATCATTTCAAGTGAAATTTACTGGTGAAAGTGTTTGTTGTGAGTAGAAGTGGGGAGAAACGATAAATGGAATATTCCGCCCCAAAAATGTTTAAAACCTTATTGCTATACAAAAAGAAAGATTATGAAACGTCGCAGATTTTTTTTCAGTTCCTTCTTGAGTTGTCGCCATATTTTCCAATTTTCGAATTTGTTTATTATTTATTTTGCCTGTTTGTTACAAATCATCAGTTAATTCCCACAAATGGGACTAATTACTGAAAATCGAAATACTGAAGTCGCAGTGACCCCCGAAGTGGGAAGTGGAAAAGAAATATCTTTATTAAAAAGCTTTGTTTTGTAATTAGGGGGGGCGTCTTGCTCCGGCGAATCATTAGCGTAATAGCGTTAATAGGGAGAATACACTAGTGACGGGTTTTGTCGATAGTCGATAAAATATGCTGTTTTTTTTTATTATTTGCAATGCAAGGAGAAGGCAGGTGAGGTGAGTGAAATGTGATTTAGCATTTTTTTATTTCGTGTTTGCATTTTGTATTAGAACAAAACTTAACAATTATTGAAAACAGTTTAGGTTGGATTTTTTTGGAAATTAATAAGTGTTTATAAAATCAAACGAATCCAGGGTCGTTTGCAGTGATATTTCATAGACTGTATAGTTATTTGTAAAAAACACAACAATTTAAAGGGCTTTATTTCTCTTTTCTTTCTGATGTTTCGCTTATCAACTTATTTTAGCTAGCGCTGAAGCCTTATAAATTACTTAGTGATATATTTCATCAAGTGTAAAAAAAGGAAATAAAAACTATCGATGTCGATAAAATACTAACTTATCTACTACGCAACTTTTAACAAAAAAGTGCCGGCTTTTCGTGAATTTTCCGTCGAATAGGAAGAAAACGCGATAATGAATATTTAATTATTGTTTTCTTTTTAACGCTTTATCGTAAATTAAACGTAATTATTTCATTGCTTTACACGTTTTTCTACTCTGTTTGAGATTAGCTTACTTTGTTAATGTTTCTCTTTAAATTGGAATTTAGTGTTATGCTCTGCCGTTGTTAGATATTTATTTTTAGATCGGTGCTGTGTTTTTGTTAGCGTCCAGTGTAGCTTTCTTTATGAATAGATTAATACCGTTGCTAGTCTTTCGGAGCATGGGTGAAAATCTTCACTTAAATAGTATTTGTTTATGATTTTTATGTGTGCTTATTCTTAATTAGTTAATTCTAGTTAATTCTAACTAAATACACAAGTAAATGTGGCATTTTAAGCGTAGTAATGAATAGCTGAGTATTGCAGTAGCTTGCAAATAAAAAAATACTAATTTGACATTAGGAGTTACATCAATTAAAAGAACGACTGATCTGTATTTGACAGTTCATCATTTAATCGACTAAAACTCTCAAATGTATCGATTACGCCCATACCATCGATATCGCAATAACGATTAAACGACCAGCTTAATGCATTTCGTCTAGACGGTGGATATTAAACAGCGTTTGAATAAATGCTGAGCATTAACGTTCGATATAATAAATAACAGTGCAAGTGTTGTTTGTGTGTTGTTTTACTGAGAATTGATGTCTAGACTCACTGATCTTGCATTAATTAAACAAGAACTTGAATTCGTAGAAATAGAATAGAAAATATTAAAAAAATAATAATTTAAAATGCAGTTTGTTTTTTAATAAAAACTCTTCATAATAACAATCGCAAAAGAAAATATCTACAGGGGTTCCTTTATTTCATAAGTAATTAATCTTTACCAGCAGACCCACGATAAGAGAAGTGGTGAACTTAAGCTAAAATAAAGAGTTATAAGTTTCAAAATCATATTTTCATACCACACTTACATAAATACATACATATTACAATATATTAGGCAAAGTGATTAATAAACTATTAAAAACGTGTCCATATTTATTGACACAAGCAGTTAGTCTAACTGATTCATTGCTTACAATGCCCATAATGTTCCCGTAACCCACTCCGGCCATCCTTTTGCAAAACACACAAAATCAATTAAGTACTTATTGTATTTGTAATGAAAGCGTGCGATAACAAAGTTAGTAGTTTGTAAACTATTGCGAACAGCTAAACAATTTAATTAGAGCCAGCATCGCCGTTTGTCTGCTGCCGACCGAAGAGCTTCGTACAAAATTGTTACTAACATGTTTTAAATGTATACTGATTATCAAATTGTAATGTATTTCATTTTGAAATGGCGTATAGTCGAATTCGTCTTTTCGTACGACACTGTGAGTGAGGTCAACTTTGATGATGTACAGTGAATATGTGCACTAAAAGGTACAATTTATATTTGATTCTTTTAATTTATAACAAACAACTGTCCAACGCTTTGGTCCAAACTGTTTTGCGGAGCAAGTAATTTGGAAAACAAATAAATACGGTTTCCATTTGACAGTCATAATTAAAGCTTTTTAAAACAAACTATGGCTGTCCATCATACGCACATAGTAGTAAGCACTAGTGCCGATGAGATAAACTTTATATAAACTAAATTTTATATAAACCGTGTTTAGAAGGAAAAATGGCGACATGTAAAAGTTATTTTACTTATACAGGATTTTTTGTAAATAAATCAGGATCGTTGTTAATACATGCGTATTTAAACTCTTTGACTATAATTTCTTGTAACCCTGAATTACATTTTAAAATACCAAAACTTGAAAGTACAAAATATTGTTCTATTTATTTACATCAACAATGCTGTCAAACAAAAATATACGCCGAGTTCCATTCCAAGTATTCTTCTTAGTATTAGTTAACTTACAGAAATGGGAGCTTCTTAAAGTAATTTAACAATGTCTGACGTAACATATAACATGTCTCGTTTGTTTCAAAGAAACAGAGCAATATCTTACAGCTGGGTACCTACCACGAAGGTTTAAAGTAAGATTGTAGCTGCTGTTGGAGCGAGATGGCGCTCTATACCGTGTATCGTGCCATCTCCCTTCCACGTAGGGAACTGTTCAGCTGTTTGAGACAGTGGTATGCCTCCAGCTGTGTCTCAAAGAAAATTCTTTATCAATATGTAATTTTGAAAGTGTAACTTTTTTTTGTCAGATTATTTAGATGTTGTTTATTCATGGATAAATAGAGGACATCAAGAAATGAACTGTGCCTAGATATATGTATAATATAAAACCATAATAGTCATAATGAATCTTCTCTCATTCGACTAAGCTAATAAAATACGCGTTTAAATGAGCGTGAGTAAGAAATTTTAGTAAGAAAATGTTTTATTAGTAAATACGAAAATTGTTAGTGAGAAAATTGGTAATTATTAAAGAAAAAAAGTGTAAAGTATTTGAGAATATTTGTCATTTTATCACCGTCACTTATTACTCTAAAGCATGCATCGAAAAGCTTACGTTCTCAACGTTAATAATACAAAATCTAAAAGAAACCCTATATAACACGATTTACAAGATATTGATGTAAGCAATACATGCAAAATCTACAAATTCTACACGATAGAGCTTCGAAGGATTCAATTGATACTCGGTACAGGGTTAGCATAACATACACGATACTGTTACTGCGTAAATATTTGATATCAAACAGACAAACGTACTGATAGAAATAAACGATTGAACAGTACAAAAATTGTTACGTAAAAGTATGAAAAACGAAAGAGATAAAATGTTGACGACAATTAATATGAAACTTATTTCACGATTTCTTTTGCTGTGCGTAACAGGATCCATGATTTTTAACTGTTTTTTTTTAATGTCTACAATCAACCTAAGCCCGCACTGTGGAAAGCTTGCAAATAAGAATTGGGTATTTAGTACGGTATATGTAACAAACAAATTAAATACTGGTTGCTGTAAAACACCTATAAATGTATACCGTCAACCGATTTTACTCCCAGTAGCACAGCACAGAAACGAGTGAGACATTCCGATTCAAACCCGATAATCCGGGGTGACGGTTCATCCTAACTATTTGCTCACATACAAACACTCGGCATCGCTAAACATTACCTTTGCTTAGTGGACCGGAAAGCTCGTAGTCGACAAACAACATCAATGCTAGAAGCCAACACAGGCAAATGTTTGAGTGATTGCCTACATAGGTATAGAAGGATTCGCCAATTCAGCCTTTCACATACTGTTAATACTTCCCATTGACGAACACCAATATTCATGTTTTGAGTGAATACTCCGGCCACTTTTGTAGCAATCTATTTGTGGAGTATTCGTCAGTTTCCTATTGTGAATTTTTTGCGAATTCGATCGTTTAGTGTCACGTAAAATTGGAACATTTGTTGCTTCGGCAGTGTGGATTTTAGGAAGGTTAAAATAGTTTTTAGCTTTTTATATTAATTGAAAAAATATATAGCTAGATTAAATAACAACTTAAACATAAATTGCGGAGACTAATTCAATACATTCCAATACACGAAATTATCTGAACAAGATTAAGTCTAAAAAGACAATGTCTTCAACTATTTCAAGTGTTTAAATAAATTGTTTACAAACAGCGCTAATAATGGAAGCGATCGGCAATCTTCGCTGCAAACTCAGATGCTCTCCAAGATTAGTTTCCCATCAGCAAAATAATTATGTTTACTATGTATTTTTTACATTTTTCATATATTTGCCAAGATGCAGCGTTCTGGAAAACTTCCCGTGGCAAATTGCAGTGCAAGTCGGCTGCTGCAAATATTTGAATTGTAGAGTGGGATTGGTTCGCCTGCTACGTATTCAGACGTTGTGTTTACATCGAGAAATAAAAATTCTTTGCGATTCGCAACTCGGCCGAGATCCCTAGTCTAAATCTCAAAGAAAATTTCTCATCGGAAATATTGGCTTGGTTTGTTGGTGTTGAATGAGGGCAATTTTCTAGTATATTTCCAGTTGCCGGGTTCAGGTACTGCATAATGTTGTTTATTGGACCGGACCGTGACGAGCCGTGAAAGCTTTCGATCCGTTCGTGATTAATGTCGAAATACGTTTTAAATGCTGCGATAAAAGCGATGATTTATACGAATCGGAGTATTTCCGCGTTCCGTAATAATAGTATTAATTTTATTTATTGTATTTATTTCGTTTTTATTGCTTTTCTGATATTGAGTTTGTATTAACTTTTACGAGTCATACCTGCGAACATGATAGGTCGAGGATTGTTCCAGGAGTTATTACTTTAAAATTTGTGGAGATATTTTTGCAGAATTTTATACTAGTTATTTTTCGATATAGTATCGATTTGCAATTTGACGTTGATTGGCAGATTCAAGTTTTCGTCCTGATAAAACTCTCTATTAAATCTATGTAATTTGCTACAACATATACATATTATAAACGTTCCTACGTACTCTCTGTAGCAAACAGAATCTCGACGGCCAATTTTACCATTAAATCCGGTTCCTTATACTCCAAATGTGTTCTCCACTTACCTCCAGCAGCGTCCCTGGTCCCGAGGACCGATGCTATCTGCGGCCTCTCCTCATTGATGACCAGCTCAGCCTGCTCGCTGTACACTGAGTGCACTGTGGAGATGCAGGTCAGCCTTAACTGGCCGCGCTCGAAGCTGTCGGGCCGCACCATAAATGACAGCTGACTTATTGATGCCACCTGGTTAGAGCAAGCAGTCATGTATTCAAAACTTAGAAATGTTTTACGAAAACTAATTGTCGATATCTTTTTTAAAAAAGAATTGTTTGCATTTTCAACATATTAATTAAGTAAAAAAAGTGATATGATTATAGGTAAAAATCCCATCCCATTAAATATCCCAAAAGTATTATTATTAAAAGTATAAACAAAAGTTAATTTTATTTTTCAAGAAGACAAGCATACCCAGTATTTACCTAATAACTTGACAAGAATCTATCTTATCACCTACTACCATCCTACAGTTGTCTTTGTACACAAATATTCACCTCCTAACAAATTCTGCTTAAAGCCATAATCCATCTCAACAAATAATAACGTCTAGTTATCCACAGCTGTCATAAAGTTTGTCACAGTTTCACAAGTTACCTTATTGGACGTTTCTGCGGTGGGTATTGGGTCAGTTGCATCCTCGTCCAGAGAACTGTCGTGATGTCTCGGTGACGGCAGCACAACCGTGTCTTGACTTGGCAATAACTCACCATCCTGGATAAGGAAATAAGACGGTAATGTTAAAGAAATAAGGTGTAATTTTGAAACAAAAGAATTATAATGATGCTTTAGGAAATTGATGATTCTCGGGTTTCTAGCAAAAAGTTACAGTCTGGCCTATAACTATGTAGTTCAATAAATATAATTCAAAAAAGTTGTTTTTTTTTTAAAGAAATAGCGTTATATTCAGACAGTTGCTTTTAGCTCCAATTCAGAAAAGCTGCTATCTTGTGACCGATGTCGAGATTTCAAATTCATGAATGACAAAAATGAAGTCGTTACCCATTAAAATTAAAGTGTCTTTTTTTAAGTAAGATACTATGCTGAAATATCCTGCGCAAAAGCGCGGTAATTGATGTTTTCCTTTCAATTTAAAATTTTCAATATTTCCTATCAGGCAAGGGATACATGTAATATCGGGATTTTGTTCCATAAAATTTTCAACAAAATCAGAAAAGAACAATCACTTGCTTATATTACCAGAACCCTACCAAAAACAACGTTTTCACCCTCCATAATGAATATGTTCACGACAGCGAAACGATTGGGTAGCGAACATTTTGCTTCAGCGTGACGTCATTAATCAACGTCAAAAACCAATTAGAGAATAATATTTGTACTGAGAAAATTTGCGGCTGTGTTCCTATTGAAAATATCAATCTTGGTTTACTAAGCCGTTATACAAACTTTGGTTGATCTAGAATGTTCTTTGATAAGACTAGAACCTTTAAGGTCGGCCTTTGATCATGAAAATGTTAAATGAAGAGACCAAGAAAATATTGTTGAATTCAAAACGCCAAACCTAAAAAGCTGATAAAACTTAACAGTCGAAATTACCTGTTTAAAAGTGTTAGCACTCAACTCCCATGAAATGTATTAAAATTCTCAAAAAAAAAAACATTAATTTCCATTCGTTTCAATGAACTTAACTACTTTTCTAAAAGTTTGGATAGTCAATTTTTATCAAACCAAATATAGTCGGCCTGACATTTATAGAAAAAAATCCGATCGAAAACAATAGAACAATATTGTTGAGCAAACAAAAAGACCTATATTCGATCCAGTTGAAATAACTTATGTCCCAACACTCTATTTTCAAACTGTTTAGTTTGTCAGTTAGGATTTTCCAGAATTTTTGTTGTTGGCCTGTGTGGTTTAGAATTTAGAGCGCTTCAAAAAATAAATCGTCCGTTCAACCGATTTTTTTTCAACTACATATTTTTGTCAAGCCTTCCTGAGTGAGGCTCTCTACTCCATTCTAAAATGTGTTTCATTTTTTTATGTCACTTTCTTTATGGCTTTCGTATGTATTTGTATTTATAACTAACGAAACTAGATAAGGTATTTTAATGAAGAATAAGACCAAAACTTAACAAAGGTAAATTTTGGGAAACATTCTCTTTCGTATACACAGTAGAGAAAGTTACACAATACTTTTTGGTGATGAGAAATGCGATTACTCTCCCGAAAGTTGGAAGGTGAATTAACATATGTGATTGTTTTCGAAATGGGACATGAGCTATAAAAAAAAACATTATAAAAAATTTGGGGAAGTACGAATTATATGGATATCCTAAAATGTACTACCACCTGTGAACGCTACTGTCATTTTCCGTCATAAAAAAACAGGTGCAGCATACAAACATCGGAACCAATGCAACGTTCGTTTTTATTCTGTTTGAAAAAGGTCCATTGTTCTTTGGGATGGTCAATAGCTATTGTTACCTGTATTGTATCGACGAAAGGCCCGAAAGCCTTCCATGGGCTGAATATGATGTTGTTGTGTTCGTCTCCAGGAGCTGGAGTACTTCGACTGTGGCTGTATGGAGCGTCTATGGAGACCACTGGACTGGGCAGGATCCTCTGTTGGATTATTGGCTTGCCTTGGATCTGTGGTCAAAATTGAAATAACATATAGAGAAAAATTTGATATTTACATATAAATCATTATTAAGACCGATCAAGTGTGAGTCAAACTCGTGATACGTGTAGTTTGTAAAGAATAGGTCAAAAAGTAATAATATAAATATAACCGTATCAACCGTTGTTTTACTATGATTTCAATAGGTTTTCTTATAACGGCACCAGATATTCAGCATCGGCGAAAATCTTCCTAGCTATACGGTTTATAAGAGGTGACAGAGAGACTGACAACGCAGGAACATTAATAGGTTTTTGGTTACGGAACATGCAAAATGAGTGTCAAACCTGTTCTTTCATTTCAGCCAAGTCTTCTACTCATTACTTCCGCATTCATTTAATTTTGGGTAACAATAAAGCGCAACCTTTTTTAAGTCATACACGTATATTTAGACATCGGTATAATAGAAATATTATTAATCAGTTATTTTAAAAAAGAAGTATTAAAATTTACTCTGGAAGTTCGTAGGAAGGTTTCCCAAAAAATACTGGGAATATGAATCCACATAAAATATTACATTTATTAACAATATGCGAAATTATTTTGTGAATCATGTTATTTCTATTTGGTTAAATAGATCATTTCGTTAAATAATTCCTGTTTTATTTACAGATAGAAAATATTTTGAAATAATTATTATGTCAAGGTAAACAGATTTTTGGTTTAAAAACTGGCACTGTCAAATCCAAACTCAAGTATGGGCCAATGGGGACATGGGCCACGCAACCTGGCCACATTTATAATATCAAAACAATTAAAACCTCTTTCGGTGCAGAACGGTAGCTGGATAAGATTAAAATATTTATATTTAGAATCCAACACAAACCTGGTCTAGACATACGAGATATCGTCAGAAAACAATTTCATTGATCAACTTGGCATGTTATATACCCACCATCTTTTCAATTGTTCATTTAAGACCTAAAATTGTCTAGCAATCATAGATTTATCGCAGGCATTTGTCATATCCCGTGTCTATTCTCACAGACAATTCTTTGATGCCAGTACTTTAGCAAACTAACTTGTATTATTATAAATGTATGACCAAGTTTAGTCTGAAAATAAAGTTAGAATTTCTTTGTATTTCTTGTAAGGCTTCCCGCAGATCACAGACAAGGTTATAATGTATTATAATACAATGAAAAAATCAAGTCTCAGATAGGACTCGATCCTACGACTCCTGGGTATACATGCCAGTCGCCTGTTACTAAGCTACCGAGGTCACTGATCAAAACTTTCAATTTGCTTATTGTATTGCGACACACCTAATATTCGAAATATTGTTCGATTCGAGCGTATTAAAATATTAAAGATAGATATTTTGTATCAAGATGGTTTTACAAACTTTAAATGACTTGTACATTAATAAACAGAGTTTGATCATTAGAAATGATCTTGTTTCATGTGACGCAAAAATCAGTATTACCTTGCATCTTTGGCGTGGTGAACAATCCGATATCCATGCTATTGGCACAAGACAGATGAGTAAATTAGGTACAAAAAATTACATTATTTAGTTATATAATAGATGCAAAATACCTTTTTAGAAGTTCTAAACATCCAATTTGGACAAAAAGTACATCCCATTAAAATTCAAGCTCAAAACTAAACAAAAAATGTTAATGAAACTACTTTAATTAACTATCAAGTTGACGTTTCTGCCGAACACTTCGCCTGTCGTCCTTTGCGTAGTTTTAAATTAAAAACTTTGTTCAATAAGTAGTTACAGAAGAATTAATTGGTCTGAAGTTATTAGAATATAGCATCGTCGGTCGCTGTTACAAATGACTCGGTATTATTATGGTTTCAAAGCCAGAACCTTTTGAGTCTGCTTTGGTTAGGAAAAGTTAAAGGATTATTTCAGAATATCCACTTATATTCAGTTTACCAGGAGCTTTAATTTGGGTATTTTTATAAGATAAATTTAGATGATGCGGACGGAACGCCTATATGTCGCTACGTATACCAAGTAGTTTCAGGGAATAATAATGTATGTCTTAATCCTTAGGGAAAGTGACTATCAAGGGATAATTAGAAATAAAAGGAATTTAAAAAATTAAGAGGTAAAGACAATACCGATCTATAATGACAATACCCTACTGTCAGACAAAGACCTCTTCTCTATAGATTAATAATTGATTCTCTATAGATTGAAAAAATGGGTAAAGAGCACACAAAAAAAAAACAATTTGAGTCCCACCCCAACCAGAACATTATCATCATAATATTTCTTCACAATTGGATAAAACCCTTTATGACTAAACTTAGACGGTGATCAGTCACCGCTATATGGAGTCCAAGCGTCTACGATAGAGACGTGCCCGATGATTGAGCGTTACATCGCTCATGGCGGACAGAACGCTCTGCTGCTAGTGATGAGCATATACTTGTATCGATAAACCGTTGTTTGTAAATTTTCCTTAGAAATATTATGCTAAGCGGTAAATAAGGTAAGAGGAAATATTGTGCAGATAATTTATACGTACGTTTTTATTCGTTTGGATTTATATAATATGGTAATAGAGATCAACTTCGTAGTCCTCTAACATAGCGCAATACACCCATGACAAAATGTATGGTATGCTGGTCTTCGCGATATTATCCTTCACCGTATGATATTTAGTTATAATTACTTTTGAATCCGCACACAAATGCAACAAGGCATATACCAATTCCGCGTCTCGATGCTTTAATTTGGCGGTCCAACGCTTATACCACTACGCTATTACTGTAATGTCAATGTATAAATCTTAAAACTACTCCCGCCCAAAGAAATTTAATCCTCGTGTCGTAGGACGTTTCAAAAACAAAAGATACTCATGAAAACCGTTCGCCGATCAAACAAACCCGTGACACGCAGCGCACAGTAGGTTTGGTGTGGTGACGTCAACCACTCGGCTATCCGTGTAGTCAATTATATCAAGTTTGTCAATTTAATTCAAAACATTTATTGAGGGTTTTCATGTACAAATAAAATTACCTCTAATTGAACTGAGTATAGAGCTAAAATATTTCTTATAATTGAATGCGTTGAAGAGATTCTGCCGATAAAATAAATAAATAAATAGAAAAGACTTTTACGCCAATCACTTCTTTTTCATATCCTTTTAGTCATCATTAGCTTGCCAGTTGCCATTAAGTATCGATAAAACATCAATATTACATTCCCATAAGCGAATTTCTATTTTAATTAAACAACAACGATAACAAGTTACGATTGTATCGATAGCCACTAAATCAATCTCTACTTATCAAGCGAGCAATGTCGAGGCTTATTATGAACGGAACTGTCATCGGATGCCTATTACGTTCAATTGCCTCATAAATTTTAGTTTCAAGAGCCCACTACGCTATGAAACATTGTTTTGTCGTCCATTGCTGTGTTACTAGCACAATATTAATGTAGCCCCAGTCTGAAACAGTAATGAACTGCGAAGTGAAAATTTATGTGTTTCGGTATTAATATTTTGGTAAATCATTTTTGATATTTAATTGAGAGGGGTTTATGTAAATCCTTTTAATATAAATTATCTGAAATGAGTACTGACTTATTCATGTTTATTAAATTATTTCGTGATGTTCTTTGTAAATGAACGGCTGGAGGCTAAATGTAATTAATATTAAAATAATTAAGCATTTCTTGATTGTTGACTAAATGAAAATAGTTGTATTCAATTTATAATATGGTAGCTTTATAGTTTTATGCCATTAATTATTTTTAATCAGTTTTTTTTTAATAAAAAAAACGGTTCATTCCGCGTAAAATACAGACACATTGCTCTTGAAAACCATAATTCTTAAAAAATAATCCCAGGCTTATAATTCTACAAATTCAATACATGCATTTTCTTCGATCCCAACTTTTCCTGTACCTTTATACTGTACCATTATAATTTTACTTTAAAATAGATCAAATATTCCTATTAATCGTTAATCCTTTTAGCGCGCCCCATTTATTCGAGCTTAGTGCCATGGTTACGAACATAATTGGCATTATTGGAATCATGATATTATCGTTGCAACTAACTACGATTTATGGATAATCTGATTTTGTTGACGAGACTTCCTCTTGATTCATGTCCTATGTGGTGGAGTAATTTGTTGTAATTTTTTAGAGTGAGTGTATTTTTAAAAGCATCGTAACGAATTTTCCTTTTTCTTATTAAATGACACCCGCTCATAAAAATGAATCTTCAAGTCACATGCATAAAGACACCCAGAGGCAGGACAAGCATTCGTGAATCAAAAAGTTATCCTTCTCGAGAGTCGAAGCTGCGACACGCCGAGTACCTTTTCTTTTATTTGGTGACTCGACCACTCGCCTATACATGTTTGTTTATTTTAGCATAATTTAGTTATGCCGAAATAGGAATCAGATGACACAGTTTTGCCTACCCTGTGTCTGTCTGACGATGTTCAAAACAAACATAAACCAGTATCCCCGAAAAAGAAATTGAAATGGAACACATGTTATTTTTGAATATGGCCGTTATACACGAACTTGCAGCAAAAATTACATATCGCATAGGACCGGAACTCGCACGAGCCTCCGTCCGACCCAATTTATTGTATTTTTTTAATGGTTTCACGTATTTTATGTTCGCTCTACCTATCATAGTCCCACAAAACAAATATAACTCAAAACGGGCATACAATACAACTGGCCTTTTCTATTGTTTGCCAAAAATATCCTCTATCTACGGCGTTTAACAATTTGCCCACGTCCGCGCCGCGTCGCTGCCGCTGCCATAGTTTTTTTCCACTATGCACCATTTAATTCGGCCGTGTATAACAGAGCGGGATACTAGTCGGAAAAAATTGAACATCGACTATTATACAATTATGTGATAGAATTACAATTAAAATATCCATCAATCATTTTTCTGCACTGATAACCCGAAACACAGGTTTAAAACAAACCTAGTTCGGGTGTCCCTATATTATCTTTAGACCATCCTTCTCGTATATTATTATGTTTTGGTGTAGTTTAACTCAACTCCCATGATTATAGCTATTAAGATATTTTTACTGGTTTTACATCTGAGTCATTTGTATTCGTAGGTACATATATTAAGTAATGTGAACTATGTTTTTAATAAATATATTTTTAATTTAATTTTATTTTATTATGTAGCTTTCTTAGAAAACCAACAATTTAAGATCAAGTTCCGACAGTGTTGTAAAGGTTTACATAACTACTTAAGAAAAAAAAATGTCGTTATTAATTGACATACCTACAGCGGACGGAACAAAGTTATGAAAATATCGTTTTCATATTATGTATCCATCCAACACAAGTAAAGTAATATCCACTGAAATGTTAAAGAGATCCTAAAAAAATTCCAATTACAGCAGCCTTAGAACTTACAAGCTTGTAAAAATATCCAACAAAATTTTCGCAATTATCTCACGTAGCGAATGTAACAATAGTTTTGTTCCACCGCGTACCATTTAATCTACCGTCCGCATGACGTCACACGAAGGTTCTTTCATAGTAAACTGTCGGTGACACGCTGACACGGTGTCACGCGCGACACGTGACGCGGTCAGTGTGACACTACCCCTCCGTGTATTAGATGGGAAACGTTATTGAATTTGTAATCGGAACGTTTTTCTAACGATACAAAGGTTTCCGTGTTAAGGTGTTGAAAGGGGCGAGCTTCTTTTGTTCTTTGCAAGGTTTTTTGAAATAAGAACTCACTAACGCTGATATTACATTCTAATTTAATATTTACAATGCCTACCAATCTGCTACGGTAATGAAACAATATTAAAACTGAAAATGAGGTTTTATCATTCCGCTTTGTTTCCAATAATTTATTTCTAAATCAACAAGCAGACTTACAAATTCATTCCCAATAATTACTTCATCAAATTCAAGTTAGACAATCAACTTCAAACAAGTAATATTCGACATTCTCCGAAATCGTCTTATTTATTTGATCAAACTTAAATTGATAGAGCTTTGTCCAAACCGCGTGCGAATAAACACGCTGTCAGTTTTTATAAGAAAGAAAACAATCCCAAACATTTTTTTTGTGTTCATCGCAAAGTATCGGACAGCTAAAGAATTGTTCAGAAATTATTTTGTTTGAAAATATAATATTTATTTGCTTTGATGTCAGGGACGCGAAATTTTATTGTCCGATGTTCAAACGAGTTTCTGTACGAAACAAATAAAATGATTATTCGATAAAGTTTTGGTGGTACTTAAAATAAAGGTGGTAATATGAACGTAACTGAACATGAAAACTTGTAAATATTTAAGCTTTAGCTTAACATGGGCAATGATAATTATGAAACACTATACTAAAAACATTACAGTGTCTAAATACTTGAAAGAAATACAGAAAAAAATGAGAAAAAAGCTTACAAAAACCGCTAAACAAAACGTAAAACAACGAAGAAAATATTAAAACAACTTCTCAACACAATTAACACCGCGAGGCCACAAAAAAGCGGGCATTTATCAAAAGTAGAAAGATTACTACACCAGGATTTACCAAGATCCCGCTGAATATTATAACGACGTGCCTCCCGGGTAAATGACATTAGAATAGAAAAGAATAAAATGGAATTAGCAACACAAAGAGGCGAGCTCGGACGCAACTTGAATAAATTCCTCATACATGACTTTTGTGGAGAGAAATTAGTACGAGCCAGGGTGCAGGGTAGTAAAAACTGGAGGCGTTACCGTGTCCACTAAACAACGCCGGTTCCTGTGTAAGTAATTTATTGTCTGAATGTAGCACTTCTTTTTTCAATTGTCATCATTCATTTTTTTTATCGTACAGGTCATGGAAATGATTTATCAAATCGAATGAGGTTTTATTTTTAATGACAGTTTAATTTAGCACTTTTTTCGTAAAGGTTTTATATTGTATTAAAAATATATAGGTACAAGTTGGATTCACTTAGATTTTTTAATTAATGTTATAAATACTAACATAGTTATGAATAACAGTCGTGATTATTTATTTAATAATTATGCGTATTTATCGGAATAGCTCTTACTCATAAAAAATAATGTTTAAGAAAAAAGGTTTGGTAACAAGCTCAAAATGAGAAGGTAAATAAAACCGAGTAAGTTTCAAAACTTGGTTTAAAACAAAAGAAACAGCCAGTTATTTCTTTGCAAGTGACAGGTTAGCCGGCCTGTTGAAGTTTGCCAGTAAACGCGTTAAAAGAAGCATAAAGAAAATCCCTCTTCTTGTTTATGATTTTAAAGCAGTTTTATTTAATCAACGTGGGATAAAAAAATAATATTTATGTTTTACAAAAGATATTCGGTAAATCTTTAATTTTGTATGAGTTTATCCTTCTGATATTATAGACGATGAAAGCAAGAATTTTACATTGCTGGCGATTAAAGTAGATATCTACTGTGCATAGTTCAGTTACATAGTCCTCATTAGTTCTCAAGTCTTATTTAGTGCGCATTAAACAAAGTTAGCCTAAAAAAACAAGTGCCACATTTTTTTAGCAACCTTTCTTTATTTCACAGACAAAAAAACAACAAAGTATTATTTAGCATGTTTGTAGCTGAAACTAGGCGATGACGTCATACATTACATACCTACATACATAATATATTTAACGAGCTAATTATCAAATTTTGGAAACGAAAAGCCACTGTTCTCGAGTTCGTATATGGGTCGTACGAATATGGAAAATTCGTAATTATTTCTGCATTTTCATAACTATTTTCTTCTGCAATTGTAGATTTGAGGTTTTTGGTATGCATCTAATTTTGAACTTTCATGTTATTTTGAGCCACTACTAACAGAATTATTAAATTTGTAGTTTAGTATCATATGTATAATTTGATATAGAAATGGATTGAAATTTTATCAAAAGTTGTTCATACACTTTTTAATTGAAAAACACCAAAAATGAAAACTATACCTGTAGTTATAAGCACATATATATATTCAGTGTTTGTTGAAATATAAAATATTATAATAGAGCCGTGATTAACATCATTGATATTCATGGAAACTCTAATCAATATTCTTTCTCAACGTACCTACTTTGCTTCAATACCTGAGAAATAGGGTTGGCAGGTAATGCTTTAGTTTTTCGTAATAATTCATATACTCTAGAGTTTTCTCGATATATCGTAGAGTAACCAAAGTCACTGTGAATTCTTCTAATGGATAAGAATATTAAATACAAATTTTCAGAACTTTCTAAGAAGTATAAATACATTATATTCAATATAAAATGCTTAACTTATAATGGACCTTATCCTCATCACATTGAAGCCTTCTTCAGCTTAACAGCTAATATCGTACACATCCATATTAGTTCACGTGCTTATATCATATTTTATTCAAAGACTTTAACGGAGCTTGATTTTGCGAGCGCCCACGAAATTTACATATCTGAACATAAACGGTAATATCCTTACCGATTCCCAAGCCGATGAAAAAGAGAAAAATAAAACATGGATATGGTTTTATAGGGGAGGTTTACAAGGAAATTCGCCGGTTCACCTGTGGTAGCCCTGCTTGAAAACAAGACGGTAATTCACGCCTTACTCTGCGACACATATCGAATAAGTAATTCTATAAAGCCAGCCGCGAACCTAAGGGAATGTCGGAATAATGCAACATGGTCGGTGCCTCGGGAATACAAAAGAAGATACACAACATCACAAGTACTTTTAGCGTACGATTATTTTAATTCTTCTCCAGTTGATACAGTTTTCTAGAAGTATTCGATATTTTTTTATTGACTTTCATGACGAACACTTTTGTATATTTTATTCATGAAAAGCACCATCTGATTACTTCAGTACAAGTTACATAGTGATTAACACTAATTGTTAAACTTAACAGTTGAAAATGGAGGAAACCAGCACAGCTGTTTTTTTGTAGATGCGTTTAGCCTTTATTGAGGCAGTATTAAAAACTAACACGAGATTGAAATCAACCAAGAAAAAGTCAACTACATGATTGATTGGTTTAGATTTCAATCATGTATGCTTAATCAATTGTGTACAACTATGGATCAACTATGAATAGTCCACTTCTTGGCGTGTTTTTTGTTTCCCCTAACCTGTTGAAATACGTTATATTTATATATACCTTATGCATGCGAAAGCATGTATGCGCTGTAGGTAAATATGACTATTTTACGGGTTCGAAGAATTTGAATTAAGTCAACCATAAAGTCGTAAATAAGGTAAAATCCGGTAAAGTGAGAGAAGGACTCGCGACATTTAGGGTTTATTTATTTATTCAATTGGGTTCTGTACAAATAGATTATAGGTTACAGTTTATGAGCATAAAAGCCTTGGTCTTTATTTTCGTTATAGCGGCAGCAGCAAAATATTATTTATAAAAAATCAACTTATGTTGTTATTGCAGACCTTGCGATACGTTTTGGTGACGGACGGACAGACAGCGGTGCCTCTGTAATTGGGTTTCGTTTTTCCCCTTGGGTACGTGTAAGGTAAAAAACAATGTGATTTACACAAGATATGGAAATGTTAACTCCAGGTTCTATAACCTGGAGTTAACATTCCCATTTTTTCTTTCTCTATAGAAAGAAAAATATATTTAAAACCACTGGACCGCTAAGAAAGACTGAGAGAATCCTTATTTTTCGAGAATAATATTAAGATTTCTTCTATATAATACTAGCTGTCTTAGCAAACGTTGTGTTGCCAAAAAATGAGCTAGCCTGATTCTCAGACCTAAATAATAAGCACACAAAATTTCATGAGAATCGGTCGAGCCGTTTCGAAGGAGTTCAGTAACGTACACCTTGACACGAGAATTTTATATATTAGATATATGACCTGCTAACCTGCAAAAACACGGTAAACAGTAATATATTATACATAGATGACATCATGTAAATCCGGGAAATGGAAGAAGAATGGAAAACGTTAGTATGCGCCAAGGGAATACACAGGGACGAACGAATAAGTTTTATTAAGGAGATTTTATGCTTTCATGGATTTTTGTTTTGGTATTCAATTTGTTTTTCAAGTGACAGACGGTGACAAATGTGTTTGGTGATATTGAGGACTTAACACGCTTTTTAATTAACCTCTTACATCGGACTAGTTCGATAATACAAAATAAAAATTGTCGTCATTTGTTTTTTTTTATTATTCTTGGTTTTGGTCTACGAGAAACAGTTCAAGGCTTTTAAGAAAATTGAGCATCCATAAATTTATGAACGTACCAACCGTACTTCAAAATCAATTTTTGTTAGTAGTTCTCATTTGCCCTTGCCCTGCAGTGGGACAGTAACGGCTGAAAAAAAAGTACCTATTTGTTGTTATAGCGGCAACAGAAATACATCATCTGTAACCTGTAGTACAAAGCTATCATGATTCATTCGATACCGGTCTAGTTACATACGGATAAAAATATAAAGCCGTAGTTTAGGGGTCCGTTCATACTCTTCGGATACGTAACGAAAAAAATAAACCTATTAAAATTAATAATCTCTATCAAATATAAAACATATGTAACAAAAAAACACACAAAATTGTTTAAAAACTTACAAATATCGAAACATTGTATATTCATTTAGGCAAACTAAGAAAATCAAGTGAACAATCTGAACGTAACTAGCTCCACAAGTAGTAAAATAACGCCTTAAAAGTGTTTGTTGTAACAACACTAAGACAAAAAGAACTGTTTTAAAACCGGCAACTTTTATTTGCCTAACAAAGTTACTAAAAGCTGCTGTTTAACGATAAAGAAGTTTTATTGTCAGCACTTTTATTTGAAGTACTTTGAATGTAGCGTTGATATTGTTACTAGTTTCGAACTGTCTATTCTGTTTTTTTTTAATTGAAAGCTATTGGCTTCTTTGTATGTTCGTTTTATTGTATCAATTGGCTGAGGTTTTTTTTTTGTGTACTGTGTTGGTCGGGTAGTGACATGTCATTTTATTGTGAATGTATCAATACAGATGTGTTGACAAACATTTTAGATACTTCGTGAAAAATCTACGAGATTAAAACCACTTTTCGTGTATTTTTAGATTACGTAAATCCAAAAGTGTTTTTTTTTTCAAAACCATTAAAGTTCAAATTGGCCTTGTGACACTGAGGGTTCCGTGCAAATAGGATAAATCATTGAAGCTCATTTGTGACGTAATTAAATGTTGCTTAACCTTTTCTTTTTCTTGTTGTAGCGGCAGTTCACGAGACACGGCTTGGTAATAGACGGACAGACGACTGACACCGAGCTAAGTTTCCGTAATTGGTTTCTACTTTTACTCTTTTTGTACGAAATTCCAAATAAACAAACAATTGACATTTATTATTTCACACAATAACAAATCATCTTTACATTGTGCTAATACTCATATTTTTCCGAACACGTTACCCGTACGTAGTTACGAAACAAAATGTGCGTGATCCGTCGGTAATAGGTTTAGCTAAACCTTTGATCCGGACAAGGAATCTGACATTTAATTAGATTTCCACCATTATGCCGCTCGGATCATAACAGGGTACATTGTGAGAGGATACGTGGGTTACGGAACAGATGACGAGTTTAGACTTTAATTTACAATACGTTAACCCTGAGAAGACCGCGCTGGAGCATGTTGGACCATGTTGTGTTGAGGTAATTTAATTGATAAGAATTTGATATTATACTTGTCGGAAAGCTCCGGTAGAGAAGGTCAATTGAGAAAAACGCAAGTAATGTTTTGTTTGAGAGAGTCTGGTTGGAGAAAAACCACCTACGGCCAACAAGCTTCGTGAAATTGTTAAGCGTTTTGTTCTAAATGTTACTTTCCTATAAATAACGAGTGTGTTTAACCGTTGCTTTGTTGAATGACTTTGTTTTTGATCACCTACTAACGCCCTAAAATTAATGTCGGACGGAATAGATTTTCCTTTCAATATCTGTAAACTTGACTATCATTAAAATGAATGTTAAAATTCATTTTTAAAATAGTTTGTAGTAATAACCTTAAACAGATACTGTGAGTTTTAAAAGTTAAAATAAATTACTACTTTAATATTTTAACTAATGAAAATACATATCCTTCATAATAATCACGTAAAAAATAGCAACACATTAATATAGTACGACCTCTAACCCGAATACATTTTAATCCACATGAAGCTGAACCTAAAACTTGCGCGGCATTACCAACATTTATCATAGGAAGCGTCAGAAATTCGACCCAAATCGCGGAAGGTTGTCAAACAAAGTGACATCTACGACACAAAGGACCGATGGGACTTCATACTCCCATCGCGATGAAGGGTTGAAAGGTTTATTTAATAGGTCGGGTTTATCGGCCGAGTGTGCCTGAAGTCTGCCAAATTAAAATACAATTATGTGTTGGTAACAATAATTTTGTAACGTTTTCATTTGATGACGGTTGATGAGGAATGGGGTATTTTTCGGCTGTAGGGTTAGATGGAGTTTTTGATATGATTGTTTTGTATGTCTTTGTCCTTTATAATTGTTCAGCTGTAAAAGTTAGTTAGGAAGTTCGTTTAAAGTTTTAGGTAAAGAAAAAAAAAACATTTTATTATTTATTTTTATTTTTAAGCTTTTGCCAAACATTAAAATACTGCATCTGAATAATAATAAAATCAGAATTTATAGTATACGTCCCGTTGCTAGACACAAGCCTTTTCCCATATAGTTAGGGAAAGTTTTGACCATTGATCTCGCTGAGGAGTTGGTTACTGCGTTCTAGCGATTTCAGTCCGCATCAAAATTCAGGTATCATCAAGATATTTTTCCCCGTTTGTCTTAGATTAATTAAAAAGTATATATACTTCGAAAAAGTCATATTGATATTTGACTGCGCTGGGATCGAACCTACTCCTTGTGCCTAAAAATCCATGCATGGTACCGCAACGCCACCACGACACACATCTTAAACTGTATTGCCGTTGTGGTAGCGCGACAACGTAATCCCCGGATCCGCTACCACAACTGATTTTTTTCTTCGTAGGCTCTCACTAATACCAGCAAAACATAATTTTATCGGATATTCAGAATTAAGACCAATTTATTTAAAACTCAACGTAGCAATTAACCGAGCAAGTAATTAGTATCTGCGCTATTTGGCGTCAAGGCTAATTAATCTAATTATGCGACAAGTCCAGATTTAAACCGCTTTGGATATTACTGCAAACATGAAACGACCTAATTAGTGCTGTGGCTTAATAATTAGAATTGTGTCCTCCGAGGTAAGGCGTTCAATAGTCAACATGGACTTTGAAATGTTATTTATATCATTTTATTTGAAATAATAAAATAATAAATAATATTGGACGTATCGTTTTCGAAATAATTTTAGTCAGAAGCTAGAAAGTGTGACCAATTTGACTAAGAGGTATCGTGTTACCCTAAAAACTGGGATAAGGAGGTCTGATATGCACGCGCTCCTTGCAAAACACTGGTACTTCGCCGCATCCGATTAGACTGGAAGCCGATCCCGACAAAATTGAGAAAAGGCAACGATGATGATGTGACTGACCCTTTTAGCCGAGAGAAATTTCTACAGTCGTTAACCTCAATATAAAATGCTCAAAACACGTGACTCGTCAAGTTCACACATTCGAGCATTTCAAAAAACTTGTAATTTCGACAATTCTAGTAATGTTGCCTAGCGGGGTTTACGTTACATATGAACATAAAAATATCTTTGACGAATACTTATACCGTAAGCTGTAAAACAGGATTGTTTCATTACTAACGATATGACGCAATCTATTTTGAGTGGCATTCTTTTTTTAATGATGCTGACTAAAACTGTTTTGGAAAAGACATTGCTATTTGCTTTAGAAGTCACATAGAATAGAAACGTACGTACGAAACACGTAAATCTTTACGTGTTACAATTTGTTTAAACAATATTCCTAATTTTAGACTTGACGTGATTTACCATCTTACGTTTCTATTTACTGAAAAGTCCTCTTAAACTAATCGTTTAAATACTGCCAATAAAAAATCACTTCAATAAACCTTCGCAACAGAAAGTTTCATTAAAAATAGTAGAGTAAAAGAGTCAAAGTACAGCACAATAAGTTCACTACAAACAACTAATAATCCTCGTTGGTTTAGCTCATTATTTGTTAAAGAACTGAGCTATTGGAAGTGTATTGCTCGTTTCCTGATCTCGCGAGTCGGAAACAAAAATACTAAGAAAAATACAGCCAATCAGGAAGAGTTATATGCTCTTGTTCAATTTTAAAATTTGAAAGATTTGAGGAGTTCTGATTTGGGTTTGGTTGAGATGATTTGCATGTATTCTGTTGTATCGTTGTAAGTTTAATGATTGTATTGAAGTTAGTGTAGTAAAAGTAGGAATTAATTTAATTTATAATTAATTCAATATTTAAAGTACAAGGAAATGAAATGTTTTAATAGGATTCACAAAGTAACTCATTTTTTTTTAATCATTTAAGGGAAGTACTAAAACGATGCAGAAAATAATTATCACAAATAAGGTTTTCTGAACGAAATTTAAAATTGAAAGTTCAACCAACAAGTAAGTTAATCAGCGCGCTCAGACTTTCTCTATACAGGTCAAAACTCTTTTTAGAATAGTTCTAAGTATAACGTAGCCAGGACAGAGCTACTCTGATCACAAAATGTCCGGCCATTACTTTCAAACAAAAACATTCAATACTACTCCAAAACAAAAAAAGCATCGCGTGTCGGGGAATCCACATTTATCTGGTAAAAGCAAGAAGTTTCTACGGGCAGAGTTGCGGGCACAACTAGTACGTTCCTGAGCCAACAAACAAGAGACGTATTTGTGCAAAGGCTGGATCACTCTATCGGAAACTCCGTCGTCTCCTAAGCTTGTTTTTCTCGAGCTCACAGCAAAGTTCTTTGTGTTACCATCGTTTGTAATATTAACCGCTTAAAACCTAAGATATCGGGCATTTTGTGGCGTTCAGACGCAGTGTTGGAGATGGTTGGACCTATGTTATGTGAAGAGTTTAGATGAAATGGTGTAATAGTCCATTATTACATGGATGATGTAGATTCGTATTCTGTTCTTGGAATCTGATATACCAATGTTCAAGTGAATAAGCTTCGTGATACTATAAAATAAATATAACACTGGTTTTTTTCTTCGAATAGCTCAATTAGTAAAATTTTTAAAATAAAATAAAATTGTTTATTCCTTAGGATTTTTCATTTCTACAAGTTTTTTTTTTCAAATCGCTGAAGTTGACATTTAGTATCGAACCACACTAAGAAAAATTGTCGTAACAAACCAAGAGGACTCAGCCTGTTTTGTAGTCCAGAAAATTATTGCTTTAAATATTATTAGAAACGTATAAACATTTATGATGTGTTGATATATCCTACTTACATATCAACTGATTAATAAATCACCTCATTCCTCTAAACGAGAACGACCTTATTGGCGGTATCGATAGACCGATATTATGATAACAGTCCATCCAATAGTAATAATCAAAAACTTAACCAACCTCTAAACACAGCGCAAAATAAAGACGTAACTTTCAAACATACTGTATACTGGTATTAAAATTCAATATCATATCGCTTATTACGTTAAAAGACCCATAATATAACTGCAACATGAAAATAACTACCCAATGTAGTTGATGCTTACGGCAATAGCTATCTATGACCGCAAACGATATTCACTTACGGCGATATCCCGAGCACGGAACTAAAATTCGCTTTTAAAATTCTGTTTTAAACCGAAGTAAGTGAACGGTACTTTGATATACCATATCGTTACTTACGATTATATTTTACGGGAGTTTTTAAGCTTTTAAAGGCTGCCGTTTAATTTGCATTCGTCTTTTTTTGGGATTTTCGAGGATATTTGTGTTGGACTCATAGGTGCTCGATTGTCAGTTGTTTCCTGTCTTTGTATATGTTGGCTTGTATTAAAACTAGTATTGTCGTATTTTTTTAAGGTATTTATGATACATTCATTGCTGGTCAGTTGATTCTAGTCTCTGTAATTTTATTTGATCTAATAAAATCTTTTTAACTATCAGTTTAAATAAACATCAAGAAAACAAGATGGACAGCATTACACTCCTATTGTTTTTAACTAGCACCACACTTGGGAATTTTATCGTTTGTTCAAAAAACATTCAAGTCACATGTACAAAGATATAACGAATTGCTATTGTACTATTTTTAATAGATTTCACCTTCTAAAATCAATCATTCACTAACGAATTTCTTATTCCGTTTCTACGTTATTGTCCAACCAACTCCATAGCACTTTACCAAGAAACAGGCAAATAACTACATCTACAAAAGTAAACCCCAGCCAAATGGTTTTACAACACTTTCGAACTAACATTCGCCTACACTCAAGGCCTAATGCTCAAGCAATAAAAATCTACTTCAAAACAGCACTAAAGCCTCCACGGACGTTTTAAGTTCAAAACTTAAACTGCACATTTAATCCGGCCGACACACACACACACACACACACACACATACTCGCATCAATATTTGAGTAGCGAAATCCTTTTGTAGAGAGCCACTCGATATTTTACTCCATTTATATTGTTCAAATACAAGGTTATTATTTGTAGATGGTAATAGACTATGTCTAATATTGTTATGCTACTAAAAGTAAATAAATATACTGATTTTGTAAAGGTTTTTAAGATTTTTTTTTTTTAATGGCCAATTATCGTGTTGCAAGTGCTGCGTTTTCCGACGCTATGCTTAAATGATGTTCAAAGTGCATTTATCGTTATGAATAATTCTAAGGTAGGTACGTATTATGTCATTGAACTACTAGTAAACTGCTAGACCGATTTGATAGTGTTTTTGTATGTGTTTGTGGCTGCCCTAGTTGAGTCAGATTTATAAGTCAGCTCCGTAGAACAAAGTACGGCGGTTTAGCTAGAATTATATAAAGACCAAATTATGATTTGCAGTTAATAATAACTCCTTTTTGTTTATTTATCTGTGTTTGAAAAAGATGTAGTGGTAAAATTCAAAGTATATTTGCATGACAAAGAATATTTATAAAATCGTTGAAATTGCCTGTCATATTACTTGAATGACTCTTAAGAAATAATTCACTGAATTTACCTTTTTTTATAGTTTCATTTAAAATTGTGATCTGAGATGAATGCATCAAATCCAAAAACGTCACTTCAAGTGACATCCAATTAAGAATGGCTTTTTAACAGAAAAATCTTATTCCGTTAAATATTTGATCTTATATTTTGATAGAAAAATATAATCCAATTACTTTTAGGCGCTTTCAATGTGAAAATTGTAACTAGTTTTTGCAGCGCAGCTAATGAATACTGTCAAACTTTTCGTTTAGTCATTACTTGCGAGTAAACTTCAAAAGAGATACACTGATCAATGCATTAATCGTACACCTTATTGAGCTTAATTTAAGGTTCAGAATTGGATTACTTTTTATAGTAGTTGTTGATCTTTGAGCCGAAAGAGAAACAAGTGAACGAAAATATTATTGTACCGAAATAGACAGTGTATTATAAATTTGAGGATTTTCATTTTGAGTTGGGAAATACGTTTTCATATTACGTAACCACGAAATGGCTTATAGCATTATTAAATAGCTACATGGTTCTTCTAGGAAAAAAAGGGGCAAGCTCGCAACACTGAAGGATTCCGTACCAATAGGCCTAAGAAAAACTGAAAATATCTAGAAATTACCACATAACCAATTTATTACCGTTATAACGTTGCTTTAACTCTTATAATTTTTTTGTTGGTTGAGCCTTGTGTGTAGCCATCGGATCATGAGATATAGCATAGTGCAGGCCGTGAAGTCTTAGTAATAGGATTCCGTTTTTAACTTTTGGGTACAGACAACTAAAACGATAATTTGAAGACAAGAGTCGGACACTTCGTGGACAAAAAGTGGCAAACAACAAGCCCTAATTAGAAGCAGATGAGGAAGTAGACAGCATTTATGCAACTAACACAAACATAAACAAAATAATGTTTTTCCTGAAAAAAAGAACTTTAGTTAGAAGGCAATAAAATAGAGTAACAATACACAAAAAGATTTATCCACGAAAATACGATTAAACTGATGTACGAAATAAAACAAGCGAAATAGTGGCCCAGAGTCATTTATCAAGCGTCGTGACGTCACGACGACCAACGCTGACGTCAGAATCCAGTACAAATTGATTTCATTATTGTTGCAATGCGGTGTTTATGTCAAATTACTTTTAAGCTTATTATTAGAAAATGCTATTTAGTTGATTTTGAATCAACTTTGCATAATATATTTTTTCTAGAGGCTGTCGTCGTTGTTATAGATGAAAGTAGTGGTATTTTTTTTTAGAATAAATTATGTTTTTAGAATTTTTTGATTTGATTTACTTACTGGGATACAATAACAGTTAAACGTATTTGAAAATAGCTAACTAAACTGTTTTTTTAATGTAACTTTTATTAAACTGACACTTATCCCTAAATTAGGCCCAGAAATACAGGCCCTAGTAATTCTGGAGACTGTGATCAGTCAGAAATATAAGTTCGCGTGATTGGATGATTAATCACCAATTTAGAGTTTTGTCAAAGATAGACATGTTCAAATAAGTAAAGTGATTTTGAATGTAAGTGGAATTCTGTTGAGTACCTTTTTTCTAGTTCGACAAACCACAATTGTTACACAACTTGTTCACAGCAAGAGATAAGTAGGCCTTCCCAAGTCTGGTCATAACACACGGGATCCGCGTTCCGTATCAAGTCTGAGATATTTTCAAGTGGTTTTGCAAATTGAATTTATAATTGGAACAGAACCGACCAGTATAGAACTGCAAGCATGTAACCTCAAGATCACGTTAAGCCCCTGACCAATTTGTCTAAGCGAAACATTATTAACTCAGCACGTCAGCTACCAGGAGCCCATCACTTATGCAGAGGTTCCAGGATCCTACCGTCAGTAATATATCGCTCATTAATAACCTCTAGATCACGGCATAATGGAGGATGCACGCCGATGCCATGACGCCGTTGTTACATTCTGACAGTTATTTGACAGCATGAAGAATGGGCAGACGAGGTTGGAGTTTAAAGGTATATACGGCAAAAGGGTAGGCTGTGGTGAGTGAATGTCAGGGGGAATTAGATATACTCATCTAAGGATAGGTGATATTTTTTCATAAGTTAGGTTTCTAATTGATTTATATATATTTCTGTCATCTATTTAAACATGAATGAAACTATGAGTTCAACATATATCATAACGAAGAAGAAATAACAAAACTACTCAGTGTCATATTTTATACCAGCTGGCAAAAAAAAAAACAAAATTCATTTTTTTGTGAATCGTAAAACACACGTGCTTTTAAAAATAATCTAAAAACGATAACCCATTTCGTCATCAAAGGCTTTATCATCTATTCCATCCGAGCATTTCAGAAATACCAAGCAAAGCTCTCTTTCCCGTCGATCAAAAATTTTAATTGAACTATTTCGTCATAAAATTACACGGAGCTGTTGTTCGGTTGCACCCGATATCTGTTCTCAGAACGTCAGTGATACATCGTCCCTTTATAACTCATGCTCGCCTGGTTATTAATTTGAATGGTCTACCATGGCGTATATTGAGCGATGTGACAATTATTGGAGTCTTGATTAAGTGGACAACGAAAACATAGAGGGATATGTTACGGTAATATTGCTGGAGTAATTATTCTGAACGTGGCTGTGGTGCTGATAACACTACTTATAAGAGCGGTTGTACACTACCCTAATGATAATAATTATATAATGTAAATTCTAAAATATTTGTCTCATGACTTCAATACTTCTTGGGCGATCCCAAAATTAGACATGAGAAGACTGCCAATAAAACAATTAAATTTTAATTTGAAAAAGTATGCGACCACATTTTTTTTTTGTAATACGTTTTCCATGTAGGATATAGGTATGATACTCACATCTCTTCCATTTAGCAGCCATGTGAGATTCGCCGGCGGATCGGCAGGTGGCGACGAGCACTGCGCCCTGAGCGAGTCGCCTGATGCGTACCAGCCCTTCTCCGCTTTTATCGTCGGCTTATCCGGAGGTAGTTCTGAGAACAAGAAACAAAACACCCATTACTATCAAAAAAAAGTATTCATAAACAAATGAACGACGAGTTTAACAGAAATCGGAGGTACACTTTATTGTTTGCAGAACGTAACAAAACAATTTACGTTTTGTTTAGACACCAAACAAAGGCTAATCCAATGTTTTCACCGCGTCCATTAATTCTAATACCCATTAATCCATGATACGTGCAAATTCATATATAATATAACACATGTGATACACCGCTTGTTCGAATGGGATCGCTTTGTAAATCCCGGGTGGAAAGAGGTGTATGTGTGTAAAGTAGACAGAGATCAAGCGCGAGACCAATAAGAGAGGTTTAAAAGAGATTTTCATAAACATTTTTTGGACAAAAACTTGAAATTACGTTATTTGGTACTATACAAATTCACACTGATTGAGTTACGTAAAACTACACGTATGGGTTGCCGTTGTCATTTTCCGTCAAGTGCAGCTTTATAAATAAGACCTCAGTAAAATATCTCAAATGTTTTGCCATTAACACAAACCAATTGATCACACGTTTCTGTAATCTAAAAATCGTTTTTGCCCGAAGCAAGCAATTATAAAGATCTAAGCGTCCCACAATTATAAGTCGGATGAAATATGGGTGAGATCCTACGGGAATTATTTTATTTAGGGTCCAGGATGTGACAGGAATTCTCACGAGTATTTTTTTGGGTTGACCCTATGAAAATTAGCTAGCTTTTGGGGTTAGCCCATTTGGGTAAATCAAGGGTACAGGTATTACGGATGAAATGATTATGTAAATATATATATTTTAATCTTAGACAAGTTATATTTTGGGTTTCTACGCAGTTGAATAATAAATATTGAATTCTAAATTTAAAGTTATTATTTCACACATAGGTTTAAGGTGCAGGAGTATCTACATATCACAAATGGAAACTTTTGTACATGTTTTTATCATTAAATAAATTATAATTTATTAGAACATAATTGTTAATATTATCCTCTTAAAGTTTTTTTAAAAATCTACTGACACGAACTCTAGCTTTAAACTGATTCTAAGATTCAAAATCTTATCATCGCATTTGACGAAGAGAGGCTGTTATTGTTACAGGAGCAAGTTTGTGCAACGTGTTACAGATAATCTGTTGTAGGCTTTAGGCGATAAACCACGGTATGAATTATACCCTTGATAAATGCCTCTAGCCTAATTTATTCTGAAAGAGTACTAAAGGGATAAAACAAAGATGTGACAGGTTCGGGTTTTCAAATCTGTTGTAAATGGGAAATTGATAACACTTTTTGTTTGGTTAGGTATTATAGCCGTAGTTTATCTTTTAGGTCAGAATTTTTGTTTAGTCATTGTGGTCCTACTGCAGAGCAAAGGCTTCAATTCAATTTTTCCAGTCTGTCTAGTCTAGGGCTTTTTCTGTCCTCCTGTTGCGTGCATTCAATTCTTTCTCTATTTCTTTCCGAGTCATCCTCCTTGCGGCTTTATTTTCGATAGGCCCCACGGGATACATACCTTGGTGCATTACTTATCGTGCTAGCAACAAATATCCTATCTAGCCTACCTAATCTATCCTAGCCCTCATATAGTTGTCTATGAAACGAAAATCTCATGTTAGTCACGAGAGGTTAACCCTCCATTAAATAAATACTACAGCTAATCACACAAATTGTACACACTACATTCAAAAGAAGTCAGTCAGGTAAGCGAGAGAGTTACCATAACCACTCACTCAAGGGCTCCCCAACATGATTTCTAAGTGCATAAGGAAAACTCTTTACTCCCTGAAAAACAAGCTCTGTGATGTTTCAAACAAAGATAGGAGAACATAACATTTATTATTTGGAAGATTTCTACGATACGTAGGAAAATAAAGTGAATTTGTTTGTTCTCTTACAGACGGAGTTTAGGATTCAAACGGTAGCGCACGTCTTTGAGGTTGATCCTTTCGCAGTGTATTATAAAGCTGTATTTGTAATATTACTTTGTATGGATGTTTATGTAAAACATTGGAATTGTGTAATTTCGTAGAATTTATAAAACATGTAGTTATGTCATGAAACCAGTGAAGTTATAGTTCGAGGATAGAAATGAACAAATTTGGAGAAAGAAAATGATGGTAATTTGTTAATTTTAGACTTTGTTTATTCGGGTAAAAGAAAGAAAGATAGACATAACTTAGACATAACTTAGACATAAGATAAAATGAAAAACTTAAGCCAGAAAATTTAGCGCTAACAACAGATAATAAAAAAGAAAATCGAGATTAACCAACGTTGATTTTTAAACCTGATGATACTGATAATGATGAACCCTGATGATTCTAAACCATAGAATTAGATTTGGACTCAAATTTATAAAATACATTCCTTTGATATAATTAGTTAAATACATTTCAATCATCAAAATTCATGAATGAAAGTAAAATAATGTATTTTGTTCAAGAAAGACAATTCTCATTTAAACCAATGTAATAACCACAATCAGGCATACTGAGCCCGGCTTGCAGTTCGACAATATCACGAACAAAGAGAATTCATTCAACGACATCTTGAATATAAAACTCCTTTGATGTCGCCGTTCGAGTAAAATTTTGATTTTTGTTGAAAAAATCTTTTATGTAATCGTCGTTCCCATCCTACCTCTTCAAGAATTCAATTAGATTCTGCAAAGTTTCCAATCACAAGCCTGTTGTTCGCCGCCTTTTAGTGTCACTTGCAGATTTTGATGCTTAGCGATGAAAAATAAATAACTTTGGCAGACTCGAGGACTTTTATGAATTTAGCCTGAGGGTATAAGTCGATGAATATTCGAGCCCACTTGTGTTAAAGGGAAGATGAGCTTCGGGTGTATTTATTTATTGGAGGTTCTGGTATTAAGTGAAAATATTCGTTTCCTTACTTTTATTTTGTTGCTGCAGGTTTTAAGTGTTTATTTGTGTGTATCTAAATGTTTGTAAAATAGTGTTGAACTTTAGCTATGCTCCGCAACCGCAATGTAAAACAAAATAAACTTTAGTCAGTAGAATATTGTACAGTAGTGTCTATATACCTATATATACATAATATGAGTTATTACAACTTTGAAACATTACTTACATAACACCTTTGAAATCATACACTAAATTTATATATTAATTAATATTAACTACGATATTATGCTCTCACGCACATATTACATAACTCCGAAACAAGGCGTATCAATTTCACAGACAAGCATCTAGAGAATCGCCTAAAGGAATTAGTCACAGAGTTTGAAAACGTATTATTTAATGTTATTTTCGTCTTCAACGAAGTACAAAACTTGTCTAGACTTTCAAGATTAAGTTTAAAATGTCTCCAAACCTTATTGTGAAAGTTGCGAACGAATTGTGACCAACAACTGACGGAGTTCTCTTAAAGCTGTTATTAGTTATGTGGTGACGAGAATTGCAAGTTATTTGTTATCAAATTCGTGATTTAATACGACCTTTGCCTTGTAAAGAGATTACGATCCTGTTGCGAATAAGACAATGTAAGTGGAATTCAATTCATTTTGTTATTTGATAAAATGGCTGTTTCTATTACAGGGACGTCTATTGCGAAAACTAGATTAAAAGGTTTTTTTTTTATAATACTGCTTCATATTTTGGTTTATTATAATAAACATGAATTAAGGTTACACAAATCTTCAGGGATAACATAAGACGTTTTGTAGTATTATTATCTAAAACTTATTTTATTGTAATACATCTTAAATATTTCTGTTTTTCTTTCGATACATATTTACGAACTTAATTTACTTAGATGTAATTTTTTTAATGGCCTGCTGGAAATTTACGAAAAAAAGTATAACTGTAACTCATTTTATTTTAGAGAAATACAATATTCTTTATACACACCAGGTTTAAAAAGTGGATAGTCATAATGTTGTCAAAATCGTTTACAGACAACCTTTGGACGGACTTCATACAGAAGGAGCAACATTTGTTCAGGCATTCCACAGTGCCTAGAAGACTAGATTAGTGTTCATCATTGGCCTAGCCTTTTCCCAACTATGTTGGGGTCGGCTACCAGTCTAACCGGTTTCAGCTAAGTACCAGTGTTTTACAAGGAGCGAATGCCTATCTGACCTCCTCAACCCAGTTACCTGGACGACACGATACCCCTTGGTTAGACTGGTTGTCAGACTTTTCAAGCTTCTGACTACCTGTAACGACTGTCAAAGATGTAAGAATAACAGCCGGGACCCACAATGTAACGTGCCTTCCGAAACACGGAGGAACTCCTTATGACAAAGATGGTCACCCATCTACAGACCAACCGCGTCAAGCATAGCTTAACCTGTGATCGTTTCACTTCTGCGGTTATAGCTTAGCCACGAGATTGAAATAACAAAACTACATGTTGTTGTTTTTTATTACCTAACTGACGAACAAAAAAAAACCTTTCATAACCAGTCAATATTTCAGTAAAACCTCCTTATAAAAATGCATTTGACTCAATCCAGCTTAAAAAGCACACTGTATAAGGAAACAAGTCTTGAACACACTCAAGTTTTTCAATCTACGCCGTCTCGAAATAATATTTACCATGACTTCGAAGTGATGGGCTCGTTAGCCTAGCTTCCACTTGTGTTGAGTGTATTGACTTTGCCAGTTCGTTGGATCCAAGAGGCAATGTTTTACTTTTTTTTTGAAGCATGACGACTGACGCGGAACGAGGCGCTCTTTTTTTGGCACGTAGTGTTCGGAATGAAGATTTTTCTTCTCAATGATTGTAATGGAATTATTGTTAATCGATTGAGCAATTGTGTTATTTGGTTTTTGTTGGTTCGTTTGTTTCCTGTAACTATTTTTTTTAGTATAGTCGTGGTTGAGTGAATGTGCAAAAGTTTAGGTACTAAAGCAATCATTATTTGTATTCGTTAATTAATATATTTCACCTTAATTTTACATTCAAATAAAAAAATTGTTTCAAGAAAGTTACATTTGATGTAATGAACTTGAGGCATTTATTTAATTTATTAGGTCGTCCATGAAAAGGTACATGATAAACTTATAAGCTAGGACTAGAATTAATTTAAATTACTTGTTATGTTTCAAATAACAGTAATTTTTATATAATTGTATGTATCATACTTCTACTATGGTAGAATAATTAAGGGTTTTTAAAAGTTTATTTGGTTATGTTTATAGCACGGCTCACAAGATGCAGCCTCGTGACCAACTAACAGATAGACAGAGGAGCCTTAACAAGTTTCGATTTTTGCCCTTTGGGCAAATAACTTCAAAAACATGCAACAAATAATGTTGTATCATTATAATTCAACAGCAACATACGAAGTTTAAATGGCTGATCATTGTTATAAGCGCACAACACGGGCCGCTTGGGGGCTACACGACGAACATCATTTTAACTGTTCATTCTGCATTATAATGAAAGCTTTTAAAACTTCTATAGTAATTCAAATCTTGGAAACAAGGGGCGTAACATGAACCAGTTAAAAAGACCCGAAGGAAACTGAGCGGACCTTTTTAATTGCAAACATTTTCACACCCATAAGGGACCAATTTGAGTTGACATAAATTGGATTTTAAAAATACTAATGAAGTTGCCTGCTTAGTTGTAATTAATGTTTGACCCTCGTGATGGAATGTGGGTGACAAAACCATTATGTTTATATATTATTTGTCACAGTGTTTTAATCAATAGGGGAATTTAAATACCTGTAAATACCATTAGTTTTAGTAACATTCACAACACAAACTTTTTTTATTCGTAAATTTTAACAAACTACAAACTCAGGCAACGTTATTTACGGATTTTATATATTTTTAAGAATATGTATATGTATGTATAGTGTAAGTGTAAGTAGATAAACCTCAGGTTTACAAACCTAGACAAATATTTCCTTGTTCTCTTTTTCTTTAACCATCATAAAAAAAAACACCAAAAGTACATCAATCTATGCTTACTCGTGTATTGTCCCGACACGCGACAAGGGTAATCGCGTACGCGGAAAACGAAAACAATCCGAATAATACCAGCATTACTGTCTGTACTAAGAAGACGTAACAACGATACAAGGGGCCTACCATTTGGAGGCAAACCACCACATCGTAAAGTAAGACTGTAAAGAAGCGAGACAGCACTATACATGGCGTAGAGCGACATCTCGCTTACAAAACTGCAGTAGTCTTCGATCAAAGATGGCGGTAATCCCAAAGTCCTTTTCTGGGAAACAAATCCTCAAAATGCAAGGTCTTGCAATGAATATATTATGTAAGTAACCGAGTGGATGTCAGATTGAGTAAAAATGGTTTATAGATACAGCAAAATAAATAACCCGAAATTCCCTAATGTTTTGGATGTAAAAATATTGGTTTACGAGCTCGAATGCGTATAGTTTTGTTTGTGATGTAAGTAGTGGTAGCATTTGGTTGCCATGCGACCCTTCGCTTGGTTTTATGGTTTATCCATACAATGAGGCTGTTACTTAGAGCGACTTATAATAAAGGCATATTTATTGCTTGGTGTGTTTTAAGATTGATTAGTGACGTCATTGACCTTGGATTCAGCATTCCTCCTAGAATTGCGCAAGCGGCACGAAGCACATCGTGTTTTAATGGGATCACTGAAATATCTGTCAAAAATTTAAATTAGATAAACGTTAACTTGAATCAAACCACCAGATAATTTATTTAGTTATTTATGCAAAAAATCAATTGACACACAATCAAATTAGTTTAATGTCGTCATTACCATACATTCAGTGTCCTGAGCTGGGATTCCACAACACAGGACACCCTAGCTTGATCGTTTTTTTCCACAGATAAAGCACTTAGGAAGTGATAAAGGGTGGGAGACACTATCTAATGTCAGCTTTAAAGTTAAAAAAGGACTCCGTCTAAGCTTAATTTTAATAACATATTTGGATAAATACTAACAGTACCTAGTGGACAACATGTGCAGAACCTACATCATGTTCAGACATCTCAAATCAGCATCAAAATAAAATCCATTAAAGTCAATGATATTCGTCGCATGATCCCCATTCGTTCCCCCTTTGCGTGGGCCTATCAGGTAGCCGCGGCCGCCCGTTGGTCGCAAATACTTTCCATATTTCACACGGCCAGCCGTGGCCTGAAATCTTAATGAAGTCGGAATGTTAGATCGAATCGAATGGGGATTGGATCGCAGAAATCTAGAATTGATAGGTTATAAATTTGAAAATGTTTTAGACTGTTTGTAAGAGGAAATGGTAATATATAAAAGTTGGCTGAATTATTATTATTTTTTGTCTGGTTAATGTAAACCTGGTGTCAGAGTTTTTTAAAACACACTCTTGTACTCTCTCTTACACGTTCTATGATCAAGATCTGTTGTGAATGATTAAAATTTTCATTTCAAATGGAACTCAAAAATAAAACACCCAAAATAAGATTAACAAGTTACAATACTCGACCATACTAATTATGTCTCTTCAGACTTTCCTCAAATAATAAAAAGAACACTTTGTCATACCGTACCATCGTGAAATTTTAATTTGGATCACGAAATCTCGTCACCAATGTCAAGTTGTTGATGAAAATAAGACGTTTGCCTTAAAAAGTCCACTTTATTACCATGTAATGAGGCACTCAGTTTCTCATAGCGAGCGATTTAACGAGCGAAGCTCTGAATACTTATTTCACACCAATTCATTTATTCTTATTTATTTAAATTACTGCGAGTTCTTTCTTTCTTTTTGTGTGACTTGTAAATGTACTTTTTCAACGTGGAAATGTTAAGTTGTGAATGACATTGAATGGCTGAATAGTTTTTATTTCTGTGATATTTTTTTACTTTTGGCTTGCACTAGCTCTTGTTTATAGCTTTGCCCGCCTGGAAGTAGATTATAGCTGCAAAAATTGCTTTGCATCTTCCTTAAACGAAGTCAAGTAAAAAGTAGCTTTGTGTTACTCCAAAGTTTCAGCTACCGAAATACCCAATCTTATCGAAATCGGTCCTGCTGTTTAGGCTAGAAGAGGTGACAATCAAACACATATAGGCACACTCACATACTTTTGTATTTCTAACATTAGTGACATGATAACTTATAAGGATTAAACACTAAGTTTAGAATTGTAAGTACAAAATTTATAAATAACAATGACGTGTGCTTTCGTATTCCAAATATGTGTTCCCATGTTCATACCTTTCGCTTGATAAAAATCAATACGACAAACAAAAAGCTGACGGTATTAGGAGCCCAAAAACATTAGGAGCAGAATACCACAGAGATACATTATTGTGCCACTGCTTATTTGGCAATAATGCGTACTTCATTCGTTTTACTCAGAGCGACTGTGACACATGTCTTTCGTGCAGGAGACACTAAGGCGAGTTGATAAGTGGCCGGCGACTGTTCTTGACTAACGGTTTTTTGAAGAAACCTTTTTGTTCTCTTGTAATTTGATGTTCATTTTTTCGAAACAATTCAACTTTACCTACTATGTTTTTGTTTCATTTATAGGTTTCATTCTACATTTTGTATTTTAGTTTTAAATGGCGTTAATAATGATATTAAACTTAGGCCTGGTGAGCTGTTTCTAAGTGGCCTATAGAGGATTGTATAAGGTGTTTGTCTAGCAGTGGAGAATGTTGGCAGGATAAAAAATACAGTGTATGAAGGATTGCAACGCATTGCCATACACCGACACAAAAACGCGGATGACGTAGCACGGCGGTTCAGGTTTAGTCAGTAAAAGTCTGACACTACCCATTTCCTCCCCCGATGGAGTGGGTGTCCACGAGGATTCCCCCGCCTAAACAAAAAAAAAAGGATAAAAAATACAAGTGCTTGTGTATACCATTTAAATGTCGTCTTAACGAAAAATATTTTGAGGGTATGTTATTGAAATAGAACATATGCATTCATGTCAGTATATATATTATGTCACAGCATTGCCAAAGTAAACTCTTAGCTTACACACAACCCTTTACCTATATTGGCGAAGTAATCCAAATTCTGAGACCTGCGGCCCGGGCTAATTGGGTCGTCAAAAATTGACTAACCAATGAAGAATTCATTAGACTAGCATGCCTCGAACACTGCATATAAATTATTTGAGAGCTCGGAACTGATTGAATGTGATTGATAAATTGAATGTTAAATATTGAGTGAACGGAATGGGTACTGTTAATTAATTGGATATCAGCTGTTTTACACAATTGCGGAGTTACTGGCCGTTTATTGGATTTTTTTTTATATTGCAACTGCAATAGGATGAACTTTTAAAAATAAATGATGAATAAGGATAAATTCAATAAAAAAATATATTCTATTTCAAAATTTTCAAATGATATTCGATTTCGTAACAATAATTCAATATTTGAGGCGTACTGTGGTCAATTATTTGATGCTTTGCACTGTAATGTATTATTCAGTATTCACAACATTTGTAGCCAAACATTAATTATAATCCATAATAATATAATATGGATTATAATCTACTAGCTTTCAACTCGCATTGTAACAAAGCAAGTATTCTAAACACAATAATTCGGAGTAAGAGTTTATGTATTGCATGTTATAAGGTGGATAACGACATGTTTTGAAATTCATTTGAACGATAAAAGCAGGTCTGTAATTGGATTTAGTTTTCGGATGATAATGGATTAACCTAAGTTATTAACTTTTTGAATTATAGTTTATGTAAAGTTCAAAAGTGCGAATCCCTTATATTCAGGGCTATGACCATCCTTTTCGCTATGAAATTGCATTTTAAGTTAGTTACGCTTTAGTAAGACATTTAAATGAGACTTTAAATAGTCTCTGTCTCGGTGCAATTGATTTTAATTTTGGACAATTTGGTCTAATTTGACAAGGTCAAAATTGAATTAAAAAACATTTAAAAAGCTCCCATCCAAATTGGTTCACCCGCGCCCCTTTCTGTATCGGGGCACACATAGTGATCAAACTTATCCTGTTAAAAATAGCAAAACAGAATCGTCTTACAACAGATTGATCAATGTTTGTAATATTATTATATTTAGCCAATTAATAGTCAAACCACCTCAAACGGTTTCTGTCCTAATCTCATCTAACATCGTTAGTATTCAGTTGATGAATCAGGTGTATCGTCAGCCAACTCCAGTAATGACGTAAATCAAGTGCTGAAGCCAGATAACCTCGATACAAGGACTTAGCGACAATAGTAATTAATCAAACACTGTTAGAGGAACAGTTGTTACAGTTACAGCGTTAGCGTTGGTTTAGTTATCTCCTATTGCTATTGTTAAGGTTCCGCATTCAAAGGGTGTAAAACCTGCCTAAAACATATCTTTTTTATACTTTTCTAACGCCCTGATCTAATCAAAAACTAAATGGTTAAAAAAAAAACAATAAAACCGGCAATCGAATTTAGAAACAAAAAACTTCAAGTCGCTATCGAGTAATCCTTCCTTAATATGAGTAAAACTGCATTTTGTGTTATAAACAAGTAAAATATACAACACAACAGCTCTCCCCAAACTAAACTCGAGTAAAGCGACATTATTCACTATTCACAGTATTTTAAGGCTTTATAAGGCGCATTATTAAACCAGGGTTGTACTCAAAGGCAGCAGCCACTTTACTAAACCTCATATTTTGAGGTAGCGACACGGGAAGGTGTCGGCCGACTTTGTAATTCAAATCCGGCTATCGCGTAAATACGAATCCTACTTGCACGTTCAGACGGGTTGGGATTTCCATGACAAATACCCAGTCGAGACGAGTAGAAATCAATTCATTTGTGTCTGATCTGGGATGGAAATATAAAGAGTACTCAGATTGTTGTATCGAAATGTGGGGTGCGTATTTGAGCGCATACTTATGTTTAAAAAATTTTGATTGTGAAAATTGTGAGTCGTAAGTGCAAGAAAATAAAAACACAAGCTGGTGACTTTGTTCACAAAGAATCTGTTAACTCGGGTAAAAATCATTAAGTTTGATTATAATATGTACAGTAATTTCGTCCTTTATTTTAGCGACCCAACTAATTGAAATCATGAGAACAGTATTTGTTAATACGCGACTGGCGCAGGCGTTAAGGCGATACGATATTTAAATTGTGGAATATAAGATTAAAGAACGCTTTTGACTTTAAAAGTATTTTTTTTGATTCCAGCTTAACAAGTATTTATTTGTGGTTATTCTTTTGTTCTGGCTGTGAATTTGCAAATCTGTATTTATAGATATATTATTTGGTTCGAAATTTAAATAAATAGCTAAGTATTTTTTAAATTTTTTAATTGTAGTATACACCTATTTGCATTTCATTTTCATTGAAAATCGTAAAAATATTTTACTAAATAGCATAATAGCGACTCTTTCATATTCCATGGTGTTTGTTTCACAAAATGTATTGTTTTGGCCGATTTTTGTTACTGACCACACCAACATAATAATGTTATAGAGTTAGTACTTGTTAAGCCGATTGAAATTAAGCCTCGACCATACTCGACCCCATTAAATGAGACTATAGTTAGGGACACCTTTATAATGCATTGTTATTCTTCTAAATACCTATATATGTAGATTTGGGTCTGTATTTTCTGTTCGTTTATTGGTTTTTGCGTGAAAGAGGAGAAAACATCTCAAAATCCATACATACAAACTTTCGCGACTATAATTTAAGCATGACTTCGTTCTTTGCTTTATCAATATAATTAAAGTAGCATTCCTGTATAACGCACACCTTTCATAAATATCAAAGTAAAGTAATTTGCCGTGAGACGTGATTACACAATTATAATTACACGAACCTAATCTCTGTAATGTGCGTCAAAATTTTACAAGAAAATCACTTGAAGCGAACCCTCGTTAACCTACATGAGCGTTATGAACGCGATCACGTTTAGATTAGCGTTTTCACAATTATGTTGAAGGTAACGTCTTTATCTACCAAGTGCTGGACTTATTTTGGCTGGGAAAGTATTTAATAAAAATAATGATATGATGAAATAAATGAAATGTTTTAATTAAATTTAAAAAAATAAACACTAACATAAAGTAGAGCTTGCATTTATTAAAGAAAAACGTATTGAATCGAATAACCCGTTGCTGAGTTCATCGCAAAACAAAAACTAAAATTCAAAAAGACGAGGCAAGCACTCTTTAAAAACCACATTCTATGTTCCTACAACTTTCACTTTTCTGCGATTATATTAAACGTATAAATTTTACAAAAAATAGGAAACATACTAGACACATCATGCAAAAATGCTAATCACCTTTTAGATAATAAAATCAGTCGTATATAATACGATGACTGGAACATTATTATTATTATTTCAAATGCTTTATTTCAGTGCAGTCAATATGAATTGTATAACAAATATAATGGATATTCTAAAATCCGAATTCTAAATTCAGTATCTATATAGCAATAATACCCACTGTTTTCGGTTACAACTATGATAAAACCGTTATTGTTTGCAGAGAGTGTACAACAGTACACAACGTTAATACCTTGTTATATTCATGTGGCGATATTGTAATATTGCCTTTCCTAGTCCGACATTTTACCGAGCTTGAATGTGAAATGGGAATAACAAACTTATTATGTGACGACGAAATGAACGTGGCAGAGAAACTAAGGCGGATTTGCGTTTGCATTCGTTCGGTATTAACTTTCTTATACTTACTGGTTTAAATATAAATTGTATGAAAGACCTGCCCGCTTACTGGCAGCTATATTAAATTATTTGTGTTGTATATTGCATAGACGTATAGGCTTTTTTAGCGTGTGTAAAGGAAATCCTCTAGACGTGAGCGGCACTGAAATTTTTGTTTTGAGGTTAGAGTTCTTTCATTAACCTGGATAAAAAGTAGCAATGAGATTTACTTCTTGTCTGCCCGTGACCATGATACCTGCAAAGGTGTCGAAGCGTCGGGAACTAATATCTATAATTAAACCGCGATAAAATCCGTAAAAGTCGTTTCATTTCAATCTTTAAGTAAATACATAACCAATATCCATAGCCAAAATGTATATTTTCCTACAATAATATTACCTACCATAATTGAGATCATTTCATTTCACATTGTTCGACATAAAATTGAGTGATGTTGTAACCTCGTACCGCGTCATAAGTCACGTCGCATGTTACACATGTTTCAACAAAGACAGGTGACCGCCCGTCATTGTGACATCAAATAAAATTGTACGACACGGACAAATCGAGTGTCAAACAAGTACTCAATCAGTATACTCTCCTTTTTTATCTATTTTCGTAATGGCTGTTGACAATGTAGCTGGGATCTTTTTAACTTCGGATCTTTTTAAGAAGAATTTTCTACTTAACTTTTGTCTTGACCTGGGATCTTCTATTGGATACAGCCTAACTTTTCTATTTAAATATTGATTGACAGTTCTTACTCATGAATTACGCACAGTAAACTATAGTGTGATGTAGAGTCACCGTTTTTGAAAGCACGAATAGGACGTTTAATTGTCATAATTAAATAAAAGTCAAATATTTTGACGTTGACTAACATACAAGTCGTGGATATACAGAAGCAAATACAAAAAAGAAACAAACGGGACACCTCTATATTATTCCATTTTTATGCACGTAGTTGTCAAAAACTTTAAAGAACACGTATATTCTCATTCAGGGTTTTGTACAAATCTTCTAGAAAAAAGTTTTATAAAGTACAATAAATAAAATTATAAAGAACAAAAAATAAATACTTTGCCATAATAATACAACGTAAACCGTAATAAAACAACATTCAAAACAGGCTATCTTTTAAAAAGGCCTGAAAGACTTATTAAAATCTTAGTACCGTGGTTTTTAAAAGTTCTTAAAAAAAATACTTTGAACGAGGATGAAAACTTTCAACATCGGTCCAAAGAATTCAATGGGCCTGATGTAGAAAGGTTTATGGTCCGAGTTTGATGACCCGATCCGCTACCTTATTGAATTCGACCCAAGATTAATTTAATTTGCAAGTTGACGTACAATAAGAGGGTCGGGAGGTTATTAATAAATCTGTTGTCGAAAATGAAATATTCCTTTTTCATTGAATTTTTTGTGCGTGGGTACTTAATGGTTAATACGTCATGTTGTATTGAATGTATGTATGCGGGCAATGCCATTTATAGAATACTAGCTGTTGCCCGCGACTTCGTCCCCGTGGTTAGAATATATAAGTTATGATTTATATCTTCCTTATTTTTTCCACATTTTCCATTATATCTTCGCTCCTATTAGTCGCAGCGTGATGGTTTATAGCCTAAAACCTTCCTCAATGAATGATCTAATGAACACAAAAAAAAAATCGATTTGAACTAGTAGTTCCTGAGATTAGCGCGTTCAAACAAACAAACAAACAAACAAACTCTTCAGCTTTATATATTAGTATAGATATAGATTCTAATACGCCATCAAGTTTCATTGATTATACTTAGGTATAATTATTATTTCTTCTTAATTATTCGAAGATACCACTGACAAACGGTGAAGAAAAACATAATTAGGAAATCTGTATTCCAAATATTAGAATCTGAAGTCGCCAACCCGCATTGAGCAAGCCTGGTGATCAAATGCTCCAACCTTTCCAATACGCTAAGGAGCATATAGCCCATCAATGAGACGCATATTGGCTGTTATTATATTACTAGGTGCACAACACTCAAAGTCACTGCATTTAATGAAAACTGTAGCTGTCAATTAGCACCTCAGGCTCGAACTAACACATTAAGTAACAATTATACGAGTGTATGATACAGAGTGTCCCGAATTACATTCTGGCGTATAATGAACAGGAGTCAATATTGTTACTATCAGTAGCCGTCACGGTAATTGACATTTAATTAACAATCGACCCGTGGTTTCATATGCATAAGTTGTTTCTGACTACTTTACATATTCGAGTATCGAAGGCATGTATTATACTTGTAATTTCATACGATTGTTATATGATTTGTGTTTATTTAATCTTTAAGCTAAAGATGATCGAAAAATAAACAAACAAACAGATAAACATACAAACAAACAAGAAAAGTAAGTTTCGAATTTCAAGAAATTTTACGATAAACGAATGTCGTCATTTCGTATCAAAAATAAAAGATTATCTCCCACTACGGTACATCATAAAAAGAGTCAGACCCGTTTTATATTTAAATGGAACTTAAAACTACTATAATAAGAACTCATCACACCAAAAGCATTTCAGCAGCTGCATTCACATCACTTATTACGAATACAAGTTACATTACAATACTTTCGCCCAACTACACTGGCCAAATCGATTTAACTCGAGTGGGATTCAGATTTCAGCTCGCTTCGACTCGTTGACAGCTGTGATTACGTCACTTAACTGTCACTGTGGCAACTGTCTGGCTTTATCGCGACAATAGTGTTGGTGACTAGTACCTTTGTGTGTGGTCAAACTTTGATTATTGATTTATGCAATCTGATGTTTCGAAGGCAGTCTAGTTGTTGCTGTTCCGGATGTTAAAGTGGGGTACATTTTGTGGTTATGTTTAGTGACTATGGCTGTGATGTAAGTTTCAATTAATAATGGGCAAATTTAAGAATATGTGTTAGTTTAATCTTGATTTAGGTTATCATAACAATCTTTATCAACAAAAGAAAAAATTGAAAACGTCCTCTATTTTTAAAATAATAAAATTTGAGAATTCGATGTTTTTAAAATTGAAATAATTCTTCAAAAATAAAATATTGTTGCTGGTAGCTGATGATAATGTTTACACAATCTCCTTAAACTCTAATAATATATTTACCAATAAACAGCTCAATCAATCTTCCTAAGTCTGCGGACACGCGAGCGCATCAGCGCGCGATCATTTATCGCTAGCATATTCGATTCGCTATGAGTCGAGTGATTTATCGGAGCGATCGCTACGATCGCCTCGGTTCGACGGTCGCGATAATCGATATGTTGCCCGCTTCACTTTTATTAAGGCTATGCCGCTACGCTGCTACACTGCTACGTTGCTACGCCGCTACGGCGGTGGCGGTCCGTGACGATTGCGTTGCAACTTTTGCTGATATGAATGAATCTTTGGGGATTAATTTTTCATTGAACGTTTTTATCTTGCGTTCGGGAAATTGCTTGTTCAGTTTTTAATTTTGTACTTTTTTCTGAATTGTTTTGACTGTGTACCGCTGGTACTAAAACCATATACGCAGTATACGTAACTAAGATATGAAAGATGTACATGAGTGGAACTTTACGAAGACTACTTTCTTCCAAAGTTAGTTAAAGATATTTGAAATTTGTTCTTGGACCACTTTAAGCCCCATAAGCTAATATTAATGAAAGGTCGACTTCCGTAACTTACCCATGACCGTTTATTATAGATAGCTGTTGTTTATAGTGTGGGCGAATTACAAGCAATACGGCTTATGATGTAATTAATTAACTCTTATGTCGAGCTTCATCAAATGCTAAAATGTGGTTATCAATCTAAATTGACGAAGATATTACACAGCCCCATAAATTTATTTACGTATATCATCGCGAAAATTGAAAATGAAAATACCTGTGTTATTTTACATAATTTTTGTTTTTTACAATATGGATATAGCGAAGGGTATTTTTTAACCAGCGTTAATACAGAACCCAATTTAACCAGGTCAGGTTCGCAATAAAACTGAACCGTTTATTTAAGAAAGAACCTTTCTTTATGAAATAAAATCTCGTAGGTATCTCTAGCTTTCAGGACACATTTGATCAATATAGAAAGTGATCTGTAATCGAAACCATTGCGACCGTTTTGGTTAGTTCTTGTGAAATGGAGCGATCTGCCTCCAGGGAAATAACACCGATGTAGTTGTCGCGTTGCTTTTAATAATTGATATTGTTTTGCGAACCCTACACAAGTCTGGGAGAAAGTCGAAAGGTAAACTATCGTGTGGGCGTGTAATGAGGACAAATTACATGTTTGTAACAAAAATAGTAGAATACAAAAATGATAGAGAATTGTTTTAGAGGTGTAACTGGTGGCCGCTCTGAGGAGATGGTACAAGAAAGAAGAATCTAATAATGAAATGAAGTAACTTTAAATGAAAGACCAACACTTTGACTGGCTAGTTGATCTAGAGGTTAGTAGCCCTGACTGCTATACTAAGAGTCGAAGGCGGGTTACATTGATTAGATTAGAGCTGTGTCGAAGTTATTGAACATTTTTATCATTAGATATTTAAATTATTCTCTGATAACATAAATGTTTTTGTTATTAATTTAAAAAATCCTATCATATCTGTACAGATTTACTTGCAACAGGAAAACATTTATTTAACGCGATACATACATATTGAACCGTTAGAATAAATTAACACACATGAACTCCGAAGCATTGCCTTCTTTCATAAAGTAATTTTTGTATCATTGGAATCGTCGTGTCAACAAAAAAGACCTAAAGCTAACCAACCGATTGTTTGTGCGTTTACGTGTTGACAAATTATGAGAGACTGTGAGTTTGTTTGACGTGTTTGCCCAATATCGGTTGGCATTTCGTTTGATAGGAACGTATGAACGTCATTGTTGTTTGACAAATAACCGATGTTGAGTTTTCGGATAGTTTAGTGTACGGGTAACAAAAACGATTATGCTAATCATCTGATTAGGGTCAATCAAATAATTGTAGTACGTCTAAAGTGCCTTCTACATTTTTGTGTTTGGTATGGCCAAAGTGCTGCTTTTCTAGTCATATCACATTGTGCATTGTGTGGAAAAAATGTATGTAGGTAAAAAATAAGTAAGTGGATGAATTTGACGTACCGTATATATTTTATTTCATTGAAATGCGCTAAACAATCTTATCATTCAATCCGACATTAGCAATTTAGATATCATATCTTATTTCTCTATCTGTCTTACTATTTTCACAGTTAGTTGTACTTCTTTTTTAAGAATAATCCTTTCTACATTTTTTTACAATACTGAAATTTGAAATAAAGTCACCATTTTTCGTTTGATTTTATATTTCTAGTGAAATCTATGAATTGTATATTCACGGCGCTCGCTCACGTCGTCGGCACGAAATACCCAGTGAAGTGAGCCGCGACGCTTGACGTTCTGCACCCGTCTTATGCGATTAATAGCATTTTTCTATGCACCATTTGCTTGTGATTTTTTAAAAATGGAGTACAAAGCATTTGTGTTAGATTGTGTTAAATGCGTTTGGATGTACTGTCTTGATTTTTCATTTTACAGCCTAATATTCAATTAATGTTTCTTAACGTTTGTCATTTTTTTTCATCCACTTTTGGTGAAGCAAGAAGAAATTAAAATGTATTTTCTATGAAGTCTTCCCATTTTTTTTTACTTCGAGGAGCAAGTACCTATGTTCTGAAATCTACTAAGAAAAACAATTATTTGGGAATAAAAACCTCATTTCTTGTATCTGACTTACTCCGCATTAGGCAACTACTCAAAACAGTACTTTCGTTTTTCCATCTTCTTAACTTCGTCCTTGATTTCCATTAAAATATTTTTTTGTCATTCGAAATTAAACTCCATTTTCACTTCAATAGAAGTTACTTAACATCAATGGTGCCAGAAATAGACCCGGAGCCATTACCATTATTACAAGTTCTTATTTAAATACGTATTAAAATAAGACCCACCCACTTATCTCTGTTCAAACTTCTAATTTGTCGTCTGTCGTTTGAGCGCACATCAATCAAGCGAATCCTAACCGTAAGCCTTTCGAATCAAAGTAGAATTTCGCTTATCAACCAGTCAATCAGTATCACAAAGAAGAATCACCGACTTTGCGTCAAGCGGGCGATGTGTTGACGCACTGACAGACAAACAGATTACCCTCACACTGACAAATGTTAGCTCCATCATTCTTAATTCATTTTGAAAACTGAACCTTATGTTGAATGCATTAAAAGAAAAAGTAAGTTGCTAGGATATTTGAATTTATCTCTAGCAAGTCTGTTTCTCTTTGAGCTAGGCAATTGCAGAAAGCTACAGGATAATAGCATGCATTTTTCTATGATTCAAGATAAAATATGTCCGTGGATTTATCTCTATACAAGGTTTTGACATTACTTCGTGAAGGAAGCAAATTATTTATAGTGCTTCTCATTCCTGAAAAATATCTGTGAGCTTTATGCCTTAAATGTTTCAAAACTATCAAATTAGGTTAAACAACCTGTGAACCTATTACCAGTTAATGGATTTTACGATTTATTAGAAGTAACGTCCATTCCTTTTTTCGTTTAAGCCATTAATAGAGTTAAGTTGAAACTCAATCTAGTGGAAGTCTATTATAGTGTCCTTCAAATCGGCCAGCGAAGTAGTATAAGTACTTTTGGTAATTGTGGTAAATAAAAAAAGATCTAGTAAACACGTTATTAAGGACTAGCTGTTGCCCGCGACTTCGTCCCAGTGGTTAGAAGATATAAGTAATGATTTATATCTGCCTTGCTTTTTCCACATTTTCCTTTGTATCTTCGCTCTCATTAGTCACAGAGTGATAGTTTATAGCCTTCCTCGATGAATGGTCAATTCAACACAAAAATATTTTTTTAATTTGAAGAAGTAATTCCTGAGATTAGCAAGCAAACAAACAAACTCTTCAGCTTTATATATTAGTAAAGAAGTATAGATTTGTTCAAAGGTACAGGATTTACCAGTATAAAAAGATCTTTATTTAAAATCTTTGTAAGCCCGTATACCAACAAATTTCAAACAAAAGACAATCAGAGAAAAATCCCAAAAAACTAACATCATTTACCATCCTCCATTTGACCCATAACACGTACAGGCGTACAGTTGCACCAAAACTTATTCCCCACAAAATAACAAATGTGCCTTTTATAAGTGATTCCCAACACGTTTTTGCAATTTAAATCCGAAATATCACTTATATACTTTACATGCGGGCACCGGATCTTTCTGGGGACAGTCCCCGCATTAGCAATGCTAATTGGCTTCCGAAACGTCGTACGTTTTTGTACCCTCATGTCTTGGAGAGAAGGATGTGTCGCATTTGAGGGATCGTAGAGATTTTCGGTCGACTTATACGATAACTTGTGTAGGTAGTCATAATGTAACCCACTCCGTTGTTATTCGATCGGTTTAGTGTACGTAATCACTCTTAGTCGGAGCTTCAAAGTTACCTTGACCTTGGGATTGATTGAGCGGGATAAGATTGTGGTTTATACATAGATATTACATTTATGGAGAGATGTTAGATACAATATCAGATGAATGTCTTGGTTAATTTGTTCAATTTAACAGATACTCTGCATGGAATTAAATTATGTAACATAAAGAATTCTTTATTGCATTATAGTGAGATTGTGTAGTAAGTTACTTTACCAAAAATACACATGGTAGGTAGGAATTGTTAGCGTAATATTGTTCTGTTTATTTAAACTTTACATTAATTCAACAATTGGCTCGAACAACACCAAAATCCTTACAACATCAAAATATTTTACGAAAATGCAATAATATAAAATGAAAGTATTCGGAGGTAACGACGCTATTCACACGTACACTACGAAATTTTCCTCAAAACAACAACAGGGTCTTCTAAACATAAACAATAACACTTGTAAGACAAAAATACCAAAATTTGCTTCTTGCAGACAAACGCGCTTACCAAATCTTTAAGGGCCGATGAATCAGTGAAAATTTGCCAAGAAATACATATTCCGCATGCATTAGCCAACGAAATTGTTGGTACCATAAAAAAGCGACCGCCATAACGCGTGGGGGTGGAATTATTATAAATCTTCATGATATTACCATAGAGCAACTTAGGGAACTTTGCTCTCTCCCGAAATTCGCTCCGTAAGTGGGTTGTAAGTCACCCGGGCCTATGGTAGGTGTAGTCTACTACGCCTTGTTTACGATCTTGTATCGCGCGTTAATTTCTGTAATGCTTTTGGGTCTACTCTGCTGTATTATAACACTAAACTTATTCCTAGGCTTTTTTCTGATGGAGATAGGATGTAAGTACCTAATAATATATAGCAACATTTTTGCTGATCGCCGAATTTCCTTGTGAAGAATAAGCTACTGGGGTTATATGAACTTTCTAAACTATTATATTTTACTGGCTGACCCAGCAAACGTTATTTTGCCATTTAATTATGTCTAGCGAATATCTGATGTATATCGAAAAAACGCTACATAAAAATGAGAAAAAATAATAATTTAGTTTATACTTACGATGATAGCTTGTTATAATACAACTCTTTAGGTGAAAGAAAACGAAACAATACTTGTATGTAGTACCAATAGTAGATAAGCAGTCGTCTCCTAAATAAATATCATTTTGCATTTCGATGACAGTCGCTTGTACAAAACGTACATACACACATGCCACATTAATTAAAATCTCTAAAATACCTTTAGTTAGAGCCCTAAAAATTTGTATTTTCTTTAAAAATGCAAATGGCAAAAAAATCCTGACCAAAACTATTATCACATCAGTTCTTGTAGTAGGGGCCAACGAACGTTCGTCGCCAACTATTTTTGCGGGGTTACAACTGAGTTATAACGCGAATGTCCCCGTTGAAAGGTAACGACTAGGTAAAGTATGTTATTTCTATATTTACGCAAAAATAACCCTTATTACCTTGTTGTTTTATATTTTACTCACTAAGTTGAAGATGTAGCGATGGCGGCTGATACCTTTACGAATAAATTATGTTTTTGCTTTTGCGTCTGGCGTTTTTTGTTTGTAGTATTTTTAGAGGATAATGTGTGCTTTCTGTGTTTTAAGTTAGCTTTGCTTGGTAACCTTTTTGTAAGCTTAAGTTTTGAACGGTTTTCTTTTTGACTTAGTTTTAGGTAAATTTCTAGTAGATTTGAAAATATATATTAATTCAAATAGCATTTCAGAATTTCTCATTTAATTGTAAGCCGTCTTTTACTCAACCAATCTATTTTTATAGACAATATTGACGCTTAAACGAATATCTGACGACGAGAAATTAAAAAAAAATCTCCAATAAAAGCAACATGAAAATCACTCTACTACCCATAATAATAAGGCTTGATTTCGCTTGATTAAAATGCAATTAAGGATACACCATAAATCAATGTTTGATCCGTAAAATGTTCGGTTCGCGCGCATTATGAGGGGCATCAATCATCATGGAGTTTGAAATTATACTGTCATACTTGTTATGTAAGTAATTTTAGCGGAAACAGCGTCACATTGTGGGCGGGCAAGAATTATAGAGAGCTTGTACTAAGAACATGGAGATCATTTAATGTTCAGATAGTAGCTAGTGGCCCTGACTGCTGTATTGGAGGTCGTCTGATTTCATTTTCTCTATGATAACTTTTTGGTTAGTAAGATGGCTAACCAACTGCACCTATCATCCCGTAACACATGATTTCTTAAGCAATTGTTGCGATTGGGAAAGTGAGACGGCGTACACGACTGAACGTAGCAGGATGTCTCTTTCGCACTGATAACAGTGCTGCTTCAAGTCGATAATCATGCATTAAGGATTATTAGGCCCTTAGGTATGCAATGCCCTTACTGCTAATCATCATAACCAATAATAATATTATTGAATCTTAACATATTACTAACATAGTTTCAGTCTAGACCTCAATTCAAAAGCATCATATTAGTTGAGTTCGAGACATTTGCATGAATGAATACGTAATTATGAAACTTAGGCCTGCGATACTGATGTAATGATAATTACTAGGTATTGTGTTAATTACTTGAATTTCGATGAATCTAATTAAAACCACATAGTGATATGAACTCAATTATAGATGTATTATATAATGGCGTTAGTTGTAAACTTTGTCATATGCTCATGCTCCCATAATATGGTAAAATTTGTTTTTGTACTAAGTTTCATCCGCGATGTCATATCATGTGTCATTATGACAAGTCTTAGTCTGTGTGAATTAGGGAAGTAGAGCGAGGTAAATGTTTTTATAGCCCATATTTTTAAACACGACTTCTGCACTAAGTCGTGTCTAATTTATGTTGCGAGAGATCTTATAAACATCCAAGTTAGTATTCAAATGTCAGAGAAAAGGTGGGAAGATGCATGCACTCTTTAACTCTTCATAACCACGCGGAAGAAGTCGAGCGCCACAGCTACTACAAAAAGCGTGATTAAACCACGCTACCAACTTCTAGAGCATACTTCTTTCGTTTCTATCTTAGCTAACACAAACAGTTTGTCAGACGCGTAGAGAAGATTTAATGAGCTAGCTTTATCTCTGTCCTACCCACTTGATTATAGTATATTGCTCCAACGTCATAGTACTGCGGGATATAGGTTCGCCGAAGATATATAAGTTTCAAATGTGATATTTTGTTGGTGTTATTATTTGAGACAAGCCGACGTGGTTTTGCGCAAGGATTAAATAATATTGTATGTGTTAATTGAGGTTTAATTGTAGGTAGCGCTTAAAAATCATCAAAATTGGTTACGTTGAAGCTTGGAATAAAAACAAATATCCATGTAAGATGCATGGATGCATGGAATATTTTTCTAAACATCTGCTAGAGCCTTCGCATTTATATTATTGCCAAGGATTATTTCAGTCATAATCGTCCCACTGCAATAACCTCATCCTATATCTAATTTTATTGGTTCGTAAACTTAGGCACTTAAATAATATTCGACCAGTTTCCTTTCTACAACTGTAAGATGGCAGAAATTCATGAAATATTTTTTTGTGAATGTTCGTTACATCTTGTTTAATTCAACTGCCGTTAATGATTGTAAAATTAATGTCATTTTTTGTTCAGTCGAATCTCACATGACTTTATAACTTTTTATCCTAAATAAAATTTAACTAAAGGGCCCATTAAACTAGTGTCTTATGGGAATAGTAACCGCGACGTATTTTAATATATAATACACGAGAGCAAACGAAGTTAAAACATTCGTAAGTACTCTTGAAACTTCAGAAGAGATAGATCACACTTTTTATTAAATTTAAATATTCATGTATTAAAATAGAGTTCATATTTCATTTCAGTACTTGAGTCTTGACAATTAAAAATAAGACTTCGTCCTTTGACATAGTGAACGAAATCACTTGACTGTTATGAGCGTAAGGAATCTGACATTTTAATAGACGTATGCGCTTTTTGCTCACTTTTATCTCTTTTAAAAAACCCTTCACCGAGAAATTTATACTTTGTGGCACTGTAGTTGTAGTTTGTGTTTCTGTAGTCAAAGTGCAGTCAAAATCCTTCAACAACAGTTTTTGTACACAGTTTTCTTGGATCAGTGTCTTTGTGATGTTATTGTATGAGATATCTCAGACTTCACAACTTGATAAAATCATTAGAAAATCACCGAAACCACAGAAAAAACAAAAGATAAACATAAAACCTCGAACGACCCGAACAAAACCAAACGCAACTATCTCCCACAGAAATCACCAAAGAATTTAATCAGTCAAACAAGGAACTAATTACGACACCAGCGTGGTCGGAATCAGAGATCCAAAATGGCGGTTAAATCGTAGGGATTACTGAGGCCCGCATTTCTGGAAGTTTTCGACCCCAACGACAGGTGACGTGGCTATCATTGCGATCTTTTCTTTACAAGTTTCAAGGTCTATCGATTTGAAATTAAATGAGGATTGTAGATGTGTTTGTAAAATGTTTTTGTTATTGTCACTTTTTTAATAGAAAGCTACAAATATGTTACTAAAACATTTAAACAGCAGAATTTCTTGTATTCACTAATACGATACTAAATAACTAATAGTCACGATCGTTAAACAAGCAACAGCAGGGTTCTATTATGCGACTCAAAGAGAATGAAAGGTTTATGGGAGAAAATGGAAAAATGAATGTTTAAAACAATTTGTTCTAGTAATCGAAAAGTTAATAATGAGGCTTGTCTTCGAACATTTTACCTGAATAGTGTTTGAAATTATTTTCTCAAAATAAATTATCTTTTCCACCAAAACCTAACCAAAACGGCTACACTAAAACAAAATACAAGCCAGTAAACAAAAGTATCACTATGCATCGTGCAAGTGGACATTCATCGCCGTCACCGCTAATGCACTGAAGCTATTCGCCCTAATAGATTTTACTTTGTTACTTTAAACTATAATAGGTACGTGGCCGGCTTGAGAGATGCGGACAGGAGTGGCTGCAGACCGAGTACTAGCTATTCACTTTAGGATACACGGTTGAAGTATGTAGGTGTCAGGTCTGTTGTGCTGTGACGTCATGAAACGAAATCCCGAAGCTGTTGCACGCTTTTGGTATAATTTGCGTATGAAATTGTGGTGGAGATCAGTTTATTATTTTTTCCTTCAGAATAGATTATTAAATAGTATTCTTAATTCAAATGACATTAATAAAATTATCTTAAAACTTAGAACTTGACAATTTGTGTTTTTTTTTCTGTTATTTTGAGCACAGTTTATGAACCTCATGGCAAAACGTGTAATTTGACATAGTTCATATTATTCTAATTTTATATAACTATCTAACATAGAAAATCAAATATTTAGGGTATTTAAAAGAGAAATATTTTCACAGAAAAATATTAAAACATTCCTTTAACGCCACGCCTACATCTTCAGGGCGAAAATGGTTGATTAAGTGAGATGAATGCGAGAGAAACCCGTATCTCATTCACAGGTAGGAAGGAGGAAAACCCTGACGTTTTAAGGTACATTGACAAAACGAAGTTAAGGATATTTCAGCTATCACAAATGACTGTGGAATTTTCCTTTCGTTCCGCAGTTGGGATCGACAATTATTAAATTTAAAATCAATTGATCGTCAAATAGGCAAAAGGCTAACGGTTACCACGTATGCAAATGTGTGAGAACCTATAAGGAGTTATGTAGCAATGCAAGATGTAATGAATTAAGAAATAACAAGTTATTTAAACTACATTATTTTAAAATAAAATCAAAGTATTATAACCAAGATAGCATTATGTATTAACAGGTAAAATTCACATTATTAGAAATATACTCTAAATAATGCAACAGTTCACTTACTCGTATTCATTGAGCCTAAACGGAGTTCTTAATCCGGTACAGTTTGAATGTCTTTTAAAATTAACCTACAAAAAGAACTCTTGCCCAACTGCAGGATCATCATAAAAACCGCATCCACAATATCCAACAAATCCAATTAAACTTAATGACTTAACTTTAAAAGATTTACGCGATCAAAGTGACGTCACGAATCAGTGCTACGCAGTGAAAAGAATAAAACTGGAAATCTTCTTGGAACTGGAACTTCTGGAAACAAATTATGTTAAATCAAGATCCAAGTCGTTCCTTTAATCCTAAGACAGTGATTTTATTTGATTACGTCAGACGTTCGGGATGATTTAAACGTTTTTAACATCTATGCTTAATGAGTAGGCACTGTTACCGTTTTACTGCGCGCCCGATTTGGCTTTATTGGAGGAATTTATTGAGATGGGGTATTACAACTTGGATTGTGTTGCAGTCTTCAATATTGTTGGGGATTGAATTGAAAACTTGTAGACAGCGTGTTCAGTGTTATTGTCTTGGTTTTTTAATGTTGTTACTGTTTACAATTTTGATTATTATTATAACTCGCGTGACTTCTGATAGCTTTTTTGACGTCGTATTTATCGGGATAGCTCGATTAGTTCCCGACCCAATCGAAGTTCTTAATCATGAGCTGAAGCTGCGGCGGAGTTGCGTATCGAATTCACCTTTGTGACAATTAAGGACTCCGTACTCCTACGTATAAATAATTTTGTCCCGAAAACATGAATTGATCAGATTACAGCGAATGGACTTTACGCGTGACTTCACTCCTGTGTAATAATTTTGCGAAGTAGTTACGGCAAAAGCCCTGCCCTGAACTTTAAAAAAGTTTATCTTTATCAATTTTTATTCTATTTCTACAAAAATTCGTGTCTAATATTTTTCAACATTTTATGGCCAGTCGTCATTTAGAGACACACAAAAAATATACACTCTGTTCAAATGAAACGTACTTTCAATAAAAAACGAAAAAAATCCCATCTTAAACATCTCAATTTTGTTTGAGTTTACTCCAGTGACCTTAAAAGAGCAGTGTATTTCAGATCACAAACACCGGTATCTGTTTTGTAACTTATGAATATTAATACAAGGGAAAAAATTCCATTATCTTCTGCTATGAGAGACCCTCGTGAATACATTAACCCAAGTTCTTAGTTATATAGAACTTATTATAGGTGAAAGATATTCCTATTTTATGTTTGCTTTTATGTGATTGTTTTCTTATAGCTAATAGCTGTGGCCCGTGGAAAATTACATCACAATGATATAATAACCGCTAAAGTGTGCTTCTGGCTATTTTGTTTAATGTGCTTTCACACATGCTATGATGAAAAATCACATGATTGAAAAATCGGCCCTTACAAGACCGACTTTTCAATCGCCAGATAACTTTTATCTGAGGCATAAATATGGCCGTTTGACATAATTGTCTATAGAAAAGCTGTCAAAATGTCAAACTTATTCGTCAGATAAAAGTTATCTGACGATTGAAAAATTGGCCCTTTCTAGTAAGTGTAAAGCAACGAATTCACAATACAACGAATACACTTAAGCTCGGTGTATTCCAGGGAAACAATTGTTGGTCACGGAACGAATTATTTGAAAAGGAAGACGTAAGGAGGAGTGAGTCTATATGTATATGTCAATAAGTTTGGACCCCAACCGCTTAGAGGACTAGTCCAGCCACGATGCAATGTGGTATGGAAGTAGCTGACATCCTGAATTAACAGTAAGTTACAACAGCAGCTATTTGACTTAAATTACTGCAGCTACTTGAACTAGTTGAAAAATATATCCAAAACTTAAAGAACAAAACGTAAATTTTACTTCACTTTTTTAGTTAAACTTTACTGGACGGTGGTTACATAAACAGCTCTAGTAAACTACACTATAACGGTATCAAAATAACATTATCAAGCGAAATGTACGATTAAGCCATCAGCCATTCTTTCACTATAACAAATTACTTATACAGATCGCTCAAAACCCAACCTTATATATGAACAACAAAGTCCATTTTTCGTTGCCGCCTAAACTAATAAGCAATAAGTGGGCTTGCCCTGGATTACAACTAAATATCAAGTGCCTTATCTTTAGAGAATTTACTTTGTTGACGCTTATATTCCTTTGGGGACCTTTACTTAACCTTCTCAAGCCCTCATTTCACCGCGTGGACCACCACTACTTATCCTTACTTAACCAGAAAGGTTGTTCATAATAACTCCCTCCTTATATTTAATTTTCCTGTCAGTGAGATCCTTGTGTGATTTTTGAAGGGAATGGCGGAAGGGAAATGTTCTGAAGTCTTGAAATGAAATGTTAAGTTCAAGTTAAGTGTCTCAGAATGTGTTACATTTTCGACTTTGTAACACCCTCACGCTTTTTCTTCTTCATTTCCATAAAGTATAGATATAGGTTCTTATGTTTTGTATACTCATAGTATTTCAATTCATTCTATATAATTAAATGATGAATTTACTCAAGAAACATCAGTCAAAACCCTAAAAAAAGAATTTGTCATCTTGAAAATATATTTTTAGGTACTTTGTGTGTTTTATTCTAAAATGAAGTTTTTTGTTTCAATCATAGGTGCTACCTTGACTTGATTGTTTGTCGTTCCAGTTAGATTTATGTAGCTCAATTATGAGGCATTTACTGACAAGCTAGCAAGCTGAAATGTTCAGTGTGGCTACAAACCCTTTGACAGTGCAATTTACAACTATAAAAACGGCTGTACGAATTTCTATAAAATTTGAATGGAGTGAGTGACATTTAAAGTGCTAAAAAAATATTAATACCCAAAAACCCACGGTTTTTGGGTATTAATATTTTTATTCTTTATTTATAACCATTATTTTCCCTAGTTGTATCACAATTACCGTATTTTCCTACCTACATCTTTACTAACCGTAGATTACATTCCTCGTGTGTTACCAACCATCTGGGTCAACCCACGCTTAAGTACGTCAATCAAGGGATTTATGTACAAGCCCTCCCTTTGAACGTCGCTTCTGCAAAGTGACTGCTCAAGATCTGCTTGGCATAGGCTAAATATTGACCTGATTGGGAACCTTGCTAACCGTGATTTTCTACCCGCATGGACGATGTTGGTGCGGTCGGCTAATATTTATTGTGGTGCAGGTTATGTGGTTAAGGGGGTGTTTTAATAGTAATATTTTAGAAATCAGAAATAAAATACATCTCTTACGTGGTAAAAGAGACTTAAACAGCATTGCTACAACAATGCATGGTCAACCTTGTGGTTATCCTTATTTCAACTTTATTTTTGACGACATTATGAGTCTGATCATCTGCAACAAGGGTGCATGAACTAACCTCTAAAAAATTAAAAAAGAAGTTACTTGGGTAGGTACTAAATTCACCGAATATCTGAAAATTGTTCTAAAATAATTTCACAGTCAATGTATACAGTACTGGATTATTTCGATATACAGTTCTTTGAATCGATTTGAAATGTTTCACAGGTCAGGAGCCACAAACAGAACCTTAATTACATTGATATAAGTCACAATGTCATTTGTCTCTGTTTCGCTTTCCCCGAATCTGGTCAGTAAACCAGTAAGCTATCACGACATAACTTATATTGGCCAGTATATAATATTTTCAATACACGATGTCATGCGATTGTATAAAATGCCAATAAAACGAAGTTGGCATTAATATCTTCGTGGGTTCCGCAACAAAGTTGGGCTGTTTTGGAGGCCAAGTCACAAGTTCGGAGGCACTGTCGCTATGTTTATGATATAGTGTGCACTATGTGTTCCGAAAACTCGTTATTTTGGCCTGAATTTAGTTTGTTGGTATTTGTTGTAGGAACCCTTTTTGGCTCGTAATTTCAAATTAGTTTGAAGTGAAATTATTCATTTTAGTTTGGGTTACTGGAATTGTGGATCCGAGGTAATTGTTATAACTGGGACTACTTGTTTTGAAGAGGAGATAAATTAGGTTATTCCCAAATATGTACACGTACATATAACTTTAACATATTGCTTGATAGTCAACTATCCTTTATTCCAAAAGCTTGGGGCTTGACGACTACTCAAAACGAATTCGCTTTTGAATACGTAACATCGCTGTATTCTAAGTAACATTACACAACTAAAGATAAGAAATAAGAAGATACAAATTAGAATTATTACCGAAAACTTCTACACAAATATTACTCGAAGTTCCGTTGATAACAATTGTATGCCTAAACAATGAGGCATGTTTATGTGATGTATGTAGCCTTCAGTAACCTACCACCATATTCAAAAGAAAGCATGTAGTAGTTGTAGAAACGAGACAGAAAAGACACCGTGTAATGCGCTCTCTCGCTCCGACGACGATGACAGTTATACTTTAAGAAGTCGTGGTAGGCACCCAGGACAAACTTCAACTAAATTATGTAACTAGAAATGACTTTCTTGTTTTGTTGAATAATTTTACTTAAATAATTTGTGGTGGAGAGACATTATTTAGGTTTATAGTCTGGTTATATGACTGAAGAACATTGAATATCGTATAAGCAAATAGATTGTTTTCATAGATAACATATATGATATGATTCCATTTATTCATTCAATGTACCCCTTCGATAGTTACACAAATCTGCATTTAGTATTTTTTGCATTTTTAGTTCTTGTCCCTGTCCCCAAACTAATGGATGTTGGCCACTCCAAAAATAGTCAAAGCTCTTTCTCGGAATCAAAATTCACTCTGATCCAAAATTGTTTTTCATTGAGAGGGAGTTACTTTAGCAATTGAATCCAAATGAATTAGCTATTTTCAAAGTAACACACTTACTAGGTGCAAAAATTTCAGGTCAAACATTCCCAAGAAGGAACCACACCGATCAATCACTGACCTTTTCTCAAAGCACCAGTTCCCACGGGCCCAAACATCAAAAAACTTTCTCCAAATATATTGTCGTTTCAGATCTTTGCCCTCAGACCGATTCTAGGTGAAAACCCTATTACTGACGCTCGTCTTAGAGACTTACACGGTGCTATCGAACTAAGACCGCACACAAATGGGCCCGATCTTTTATGTATAAGGCTATTTTCACACATTGCTTGGCGTTGCTTTTGGACAAAGGTGTTTTCATCTTGGAGAAAGTGTGTGCTTTGCTTTATTGCTTTATTATGTGCGTGTGATAATATTATACAATATTTTTACAAGAAAAAAAACTAAGAAAAATAGAAGTAAAAGAAAGTTTCATTAGGTCAGCTGCTTACCTGTAACAAAGAAAATATTTGTGTTACTGATAATTTTTATTTCTATAAAATTATTTTGTACCTTGGGTGGATACAGTTGGAAGACAGTTTGTCTTTAGCAATAGGATCCCGTTTTTACCATTTGGGTACAAAATAGCAATAAATCATTCTACTGGTTTTTAAATTCGTATTCTTGGACAATCGTCATCATCACATTCATTGTAAACAAACTAGTTTGCAACAACAAAAATATTTTGTTCATGTTAGCACATCTCATCTCATTTGTTAGCACAAACAAAAAACTTACACAGCTTAAAAGCCTTTCATCATATAGATTGAGTACACTGGAATCCCATCAAACTTAAAGGTGGATAATCAATTTCCTCGGCGCTAAAGCTTCAAAGACTGATTGGAGGCGAATGTCAGAACCCATCGCGACTCAATACATCTTCAATGGCTTAGACTTATGTCATGGTTTAAACCAATTATTGGTATTGCGGTATATTGTTCCTTGTTTGGGTTTGTAAATTGAAAGTGTTTTTGAGGTTATTTTTGGTTGGAAGTAAAGTTAGTATGGTATTTGGTGCTCTGCGTTCAGGGTGTGGATTATTGGTCGATATTATAACTCTTGTGAAAAAATCAGTCAAAACAAATATTGTTATCGAGTCAATGGCAATAAAATTTAGGCAGCAACAAATATACATAAAAAATTTCATTTCAGTTTACTCCGTTATATATCATCTACATTAAAGCATAAATAATCATTTCAACTCGAGAAACCTAGTATAGGCGACGTGCAGGGGGCAATGGATTTATTCCCACATAGGACAAACATTTATGTGACCCATGAATACTCGTGATCTTGTGCATGGTGACTACAACGTTCAGTCTTCAACCCCCCGTGACACAGGAGTTGAATTCCTTCGTTTCAATAATGATAAAAAAAAGAAAATAAGAATATCCAATCAACAAAACAGCACTAACAAAATCTCAACCATATGCAAGCCACAGTACATTACAACGGATCCTTATCGTCGCAGTACATAATAAAATAGGCTGCTAACTGTACACTGTCACGGTACCCATCAGGATCGATCCAAACGTAAAAACATTCCCATAGTTCCAACTTTTTAGGGTTACAAAAAAAACAAATGGATTCACTGTTTACAACACTGTCGAGACAAAGAAAGTTTGAACGCTTTTTGTTATAGTCCGTTTAATTTCCGCCCAAATACGAGGAAGTGAAATTGAAAGGAAGGATTTGTAATGAAAAAGTTAAGTGAAATTAGGTAAGGTTTAAAGTCTTCGTTCTTCTCGTGGATTTTTATATTGTTGCCCGCTTTTGTAGCAGTATGTGGCCAGATGTTTTTGTATAATTAAAAACAAAACAGATTTTTGTTTTCGTTTCTGTTTTCTTTGACAACAGAGGAGATCTTCTAATGTCTTTACAGTGTGATTCTGCAATTCTAATTAGGTATTTGAATTTTCGCATCATACACAAAATATTTTAGAAATAAAATGCATATCGTCGTCTGCCTAATCTTGCCGAACTATGTTAGGGTCGAACCAGATGCAGCTAAGTAACAGTGTTTACCAAGAAGCGACTGCCTTTCTGATCTCCTCAACTCAGTTACCTGGGCAAAAAATAAATGAAAATATGAGACGTAAGGAAGCGTTTATTAATAAAAGTATACTGGAATGTAATAGAATGACTATTATGAAACTTTTAAATGAGGGCGTGAACTTTCCCCTCCAAAATAACTCTACCGTTTGATACGTTGCGGAAGACATTTCCCCATAGCGTTATGAAGCCAATGATAACAGTAAATTGCGCATAAGCTGTGACAGATTGCTAGCTCATCCCTACCCAGTACCACACCTATTTATTTTGGTCACAGATCACCTATTTTTCTCATGGTTCTATATGGGTAGAAACTACTTGTACTATTTTTAAAATTAAAAATGAGAAATTCGTTTGCAGATTTTTCACAACTTTGGTTAAACATTGTCAGCTGATTACTAGATTGAATGCGGTCATGTTGTCTAAATATTATGCATTTAATGCATTTTTTTATCTTGGTTGCATCCAAACGTACATTATAATAAGCAACATACATTATGCAGCATTATAAATTTTCCGACTTTTCGGGAATATTTCTTTAATCGTTAATCAATGTTAAAATATATCCATCGATTATCACAATTGCGCCGATACACCCAGTTCTGCATTCGCTCTTTAGATCGCAAAACTAATCGTGCATCTCCAAATGAGAACAGTAGTTTTTAGAGATCAACTAAAATGGAATACTATTTATAACAATGTCAGTTCTAACTGTTAGTGTTAGAACTGGTAGTCTATTAGGTGGCCTTTATTAATTGTCCTCAACAACAATATAATGATGTGACTCGACCAAATTCCATCATTTACCGTTTCCCCGCACTCCGTTATCGAGATTGATCAGTAGGTACTATCGAGCGGCATGATAAAGTGGCCAAGTTTCTTTGATTGCAGTAATATTCCGGGAAACTTGTACCTTATATACGAATGTTATAGGAAAAATAATGAATTGTTGTGATTTATTAGTTTTGCGGAATACGGCTGTATCTGAGAACAATTTTATCAAAATATCCTTGGGGTTGGGAATATCGGTAAAGGCGAAATTTTTATAGCTCTTCCAGTCCCACATAATTATTTGGTAAAGCGCCCGGATTAAAGTAAACCATAAAATGACAGTGGTCTTTTATGAAGAATTTTAAAAGCAAAAGAAAATAAGTTCAACGATAGGAAACTATATAAAACTCTTAAACGATATAAAATCAGTGCATCAGTAGCATTCTTAAATAGTACAAAGGGTTCCGTAGAATCGTTGAAGTGTAATTGATACTCACGGAAGTTAGCATAAATATGCTACTTATATTTTTTAAACATTACAAGGAAAGGTATAATAGTTCCGAGATTCCATGAAAACATGATACCATTTGCATGTAAAGCAAAGGTCAAGCTAAAAATAGGCCACCTTTTCCGACATTAAGGGAAAATAAAAGACGATGGCAGGGATAGGAATACTTAAAATGAATAGTGCGGGCTTTTTAGTGTGTTCAGGTAAATTCTGATCCCACCAAAAACATTAAATGTAAAAAAATGCCAAGTCTCTCGATGCAGTCTTTCCATCGTAAAAAGTTTTGAGATCTCATAGAAGCCAAGTCCTATTCAAAATATTTTGTAGTTATAAATCAACATTTAGTAATTGTATCAATAGTTTTCTTTATATTATAATTATAGTGACTTGGCAATGAGCACAAGAAGAAACAAATAAAACGGCATATTTGTAGGAGTTGAAAGTTACACACACCGCATGCGTAAACATTAATATCACAAAATTAATTTTCTTTTGGTTTATCCGTGTCGTCCCAACCGAATTTCGGCAACGGCAGTCAGTCTTAGTGTACTCTCGATTCATTTACTTTCATAAAGCGATGGCCCGTAAGGTATTCTTAATTATTGTATTGGAGCATGTAGTCGGTAGTGACCATCATGATTCACACATAACAAATAATCTGATCACTGGTCTCGTCAGTAACATTTGCACATAATTCCAGGCATCAAGCAGCTTTTAATTTGTGCTCATTGCCAAGTCACTATAATTATAATATAAAGAAAACTATTGATACAATTACTAAATGTTGATTTATAACTACAAAATATTTTGAATAGGACTTGGCTTCTATGAGATCTCAAAACTTTTTACGATGGAAAGACTGCATCGAGAGACTTGGCATTTTTTTACATTTAATGTTTTTGGTGGGATCTCATTTATTTTTTGTAAGTGTATTTCTTTCTTTTTTTTTAGGTGTCATAATTTCTAGGACTTCAGCTACTGCTTTGCTTAGAACCCATTCTCTATCTCTATCTCTTTTGTTTCTTCTCTGAGACTTCGTTACTTCTAATGTAAACAAGCTTAAACTTATATATATATGCATATATATATCTACTAACTTACAAACTATAGCTAAACTAAACTAAATAACACGTAAAGTTCTCCGAATATCAATTATCACTACAATATTTTTTAGTTTCGAAATGGTTTTTCATAGACAGGTGGCGCTATCAAATGAAAATTATCGAATTATTCTGAAGTACTACTTAGACTGCGCTTTGTAACGAAACCATAGCGCGATTCAGACACGTACAACGCCATCTATCGAGCGCGCATACAATATTTATCGCAATACAATGGAGTTTTAGCTTTATTAATTTAATGAATTATGAATTTTATGTATTAATTTGTATTAATGATAGTCTGTGTATTACATTTATATTATTCTTTTCTATTCTATGTATGTATTCATCCAATTGAATAGGTACTTAAACAACGAACAAAGTTAACAATGCAGTCAAAATCCATACATAATGTTCTTGCCAAACCGCAAATATAAAATTGTTTTCTATGGCATATTATTTTTTAATGTTTTTATAATTTTTCCTTTATATGTGGCTAAGGACCTATCTTGGTGCAAAATTTGAAGTTTCTAAGTCTGCTAGAAGTACCTTAGATTTTTGATGATCTGTCAGTGAGTCAGTGAGTCAGTGAGTCAGTGAGTGACAAAATGGTGTAACTTTGATCGACCGTAACTCCTAAACCATTAATTCAATTGGCATGTAATTTCGAACTTAAGCTTGTTCTAATGCCTACTATTATTCCCCGAAAAGCTAAACTCCTAGCTTTGTCCACGTCGAAGATACAGGGGGGGCGAAACAGCCGCGAATCGCTTCGAGAAAAGATGGTACGGCCGTGCCCGTTTAGCTCGAGACTTGGCAGGGGCACTGCCGTGCCCTCAGATTCAAAAGAATATGAAATATTTTTTTTAACTCTAGAGGAAACTCTTTTTTTACAAATAGTAATGTTTTGAAGTGCGCTAACGTATTGTTTTATATTTTACTAGCTGTTGCCCGCGACTTCGTTCACGTGATCGATTGTATCTTCGCTCCTATTAGTCGCAGCGTGATGTTATATAACATATAGCCTTCTTTGATAAAAGGTCTTGTCAACACAAAAATAATTTTTCAATTGGAACCAGTAGTTCCTGAGATTAGCGCGTTCAAACAAACAAACAAACAAACTCTTCAGCTTTATATATTAGTATAGATAAGGCATAAGTAAGCTGGTATTACTAAAAGAAACCTTTTTTGTTTTGATGACGTCAGTGTCTTCAACAGCATCAAAACACAATAGTCGACAGTTGTCAAACAAAATATATATTCAGCCAATAAAAACGCACAAAAACTAATACGAAACAATCTATCAAATACATTATCCACATATTTTTTATCCAAAAAGACAATTTCCTTGGGCGATCGTCAATAAATACGGGCCCACATATATCTCAGTCTGACTGCTACTGAACGATGGAGCTCTTATGATTTATATACACGCGAGCTATTTATATATATATATATATATATATTTTAATATTATTACTTTATAAAACGTGGGCGCGGAAATGCGGAAATTGTTGTTGTAGCCGCAAGCAACTGTTTTTCTTTTAAAGTTTACGGTATTTTTGCAATCAAAATACAGTATACCACAGAATATCATTAAATCAGATATACCGTAAATTCTTGCATCTAATTCCAAAATCAATATTCCTATTACCCTTAAAATCAATAATGACAGTACATCAAATCATTATAGGACATTATAGGTTTCACCGAGGGGTTCCGCAGCTCCATCGTGAATTAAAGTCCCCTCTTTAAAAAGCAACTTGAAATCACCAAAACGCTGGCAGCGTTATCACAAGATTAAGCTGCCACGGAATTAGAAACTAAATGTTGTGACAGAGTTAGTTTAAAATGAAAAAAGTGTATTTTTTATGCAAGTGATAAAAAGGTTAATTGAAAAACGTCAATAAGTTTTTCAAGAGTACCGAGTTGAACCTTTTTATTGACGCTACAAATATAATTCTGATAGCAGTAATTGAAATATGAACCCGTATTCTACCGGTAACCGTGTAATATTTTTTTGTCAATAGTCAACACAGGAACCAGTGAATATTACCACGAAACCAGAAAACAAAAACAAACGATTGTCAAAACAAATTCATGTAGAAAAGGTACAAAGTTCACCTCGTTGAGCCAATCCAACTACGGACGATAAGCAGAAACTTTCAGCTCACCCTGCTTCCAACATTTTCCAACATCCATGGTAGCCAATGTACCCATGCCATCTACTATTGGGTTTTATTGAAATTTCGTGTATCGTCGCTTCGTAATGGGCAATCGGTTCCCGAAATACTCGTCTTACCAAAGCTAGGGTGTTAAATTGTGCGTTTCGGGTTTAAGAAACGATTTCTCGATGCAATCTTTTAGCTATTTCAATGTCTGGCTTATTTTCGTTTGGATTAAAGGTTACTGTACTTTGAAAATGAGATGCAAATGGTGGTAATGGAAAAAGGATCGTATTAGCTGATTGGGTTATGATGAGGCTTTTAGTGACGATTATTTATACTATTTCTAAACAATAGTCTTTGAGTGGTTATACATTTATTTTAAGTTTTTTTTTTGTGAATGGAAATATTTTCCTTAAGAACAAATATTCTGAAATCGAATCAATTATGACAAACAATCACTATGTGAAAGTTAAAATAACTGTCATATCAGGGCCCAGCTTTGAGATACGTTTTCCCCATCTTCCATCTATTGCCCAAGGATCTTAGACAGTAAACCAAAATCGTCACGTGCAACATACAAATATGTTATACTAAGGCACAACAACGCGAAGCAGTCGCTTACAGTTTACAGCTCAATCGGGCACCAGGTATTCGGCCACATTTCGGCCGGGAGCGCCAGTTGTTATTTAGGTCGGTAAACCTGCGATGCCTAACTGGACTGCTATTTGAGGGGACACATTGTGAGGGACGATGTTATTACGATAATATTAGGAATATTATAAAAGCGTCGTATAGCTATTTAGTCAAAGTTACCATTTTACTGCTGTCTAACTTGGTTTTTGTATAGTTTGGAATCATAAACAAAATTATTATTTATTCTGAAGAACTCCTCTATACCTCATTTCGAACTAGCTCAATAATATATCGCTCAATAAAATTTGTGTGCTTGCTAACTCGGTTTCTTTTGCTTTTTTAAAAGACGACACTCGCAGTAAGGATTTAATCCATGTGTCGCGTCAGACTTAGAACAGGCATTCGTGGATCACACAAATGCTTGTCCTACGCGGGAATCAAACCCGCAACACGTCGCGCTCTGTTGGTTTGGCGTGGTGACCTCAACCACTCGGTTATCCTACTCAAATCACGCGAATAACTAAATAACGCGGAAATAGGAATAACATATAAAACTGCCTAAATCCTCAAAATACCAACATGCCGTAAAAAATCCACATCGTTTTCATATCGTTTAATGATCGTTCTCTGAATAAACGCAATATCGAATTCCGTCCACCTATTTGTGCCGGGCTCTCCGCCAAAGGATTACGTGGCCAATTTGATACGCGGGTTCAGATCAACACTGCAATGGTTATCAACCCATGCTTAATGCGCAATTAACTGGACTGTACCTAGGAATATTACGTTGATAATGCAGGTTTAAATTACTTTTATTTTTGTGGTAGATAATTAAGTTTCATGTGGCTTGTTTATGTTGGAATGGTTATTTTGACTTTATGCCCCATTTTTAGCCGTCTACTCACTTCAATTTTTTATCCTATACCAACTCGCATTATTGTGCGGCTTTTTTTTTTAAATAATAGTTTTGATTGCATTTTCTGGTTGAAAGGAGTTTTCGTGATTTTTTTTTATTATGAAAAAAGAACTTGGGAAATGATTTCAGTCCTACCACAGCGATTACCGAGATAGAAATACCGAATACTTTACATCTTTTCAACAAAATTTTAAGATTTTCTAAACATCTAGAAATATATCCTCGCATTTATAATCTTACACCAATTATTATACTAAAAATCTTACACGAATGTACATATCACAAATATATAAAAAAAAACTATTATGGTTCCAGGTACGTGCTGTAATATCGGTCAAACATAACCTGCATGCCTGGCCTAGGGCAGGCCTCGTAGAAGATAATTAAAACTCTGTACAACATGCCTTGTTTATATTTTATTTAACCTACATTTGAAAAGAATAACTACGACTTTGTTTTTTATAATATGTGTGATGTTACTCGGTATTATAAACTGTTTGTATTACGGCTTTTGTACGTGATTGTAGATTGTAGTTGGTATTATGACGGCAGGCGTAATAAAAGTAATTTACCTATAGCTTAAGAGGTAAATTTAAACCTTTAAAAGTTTCGAATTTTTACCGGAACTTTTCCATGCGATTTTTAGAACCGCGCATAGGATCACCAGCTATGTTATTTGATGTTTCTTAAGGGACTTTTGTAGACATGCTGGAAGTTAAATCATTTTGACTTTGATTTTGTTATTTCACATCTACGAAACTAGTTGGAAGGATCTTTAACTTTTTCATCCGACCTCTGACCGCCATCAATTGATGTCATAAGCTTTCAACGGAGCAATGTCTTCATCAGATTTTCTACCCAAGAATCGAATTAATATCCAATCTTTAAATTTGTATTACTATTTTCTTCAAGTTCAAAATTTCTTATCAGAAAGGTTAAAATAAAGTATCTTTATGCGGAACAGACTTTATGGCAATGCAATTACAGGTATGCAGCAAATGTAAGCTTGGTACACTAACAATAGCACAACATTCAACGAAGAAGACAGTTTAATTTGTATAAACAAAAACACATCTCAGGTAACGTGTGTATATTTCGTAGAAGCAAATAATTGTTTCGAAGTTTTAATGTAAGAAATTTGATTGTAAGTAAGTTGCGGCAAATGTTTCACAAAACACACAAATATTTGTGCCAACGTCATAGGTTTTACGTTTTGTCGGTTCTATTTCACTTGTCCACACTTTTCATTATTTTCAGTATGCCTCCTTAAAATAACAAAAAAAGGTTTTAATCATAGAAGTCGCCTTTAAGGTCCTATTTGTCCCATTAGTTCCAGTTATACTGATACACTTATCATCATTAACCACTAACTAAACACGCAACGCAATCTAATTCAAAATCGAAAAATATTCAGATGTATCACATAAAGTCTTCAACATAAAACGTATTTGCATTTAACAAAAAAGTCAACCATTACAAGAACACGTTAAAGTCATAGTACTGTGTAGTAAGTGATGTTTTGTGCGGTACCTCCGAACCGTGTCTGCATGCGGCTTCGTAAATTAAATTGTCTGTTTTGAAGCTCGCTTTTGTTCGCATTATACGACAAAATACACCAAAATGTTTCTTATTTATGCTGCTATTTCTCTAGCACTTGGTTTGTTTAAAACTCGAGGATTATTAAGTTATGCTGAAGACTTGTGTCTTGAGTTATTAAATATTATATGGAAAATACATTCCGTGTCTGGTTGTGTTTACATTTACTGCTGTTGGTTGTTGTCTTGCTTTACTTTCTGTAAAAGCTACCGGACTTATTATTCTGCTTATTGTATATTTTTTCCTGTTTTATATAGTTTTCTACTGCAACTTATCAATGAATGTGCACTACGTAAATTATGGTCTATACTAAACAATGAAGCAGGAAACATGAAAAACAAGTTAATCTTATTATCCAAAAACAAATCTCTAAACATGTCTTTTCGTTTCATGGTCATATTACTAATTTATTATCACTTGCTAAAAATACTGAGGGAAAACTTCGTATGGCAGCTAGCACACCTGACAATTTTAAAAGGGTGTATTTACAACCACATCAGAGGCGTATGGTGGCATAAAAACTTAGACACTGGATAAACCAAAGATACGAAAAGAAGAAGAATATTTTATTTTCTCTTGATATATTTAGGACAAGAACAAAAATTCAACGAAATAATAAAATCTACAAAACGCTAAAAAGTTGAAATCCAAACTATATATTTTCATTGGGATCCTAAAACACACAAGTTCAAATACCTCGAGTATTTGAACTTGTGTGTATGTGGTTTGTAAGAATTCAGAAGAAACATTACGTTCAGTAGGAACACAGGCAAAAGGAACTGTTGAAACGAACTTAGCCCATGAAAACTTTTAAAGGGTGTTCCTTCAAGAATCCTTGTTCTCAAAGCGAAGAATTTTTCGCACATTCACTATTGAATGTTTGATAAGTTTTCTCTTTGCGTATCTAATACATGTGGAGTTGACTGGAAGAATTTTAATTAGGGAAATTCCGATGCTTAAGTAGTTTCTAAGTAAATAATCGGTTCCATAGATTTGCTTAGCTTTATTGTCGTTTCAGAAATATTATAAAATTAATTTGATGTTTTTTACAACGAGGTATATAATATCGAATTTATACTAAAGGTAGAGTTGATAAAAAACAGTAAAGAAGGTGTCTGATTAAATGTCTGGCAAAATACTTCAACTTCTAAAAATCTATTGAAGCATTCAAAAGCGTAATGGATAGTAGGTCCCTACAAAGAGATATTGATTTTCAAGATACTTTCTCCAAATAAAAAACACTGGAATTCAATAAAACATTAAAGAAACAGAATAAAATACAGTAGGTACTTTTATTAATTCATATTTCATTCATGGCTGTGAAAAGAATTTTGTGGACCGACTTGTTCTCAAAAATGTTTTACTTTTCCTCGTCGTTTATTTAATACAAGAGCGCTTGTTATGGCACACTAATTATTGAACATTGCCTCAAAGTTTGCCAAATGTTGTTGTTAAAGGTTTACGAGATTTTTCTCGTGACAAGTTCAGTTTAGAACAAGCCGCGGGACGTCGCCGGCGCTCGCCCAACTTTGTTCTTTCAACGCTTTTTGAGGATAGTTAGCCACGAATGAGAGTTCCACGAGTGATTTCCTTGAATTTAAAACTTGTGAGAGATGCTTTGGCAGCACATCGGACTTTCACGGCCTTTTGAACGTACAACATTCTCTTATCGCAGAATAAGTTGACCGCCAGCTTCTGAATCAGAGGAGCGCCCGCGGATTCTTTATTGAAAATTGAAAAAGCAGTTTGTATAGATTTATTTTATAGAGTAACGTAAAGGTCACTAAACGCCGCCAAAGCGTCCTATCAAACGAAGTTAAAAGCAAATTCTCGAGTCTCGAATGCGACTTAACTTCGAATTTTATTCCGACTCCGGGGCGCTAATGGCGTCCGCTCTGAACAAAAACTCGCTTGATTAAAATCGTTTGTCGTAATAAAAGGAGCACTAAAAAGTTATAACCGTACGAAGCGCGAGACCGGTAGGCCCGTAAAATCGATCACCCGCCGATACTGATCACGGGGACAAAAATTTAACGGCGCAGCTCGAGATTACGAGCCGGTGCTTAATTTAGTGCTCGGAATTAAAGGCGAAATATTAAATTGTCGGCGAGCTTCTTGCCGGCGGCGTGGGCGTCTCGTGCTAAATGAGCCGTGAACTCTGCCGAGTATATTTTATTAGCGCCCTCCCGCCCCGCCCAGCCAGTGACGTGCTCAACTCACGTCCTCGCACCCGCGCCTACCCTATTTACATTCACGACTGAACCAACGGCGTGTGAAATTTTATTTCTTCGACAATCTGAGATGAGATTAGCTGTAAATTGAGTTTATGACGGAATCAAATATGCATGTACCCTCCCGCCCCTCCAGACCTATCGTCACTACTCTCACGGTTCATCGCATTCATAAATTCAGTATTCGCTCTTTTATTCTCACGACTTATTCTGTCTCATCTAAATGTACCTACTGATCGGCGTTCGAATGAAATATTATTTCTTACGGTTCATTTTATTCAGATTCACTCAATATTATTCATATTTTTCGTAGTAAAGTATGATTTATTACTTCATCATGGAAACCTGGGTAAGGTAAATGAGAATCAGTTGAATAGTTTAAAATTTCCCTGTAATTTTTCTTAGAATTTTTATGAGGGTGTTGTCAAGCGCGGCTTGTTCCCCATCGGCACGTTGAAGGTAATTGTATCATGACTGTACCACTCCGGCCCCTCTTCCTCTCAAAGCTTTCCGGCGGGTAAAGCGGTACATTATTGTTTTGTATACTTTCCTCTTCTTTAAAAATACTTACTCCCCTTTCTTTATGAATATTTATGTGGCCAAATAAAGAACGGGTATCTATAAACTGTGAGTTGTTGTCTATTTCCGAAACAACATGTACAGAGATTTTCCGGGAAATGTTTGGATATTAATGGAATATGCCTCGCGAGTATTCAATTACATATAGGGTGTTGACGTTAAGAGTAATTTAGAAGCAGTGTTTTTTGGTCTGATGAAAAATAAGGCAAACAAAGAAGTAAGAAAAATATTTTTTTCGTGTTGATAGCTTTATGGAAACGATGTTGAGACCAAGATCCAGAAAACCTGAACTTTAGGATCCCTGGAGGTCTCCAGATTGCAACACACCGAAGCTGCTGGTGTCTCTGGGCCAAGAATGTAGGTTAGGAGAGTCACGACGCTCAGTCATGAACGAAAAACTGAAGGACGAGGAGGAGGGGCTTTATGAAATACCTTCACACAGTGAAACTAATTATTTTAGATATTGGCTAAAACACAAAAGCTGTATTCAGAAACGAAACTTGGCTTAGTAACTTTCTTTAAACTATTAGTCTCTACATTCCACTCGAGAGAGACAGTGACAGTATTACATTTAAGAGTGACTTTCATCTTAGAATCCGTCTTGAATCTCCATTAAAAAAAAAAAAAAATATCAAGTCTTTTCACAGAATATTTATTAGTAGTAATGAAATTAACATCATTATCCTCTACTCGATTTATTTTAATGCTCACACAATAACACTTCGCCTTTCAATCAAGTCACAAACATAAACATTATCGGAAATAAATAGACCACTTCAACTCAAGTGCAAACACATAAACTACACATCGCAATAAACTATTCAAAGTACCGATAATGGTGGGAGGCGGATACCCGCGGATATCCGAACATCCGTATATATCCGCGGACGTGACGCCAGGCGGATATATCAGGTGATTAGCGCGGCCAATTAACACGTCCCGGGTAATGACGGTAAAATGTTTTATTGCTAATGTGGTGATGTGTGGGTAAAAACAATTGAAGGGGTAGTGTGTGTTGGTGATAAGCTTTATCAGTAGCTTTTTAGGTAAGCTGAATGCAGCGTGGTATTTGTACTGATAGATAAAGCAATATTAATATCAAAAGGCTGACCATTTCTATGATACCTACTGCGTCTTAATTCTCTATACATATTAGGTAAATTTCAATTCATGAACAAAGAAAATTCCATGTCCCCGCGCCCGTCCGCCATATTTGAATTTAATTATTTCTTAAATTTAGTCTTATCAGTCCCGACCTCGCTCCGAACTTCTAATCAGTTGAAATTCAAACTTCGAAGACAGGACACTGATCAACAAAGTTTTTACAACATTCTATCAGCTGATCAGATCTCCATTGCTTACACCAACCAACAAATACGATCGGTTCCTCGTAAAATCAAATCAAAACTTTTTCATTGCTTAACATTAATAATTTGCGCTATAAAACTTTTTGACGACCTGACTTATTATCTTGTGACGTATATTTTATTATACGTTAGGAGATTACGAACGTATTAAGTGGAGCGTGGCCTCGGTGTCATAAAACGTACGAATTCTCAGCGATAATAAGTAATTCTTATTCCATATATCACTGGGAATACGAGTCTTTTGTCAAAGAGTTTCTGTACTTCATGTGAGATCTTCATGTATTTAATGCAGTATTATATATTTTATGTGAAGCGAACTGCCTTATTGTTGAGATTACTTATAACGTTTCTGAGAATTATAGCGGTTTAGTTACTCTTATATATTGCTGAAAATGTTAGTTTGCGTTACTTGGAAAAAAGGCATACATTGAAGAGTAGAAACTAAAGTATTAAATCAATATTGCTGGATGTATTACAAATAATATTTTCTTTATAAATAAATTCACGACGGCGTGGAGTATAAAAAGAAAAAAGCATGAAAATAATAAAAAGAACGAAACGTTAATAAAACAGAATATATAATAAAACACAGTTCTGAACTCGTTGGAACTCAATTAAATTTGGAACGGCAGAGTCACGGAAAAAGAATGCTATTTTATTTTTAATATTCGTGTGCAGAAAAACATGGCGACAACAGTTTCCTCACGATTTCACTCGGCCACTTGCAATCGGAATTTTAATTTATTTGACCAAGCATAACATTCGGGCGAGTGCGTGTCTCGCATACTATTACGAATTTTATGAAAATTCGTCGAAAAATGCACGATGTTTCTGACATCTTGGGTCCGTAATGTGGGTGAAATAGGAATAAGTTTAGGGAATGCTAATGAGTTTGGGATTCAGAATTTGTGTTCATTTTATCATTTTATTTCGTAAATAAATATACTAACCTAGAATATTTTTAATTGCTTGAAGAATAGAAAAAACATGTAAGAATCTAATTGGATAACATCGCCCTGGAACAACAAAAGACTGAACCACTTATTTAAATGTTACATTGAAATTGGTATTTAATTAACTGATAAATAAAATCTAAAATGGAATAAACATTCGTTTTTAATAAACCATCGCTTGGTAAACAAGCCCTCAACTGCAGCGCATCATGTATAAAGCGTGCGATAAATTCAATTGATATCCATCACCGTTTACCTCAAAATAAAATAATATTATGTTATCCAGGTCAGCTCAACCGGGTTATGCATGGAGCAATAAAGAAATATTACGATAAAAATCCCGTTGAATACTCTAACATTTTCAATAAAATTGCTTTAGTCTTTAGATTTGATATTGAGAGATTGAGAAACAATTGAATGCGGAATGTTATACTTATATTGAAAAGTAACGTAGAGCGTTCTATGCAGTGTCTGTCATTGCATCCGTTTGTCAAAATAGAGCTCTGGCTGGCTTTGGCTTCTTATACATAAGAAACATAGCAATAAATAAATAAACTTTATTTTTTACGACAAACAGAGATTATACACTTAAGCTCGGCTGAAGTATAGTGATGATCGTCTATGAAACTTAAAATTACTTCAATACACTTTAGAGGAAATAAAGGTTAGGAATTCCGATCTGCATCCTTTCAGTTCCAGCGGCAAGCATTATTTGAGGTTCATGGTAGTCCTGTGTTCTTGCAAAAGAGATTTGTTTTTTTTTAACTCTCCCATAACTCAAGTAGTAAACGTTCCCTAGTGCATGAGCAGTCATCATTGAAACAAAATAATCTTACACAGAAAGCTTATAAGCGTAATTCTTCAGTAACACGAAGCTACTCAGATTATCTCGATAAATACTCATAAATCATCTATTGTATCCTTTAAGTCTCGAAATTAATCATTAAAGTAACCTACCTAGTTCATTTTACCAAAGATCTTCCTAAAATAGTTATACCCAAAATGGAACAAAAGATTTTTCTAAACCCCACAAATCTGGACTGCCGAGGACAGTATTATGCAATCGTTTAACCACAAGTCAAGTGCAAGGCTATCTACGTTATTAATGCTCTGGATTTAGACTCGATAATTGTCCTAGCCGACCACAGTCCGAATGTGGTCATAGTTCGTGACAGTTCAACTTGCCCAATTATAACATACGGTATGGAAGAAATGTTAATTCTACAGCATTTAAATATACTGGAGAAAAATTATAAAAAAATCTTCGAAATTTAATCAGTATTTCATTTTTTAGTCATCAGTGATAATTTTAATGACATAAAAGCAATATCATCTAGAACGCCGCGCTCACTAGGAGCATGTTTTCACTAAATTACTTTAAAATGAAAAATGAAATACAATGTTCTGGCCAGACATTCCAATTGTCATAAGCAACAGCAATTGTCTACGCCTGTGTTCGTGAATAATAAATGTATAGATTTGATGATAAAATATGTTTTCAATAAAAAATGATTATTTCGAATTGGTTCCAATTTTAAACCAAGTTTGAACAAGCCATTGACAGTATAATATTCAAAGAATGTAATTTGTTCTGATGTATATTATTAACTAGCTGTACCCGTCGCTCCAAAAAAACATCGACAGGTAATGGCGGACAGTTTCAGGCGTTAGCGAGTCTCCAGAAAAACAATAGCTTTTCATTGTAATTTCATATTGGCTTAGATACAGCGACCTCTAATTTTTGTTTGTTTGGCATGGCACCTACACACTTATATTGTTATTGTTCTGTTCAATTATAATAATTTTGTAAACGGAATGACAGCGTGCTGCTGGAGAGTTTCTTGCGCCGTTTCTTCTCTCACAGCAAAAGCACTTTGGAAGCGGTGAAGGGTGGGCGAAACTGGGTGCTGTCCAATGTAATCTGACCTTCAAAAAGTGCTACTTAGTAGCCTAATTTGAATAAATGAATTTTGAATTGATTTGATTTACTCTTTTTATTTGAGGTATTAACTTGAGTGTTTCTTACCAAACATCAACTATTACCTACCTCAAATATAAGTTTAAAAACGTCATAACTCCGTATCGAATGTAAACAAACCAATTTCTCAGCAACCACATCCCGCGTCTAACAACTGAAATCCTTACACTCCTCGGCACTAGGTGTATGTAGGTCAACGATTTAGTCCCACCCAGTAGGTATACAGTGCTCAATATGTGCAGGTCAACTGTCACAGTGGCATTATGCCAACTAAGCTAATCTTTGAACAAGCTTGAACTTGCCAATTGTCGTCGGTTTAGGAGGCAAAGAATTTTGTGTGACACTGCCAACTTGTCGACGGATGCCAGTAATTTAGGTCACATCGTAATTACTGGGTTTACTATGTTTTGTAGTGCTTAAAGTATTTTTGAATAGAGTGATGTAGATTTTGAATAAACTGAGAGTCCCATTTTGTTCTGCAGTATATTTGAGTTTTGGTCGGAAATTAAGATTTCGGTTATCCATTAGTCTAAATAAGAGAGCTATCGACGATTAAGCATAAGAACAAAAACTGGTGAACTATGAGTCAATAAAATAAATCGGTGCAAAATTTACGACCTTAACAACCGTTGATTGCTTAACCTCGATCTTTAGTTTTAATATTTTGTAAAAGCGGCAACAGAAATACAACATATTCTGTGAAAACTGCAATCTAGCTATCACGGTTCATAAGATACAGCCTGGTGTCAGACGGACAGACAGAGGGACTGTGGATCTTCAGTAATAGGCTTCAGTTAAAAGATATGAAAAGTGTTTACCATTGAGTCATTTAATATCCAATTTTGTGTACTTATAATGTCAAATTTATTGATTTATTATCGAAATTGATCAAGAAGCCCGTGCATTCGCTTCATTTTCATGGCTATTTTTTTTATTACCCAGAAGTTTTCTTTAATGTTTGTTTAGATAAGTACTTTAAGCTTATACTATTTACAATGTAATTGAAGATTTAAATTAAGGTTTTTAATTACCCAATTACGTAAAAGTAAATTGTGTCATTAAACTAGGATGGCGCTTAGAAGATGCGGAGACGTCCGACTTGAAAAGCTTTTTTCGCAAATGATTCTTTAAATACAAAATGAACAATTATTACATACATAACGCATATTGCTTTCATACTGTTGGCCAAAATTAAAGATAATATTTAAAAATAAATCATTCACACAACACATTTCCAAAATTTAATAACATAGTATAAATTTAATGTTCAACAAAAGCCAATACCGAACCAATGAACGTAGACATAATCTAAAGTGAATAATGTTAATATTTCTCCATTCCCATCAATATGGAAATTAAATTAGTGTGTTAAATACACACTACGCATACATACAGTAAAATCCCCTAAACTATCGAAATTGTGGTGGAATTTAACGCGAAAATTATAGCGTTTTGGATGAACTAATGCTCGACGCAAATTACCATTGCCTACATTCTAAATTTCTCGCTAAATAGGCTTTTCAATTATGCCATTGCATTGTGATAAAGCTAGAGGGATTTAATTTGTGCCTTGATAGTCGAATAGTTTTCTGATAGTATGCAATCAATATGCAACATGTTTATCAATTGTTGTTACATGATACAATTTACAAAACACAGATTTTTTTTAATATTTCCAGTTACGTTCATTTCAATCTCGCTTTGCATGTTATAAATAAATAACAGTATTATTTTGATTTTATAGTGAAATTCAATACCTGTGTTGTTTTTGGGTCCGAGAACATTCTTAACATAACAACAGTTGCCAATGTTGAACATTTGTGACATAATAGACAGACAGGCACAAAAAATACAAAATGACAACTTAAACACTTGAAAATGACCACGAAATAATATCAACAATACGGCTCTATTCATTCCTGATTTTAGGGTGAGACGCCCAATTGTCGGTCGGTCACAACTTAAATAGAGCGGACCACAATCAAGACGGAACACAAAATCCCATTTCGTAAACAGCGAAGCAGGTGGCCGTAGCAGGCAATCTCGTTTGTCTTGACTCCGAAGCGACCCACCGAAACACTAATTGGACCATTTACCCTGGTAATCCAAGTAGCCGATTTAATTTGTGTTGCGTTTGTGAGCTGTGCGTTAGAACTATCTCAGTGGATGTATGTGTGTGACATGTGTGAGTGTGTGTTCCTATTGCCATAACAGTGTTCTTTCATATGTACTGTTTTGCCATGCCAGGAACTGTAGAACCAAAAAGTCGTAGGAAAAAAATATTCGCGTAAACCTTTTTTAATTAGGTCTTGTATCCACCCGTCTCTAAATTAGCGAAATATAAACAAGGAATGTCGAATAATAGAGTAAATATTGAAAGGTAAGGTAAATTATGTTTGCGTTTCCTTTGTAGTCAAGGACATCATTATTTGCCCAGTACAGAAAAATATAGGTTTTTTTGTTTAAAATCAATATCTTGCAAGTGCCCTTTGCCTTACTAAATTCAAAACAAACGCATCGTTATATTAAGTCCAAAGAGCAAAAATGTTTTCGTTGAAACGTATCAAAATCAAAAGATGCTTTAACGAGCTATTTTTATCATTTTTGTTGAAACAAAAACAAGATTGTTATCATTTCATTGCGCACACAGTGTACCGCAAAAATTCAATTTAATTACCATTATATAAGGTTGAAGGGTGTGAACTCTGTGTGTGTAAAGTAATGATGGAAATCAAGGTTCTTCACGAAACGTATTTTTCTTCCAGTGGTCCAAAAAATTTACAACTTAATATTCTACTACTTTCAAAGAAACCCATTAAGTCTCTCAGTAAGTAAACCTTGTATATTGTACTAGGGAACTACTAACTGATAAACATACTTACATATTTCTAAATACATACATAATAAAAAAATATACCCCGACACATAATAAATGATGGTGCTTATCACACAAACATTTGTCCTGGTATGGAATCGAACCCACGACCGAAAGTGAAAGTCACTAACCACTAGACCACCAGACCAATCAATGGCTTCTTCTATACAATGTAAAAAATAATTCAATTCACATCCCGCTACAAAGATCGCTTCTCTCACCACACTCTCCCCTACCTTATTTTTTCGTTCGGGTGTAGGGGGACAAAAAAATGGGCCATTTAGGTTAATGTGTTTCAGTGAAAATGTATCGTCTAATTACAGGAGACACGATTCGCACATAAGGCTACCATTTTTTTGGATAATTTGTGATCTAAGAAGTCGATCTTTTGAATCTACACTCTAAGGCTTTAAGAAGATTTTCGTTATGTCTTTATCCCCTTGTAATGAAGTGACTGACATCAAAGTTAGACTGCTGATAAATAACGGGTCAAGAATAAAATTATACGAATTAGAACGATACATGTGTTATGTTCTCATCATCCTTGATCGTGTAATTACTTATTTTTCATTTCGACCAAAATTTAATTTAAGACGGCTTTTAGTCTAGCTTCAAACTTACATATTGTCAAGCGAGTATTTAGCATATCCTTCTAAATTAACCAAAATATTACGTTACGGCGTATAATCCTTTATAATGTATAATTAATTTAATATTCACCAAAACTATCACGTATAAGCTTCTGAACAGCTTGCACCGAGTTTGCGACGCACGCATTAAACTTATGTAAAATGTTGCAAGTCGCAAGTTGTGCTACACATACAAAACAACATGTTGCGTGCCGCCGCCACACACAAACAACTAGCTTCGAATTTAAGTTAGAAACACTTTAATTTAGGCTTTTCCTACAGATATGTTTAAACGTTAACTGGATTATTATTATTCTTTGCTTAATTGTCAAGGACTGTGTCGTGTCAGTGTGGTTTTTGTTTCCAAATCTGCCGTATTTTATCAATTAATGTCAGCCTTTCTTTTCTCATTCTTAACATTAAAACCTGATTTTGTTTGACGAGGGAAACCAAAATATTCTTTTGGTATAAAAATACTTAAAATTGTATATATGTATGTATACGTGAAAAATAGGTTTATTTGTAGCGCATTCCACATCCGATAAAAAGAGACGGTTGATGAAAAAATAAGGACCTAATGCACTCGTAAATTAAGTTAATCTTATACATAAGTTCAATTATAATGTCCAAATAATTAAGATCATCAAAAAGTTCCCACCTAAACGTCTCACGGAACACTAAACGTCCTACAAAAATCATTTAGCAGTCCACTAATGAATCATTCTAATATATTTTTTCCCGTACTTAAGTTAACGTCGTTATCACTTGGCATGTACCGGCTAATAAGTTTGATACGTGCGCCGTATATTAACTTTATTATTACGACAGTTTTTGTCGACTTCTCACGCTGTGGTGATATTTTCTTCCTCGTTACAGTCACTGGGGAAAAAATGTTATGACAATATACGTTGGGAGTAAAAGGAGGACACGTGTCGTTTAAGGTATTTTTCCAAGAGACGTTATTTGTTCTGTTGTCATGTATTTTAATGTACCCTTCTTTGATAAGTAAATGTTATGTGGATTCGTCAAATATGAAGAACACAAAAATTATATTTACTCTAACAATTTATTTGCTTCTAATTTGTTGTGATAAGTCATCTAATTAAGGTAAAAGAAAGAGGATTGAAGAAACACCTTTTGCAAATTTTTTGACTGATTTGTATTTCATGTTTAAAAACCGGATACATATTGCCGTAAAGGACTTCCGTTATATGGTCGTCCAGTTACCTTCTAGTCGTGCCTAATTTAGATTTAGGTACTACCAAACAAAACAGTATGATTGAGTCTACACGAGTTACAAGACCAAGTGTAAACTAAAAAATGTCTTAAGTAAAAACTGACTCTGATATAAAGTAAAAAGGTGCTTGGTATACCTATATGAAGCTAACTAGATAACACAGGTAACTACGACAATGCCGATGTAAAGTCAAATCGAAAAAAAATGCAAGGAATTGTAGCGAATAGTAAGAGGCGCAGACTGAGGCAGTTCAACAAAGCAATTTTCTTCGATTCTTGAGAACAACGATTTTTATAATGACTCATCTCCTACATTCCGCTTTATGTCGCCAACAGTGGTTACTATTACGGAGATGAGAATATTTGTGACAAAGCCAACGTATATGACGCACGTGACATGCTATAAGAACTCTAACTTTATTGAATTTCATGACACCAAGAACTGCTCCTTGGGGTATACCATTAAAATCAAAGAAAATTTGTAATACAAAATCATTATTAAGAAAAGTGCCGTCTTAATGAATTTTTTGACAAACTTTGACTGCAACATTATAACGTCAAAACAATATGTCTAGTCTAACAGTACAACTTTTACTTTTCATGTAAAGTAAAACTGTCCTTGTCAAACCTTAGCTAAAAATCAGTGTTGCATTCCTAACTGCAGTGCAGCTTGAAACTGGGACTCGTTTGGCAAGGCTGTGACACACAAATTCAATATTTATCGGATTCCTTTTTTCGTTTTTCCGATATGTACACTGTAAAGGCTTTATATTTCACTTTTCTTTGTTTCTTTCAGAGCGGGATATAGTGGGTTGATTTATCAACGTGAACATCAAAAACATTTTGAAATCTGGCTTTATGAAATGAAGGCGTGTTGAAAACGTGTTGTTTTTAACGAAGTCTTCAAAAATACATTTTATTTTATTGTTTCCATCTATAGTAATAGATGGAAACAATAAAATAAAATGTATTTTTAATCTTGTTCTATGAATGTTTTAATCTTGTTTTATGAATGTTTGTTGTAGCCTAAAAATGCATTGAAAAAAATAAACTTGTATCTCTAACTTGTAAATGGTTTCAATATAAATGGACTGAAGCCATTTATTTCCTTCAATCAAATAATTTTATTTCTCTGTTTTCTAAAAGGCATCTTATCCGTCAGACTTGTTCAGCAAAAACAGAATTGCATTGTGAAGTAGTAAATTGCTTGCCGTATCGTACAAGTGCTGTAATCGTTTTCCGTCGATCTCTTCTTATATTCAAGCCTTTTTCCAACGTAGTCAATTTCACGATAGCCGTTTCATAGATTTGGAATAGTTTGTTACCTTTTTGTATTTTGTTTAAATGGAGTAAATATATTTCAATGACTACCCTCCAAGTAACACATGGTTTTAAGCGTTGTTTTTGGATCTACATATAAGTTCTATAAGAGTAGTATTCGAATGTTAATGAACAGAAACAGAGTCCTACAGTTCTTTATACTAGTGCTTCTCGCACTTAGTAGATTCCTCTAAACGAAATGTACTATTCAACACTGTATTTTAAACTTAAACCACTAACCTAAGTATTACTTCAGCACAAAGTGTTGACATCGCACTGAAGTCTAGAAATCGATTGAACGCGTTCACGAATTCCTGGAAGGTACGTTATGGAAAGTTATTCTTTGTTAAACTTTCTCAGCCAAACTTCGCACTACGTCTTCAAATTGACGGACTGTGAACGCAAGAGCGTGGCAACTCGAGAAACGCTTATTTGAAACTTTTCAAAGAATTCTCGATTGCAATTTTGCATATTGTGGCGGGTCACGAAAAGAGCAGGTTTTTAAAAATCGTTTGTTTTTGATACACAAAGACTGTTTAACATACTTTGCAAGTTATTTTGAATATACGTTTGCATAATATCGTTTGATCTACGTCCTCGGCAATTTGTTTTGTTTTTCGTCAGAAAATTTCGCCATGGTAATATTTTACCGAATTGGACTCATTGGAACTTGTTTGGGACACCTAATTATAACGGTTTTTATTTGGTTCGTCTTAGTGAATTTTTAATATGTGAAATCATTTTGTGTGGACAGACATAATACACATTGTGTAGACCTATTAATTGAATCATTAAAATTTGAAAACCTGTTTTTCAATGGAATATTGTGTTATATCAATATGCCTAGCATTATTTATAAATACGAGTAAAAAACTTATAAATTAATATACCTGATTCCAAGCTAGGCAGACTTCAAAACTAACACACTTTAAATCTCAACATCCGTTATGAATAGTAAGCTATTCGCCTTAATATGAACCTAAAAGAAGGCATCTAAGTAAATACAATAAAATAATCCCTCTTTCAAGGTCACTGCCCTTAAACTCTTGCTCGTTATAAATGACTGGCACATCGAAGTATTAATAATCATGGAATCTGGGTATTACGATGTTACGAAACGGTTACATAACACCGAGCCAGCACCAAGATTAATTTATTTAATTTTGGTTTTTAGACCCACGGCTTATTGTAATAAGGGTTGTTTCTGTAAAGCTTGTGTTAAAAAAATTGTATTGTATTATAATCTGTTATAATTGCTCAAAACTAGCTAAGGGTATATAAATTAAGTATATATTTATATCATATTAAAGTTGACTACCGAGTTATCAAATAAAAGCTGTGACGGACGTCACATTTATAGACTGTAACTTTGGTCTCTTGAGTTATATGACTGTTTATGACTAAGGTGAAGACATGAAAACCTATAAGCGCCTTGTCGTGATGAGAAAATTATTTATTTTTCAATTATAAAATATAATTTAGCCAAAAACCGACTTTGCCACGAACTCTTTAGACAAAATACTTGTAAAGGGCCTTTACAAGTATTTCAACGAAGTCTGCAGTCGCCGAACATGCTGAAGGTTCCAGCCATTATATTAGATTTGACCAACCACAGATCCTCGCTAAAGAATCCAAATTCCTACCTAGGATGTTTCGCGAGGCTATTGAGATTAAAAAACACCCTAATTTCAATAGAGAAGATGGCTGGAAGATATCACCTACTTGGGATCCAATAATAAATAAACTCAAGGAAAAACCCAAGAGCAGCGCTGCAAGACATCAAGACACAGTGAGCTCATACTGCGTAGGTCGGACCACAAATAATTAATTAAAATATGAAGGTAGAACGAGCAACATCTTCTGTCAAGACGAACGCCATCTCAGTCTGCCCGTGACCATGATACCTGCAAAGGTTTCGAAACGTCGGGAACTAAAATCTAAAATTAAACCGCGATAAAATCCGTAAAAGTAGTTTCATTTCAATGTCTAACATTCGCGTAAACCTAAGAAACCACAAAGGGCCTTTCCCCAGAAATGGATTTTAATTAAGGGTGATGATGATGACTATGAAACGCTTGTGTCATTGTCAACGTAAACGATGACGTATCGATACAGATTTAATTGATTCTATGTTCTAAATCTAAATTATACACTTAATTTAAAGTGTTAGACACCTACTTTTTCGTGCAAAAACAGCGTAGATAAAGCAAATTAAAGTTAAGCAGTAGGTTGAGACCCTACTGCTTAACTGTCAATGGCCAACGACACTGATCGAACAAAATGTATCGGTTGGTGACGAAGATCTTCCTCGACTTTAATTAATTCCATCTAAGAAAAGTTTATAATAAAAAAAGCGTTTTATTATTTTATTGCCCTACTAAACTATATGAATTACAATTTTCATACCCAGTCACCACAATTATCTCTAATATACGATGTTAGTAACCGTACTCCTCCGAAACGGCTTTACAGATGTTTGTCAAATTTTATATGCGTTTTCAGTAGGTCCGTCTATTTTTCATAACTCATAAGTGATAAGGATCCACCCTTAATATTTTGTCTCAACTGTGATCATCGACTGTTAGGCGGTACGCAGTTTGCCGGGACAGCTAGTTACTTTACAATACAAGAAACCCTATCAAAAATTTTCGCATCGGCGTTTTAATTAACTTTAACATCAGCCACAAAATAGATCCCCAGCACTATCTCAATGAATGACCATTACAAGTAATATAGATTGGAGTAATTGCTGTAATTATCACGTCTGGCCGACGGATAAGTGATCGCCGTTTGTTATTATTATTGTGGGATGCGCTCGCCCTGTGAGGTAATCCTTACGGCACATTTATATGAGGTTTTATTCTGTTAAGAATGTATTATAATAATATGTTGCTGCTCGGGAATAATACTTCGAGGTACTCGTGACAAGCGTGTTGTGTTGGTGAATAAAAATAAGATACCATTTTATTTCGAAAAGTTTTTAAAGATTTACCATGTAACAAAAACAAAATTTAAACGATTTTGTTTCAATTAAGCCTATTCTGAAACCTTCGAAACCTTTTTGCGCAGTTCCAAAATGTCATTGTAATTTATGATACAAGAAACTCTATACTTTACTGTTTTCAAATAAAATAATAACTTCAAAACTGATTTAGTACGCAATCTATATCGTGTAGTCTAATGATAATATAGTATTTTTAGTAACAAAAACCCAATCATTGAGAATTGTGTCTTAGTGTACTGTAACAAAATTAATGCATTCAAATAACTTATTATACCAAAATCAGTACAGTGTTACCATTTTTTTGAAAACAAAGCAGAAGAAGTCTAATTCGCATGTAGTACCAACATAACGAGGTGTGGGGCCAGAGGCGTCGACGTGCCGGAAGTAGGCCGTTACCGCCACTTCCGGAGACAGGGGTGCCACCTGCCTGGAACTTGTCGAGTTAAAGCCAGTTTGTTGGAACGAAAAGATTAGTAGATTGTTTAAAAGTATATGAAGTAAAAAAAAGAAGAGAAAGAAAAGTATATCATAGTTATTACGTAAGTTTCTAAAGAGAGTTCGTTTTTTAATTTTCTTTTCCTGTATCTGAGTGAACAATTTGATTTTTTCAAGATTTATTGTTTTAACCTTTTTTAAGTCGTTATTTTTAGCTCTGTATTGTCGTGAAACGTAACAACATTTAACAATATAAAATTTCACAATACATATTTTGAAATAGAATAGTGAAAAGCAGCCAAAAGCTGCTTCCACGATGTTTAAAAAATCTTCCATTTTATCTTAAAATAGTTTAATTACATGTCAACTGATCACCATACAGCAAGCAACGAATATTTTATTTTCTGTATCACGAACTTTGTACTATTCAGTCCTAAATAGAATATTTAAGTAATAGTGACATTTCATTATTAATACAAACATCAACTGAAACTAGTTTAATGTTATATTAAAATCGGAAACGGTCAAAACAAAATTCACGCATACAAATGTCAATATTTAATCAAAATAACTAATCATATGGTGAACGAAATAAAATGCAGAATTAACACACAATACGTTATCAACTGATATCGCAACGATAATGTAAACATCACTCGATTCTCATTATACATGAATCGAATATTCGTGTCATCGCAATTGGATAGTACAATCGACGGCAAAACAATTTACAAACTACAATAAAAAAAATATAATATTCGTACTTCAGGCATCTAGAAAACTTTTTGATAGTAACTGTAGTGAGATTAATTTATTAAAGTTTACTCACGCGTCTTCATCGGGATTGCCCGACTAGTTTCGGACTCAACCGGAGTTCTTAATCATGAGCTGACGCATAGGGTTCGACTCGCGACCCCGCTTCTTCGATCTCGGCAGTGTCCGTAATCCCGATAAATACGCGCGAGTAAACCGTTGCAACATTTAATAATTTAGAAAATTGTACTCTTAAAAGACTGCTTCGTTTCCTAATCGCTATAACAACGACGACTTCCGTAGTCGAGTGGCGTATGCACCGGTTTCAAGGTGTCACTAGCTCTGAGGTCCCGGGTTCGATCCCCGGTCGTTTCAATGTAAAAATTCACATATCTGAATTCCATAACACAAGTGCTTTAGCAACTTACTTTGGGTTCAGAACAATGTATGTGATGATATCCGCATTTATCATTTAACTGATTTGTGTACAACCGTTATGAAAATCTGATTGTGTTCATCACTTTTGTTGCTAACTGTACAGTGTAGAAGGCTCACGTATCGGGGGACTAATGAATAGTCGCCATTTCGAATTCGCTATCAATAATAGATTTCAATCGTGGGTCGGGAGTCAATTGGATTTTCACGAGCCGCGAACCTACGTCGAGCCTTATTTCGCATAAATTACTTGTAATTTGAATATTAAGTATTAGTAAATTATCGTCGAACATATTTTTCGGTAGTAGATTTTGGGTAGTAAATCATTTGTTTAAGAGTTTTAGACTAAACAGTCTTGAGTCAAAAGGGACTTGGCTCAGCTTCGGGAAATCAAATGTGTAAAATGAATTAGTTTATGTTTTTTTTTTATTGGCAGAAGGAGAACTGTAGCATTCAGAATATAAGTGCTACGCTCCATAGAGGGCTACTATTATGTACGCCATTGTTATAAAAACAAAACATAAAACACTAAAAAAAATCAGAGATAAAATATTGTTAACATAATGGCTTTTTTGATTTGTAAATAGATTTACGTATACCTATTGGGTAAATCAAACAAAATATAAATGCGCTGGAATTTTATATACAGAGCCTTTATTCAATAGCTCAATATTTTGATATAGAACAGCATGAGTTTTCGTCGAAATCTATTCAAAAATAATACAAACGTATTCCCTTTTACGTCAACGAATGGCTTCTGGTTTTTTCGGAATAGTGCGAAAACGATAAAACTTGTTTTCCAATTATTTTTGTTATCAAACACAAACGGCGCATTCCTAACGTTGGCAAGTTCGCAACAGCGAAAAAGACAAACGAAAACATTGGAAAATTCACATCACTACGCGTACGTATTTCACACGTCGTCAAATAATAAATGGTTTGAGTATCGATCTGGTATATGAAAGCAAGCACGAGCTACCGAATTATCGATGTATCGAGCGATCATTTATATCGATTCTACAACGATTAGCTTACTCGTGCACATTCGATTGAATCCATGAAATAATTTAAATTGAACGTTCCTAACTCAAAATTGGGTTTTTAATAACGTCGCTAGTAATATACAAGTCAGAGTTCACGAAAAAGTTTCAATAAAAAATAACCCCTTTTAACGAAGGCAATTTACAGTTACGACTACTAAAAGTTTCGCTGTAGCAGAGGGCTGCATTTTCATCAAAGTTTATTGGTCTAAAAAGCTTCTAGAACTTGTTAGCCCATATTGAAGCATATTTTGAACAATAAAAAAAACAAAAAAACATGTCATAAAAACTATAAGTAAATTTTAACTTCTAAAACTAATGAGACAATGAAGAACTAACACAAATTGACTCATCCTAAAAAACAAGCGAGCGTCCTTTATTTTTAGACTGTCAATATCACTATACTATTGCTAATAGTATCTGAATTTTATGTAACATGAATAAAATATTCAAGTACGATTTGACTGGAAAAATTTAATTCATCCAATTTAAAATGACGTTATTTTTGCGTATTTTACGCATAAAATACGCAATGGAACCATCCAGGCAATTTGAGGACGAGAGGTTATTTACAATCAAACACGATCACTGTTGAATACAAACAGGTACTTTAGGTACCACTATATTAACTGTCAAAGTAAGATATAAAAACATGCCTTTTTATTAGATGGGTTACATCTCTGTGAGAGGATATTAAAAAAAAGTTTAAGGCAGAGGGTTTATTCTCGAATTATAAAACATTACATACATACAAGATGCACCTAAAAGATTAGTTTCACTAGCAAAATACAAGCGTGAAATTGGCAAATCCAGCAAATTCAAAGTCAAAGTCAAATTCTTTATTTTAATGAGTCCAGTACATGTCACTTTTGAACGTCAAAACAATTTACATATGAACAATATTAAAAACTAGTGTCAGTCTATCGGTCAGTCTCCTATTGAAGCTACCGCTAAATAAAAGCTAGCTAAGCTAAATAAAAGCATGTTCATATTATAACCGCATGACTAGCTCATATAGAAGAGAAAGCCAAAGAGAGTGCACATCACCTCGTTAAACCAGAATTACGTATGTGCAAGTAGTAAAACAACACTATTCTTCATCAAGAGTAATACAGAAAAAAAACTTAGCTGAACACAAGAAAATCACGAACAAGACTACAGAGTTCCCTTATAATCAGACTCGTAAATGGAAATTGAACAAATAAAACGAGTTAATAATAAGGCTTACATCCCGACTTTTCCTTATAAACGGTAGGGGAAACGCATACGAACATAAATCACAAGGAACCAGAAACCCCCAACAAAAGTAAATTCCACCGAGGATTTGTGATGAGACAGTGAGCAACAAAAGTTTCCATGTTTTATTGGAAAAGTATTGTGAACGTTTTTCACTAACGCTCTGGCTTGCTTGTGGCGAAACTTGTGCGGACATTCGTCAAGTAATCCCGAATCTTATTATAACACGAAAACATGAATGCTACTTTAGTTTGAAGTTAATTCGAGTATAAAAGAGAGGGAAAATAAAGTTTGATGGCTGTGAAGAAGTTTGTGTAGTTGAGTATATTCAAGGACTGGAAATATAACAGACGCAGTGTTTGTGAAAGAGACAGAAGAGGAAAGAGAATTATTTAAATTAAGAAATTTTGTAGGTATTTCTATGTGGCCTAGTTTATGCTAGCTCCAACTGGTACATAGGAACTCATTTCTGGTTAGTATTTAATTTTATCATCGTATTTTAGCATGTATTTTTGGTTTAATTTGTCTTTCCAGATATTTGAATTGTGGATGAGACCTATTATATTATCAACTTCACAATATATTATAACAATTATAATTTACTCTGACAACTCCCATACGAGTACTTTCCTAAAATGTTGTAGCATAATTTAATCCAAAATTGTGCGCATTCAAAAATGAGCTAGCAATATGAATTATTACCTAACATGTGATACCTAATATGAGCAAGGAACGGATATGAAAAGCCTTTTTCGTATATCTACATTTGTAAGTCTTCAATGCCTATTAAATCTGATCCTTTCTACTGTATAAACGACTTTTACGTAATAAATGTAGGTATAAACGATTATTGATTCCGAAGTTTTGTACTTGGTATATTCAAAACCCTCACTATATCGTCGAAAATGGCTTGAAATAATACTATTGGAATTACATCGAAAAGAAACTGAGCCTGATATATAATACCTACAAAAAATGAGAAACAGCGAGAAATTTTTTGACATATTTTATAATTCTTTTTTTTAAATAAAGTAAACAGACACACAACACTGCCTTCAACTAAAGCTATAGAGCCACATTTGATGATTTTTAACTGACTAAATGACAGGTATTTCACTTTACACAAAATTTAGAGGTACGAGTAACAACGACAAAAAAAACCCTACGAAATGAGAACTTTCTGCATAAAGACAATTTAACTGTATTAGTGAAAAAAGAAATAAAGTTTTAATAAAAATTAAGGCTATTATTACTCTGCAACAAATAATACTGCCGATACCACAAGTCCGATTCAAACTCTGAAATACACAAATCGGATTTGCGGTCTCTAGCATACATTGTAAAAAGAAAACAAACAAAGAATAAAAGGCCATGCTGAGTACAAGCCGGCCGTATTGTGGTAAGTTGCTGTTTACAAAACAACACGTACGACGTGTGAGTAAGAACAGGATTTATACAAGGGATAAAGTGTTAGACCTATACTTACTTATGTGTAGCCATTCTGTTGATACTTATTCTAAGAATCTGTTTGTCGGGTACGTAGCTATGGTATTTTTCTTAACTAAGAATGAATAATCTTCTTGTAATTTAGTAGGTTTCCATGAAGGTTTATTATCAAACTAGCTGTTGCCCGCGACTTCGTCCCCGTGGTTAGAAGATATAAGTTAAGATTTATACCTACCCTGTTTTTTCACATTTTTCATTATATCTTCGCTCCTATTAGTCGCAGCGTGATGGTTTATAGCCTAAAGCCTTCCTCGATGAATGGACTATTCAACACAAAAAAGATTTTTTAATTTGGACCAGTAGTTTCTGAGGTTAGCGCGTTCAAACAAACAAACAAACTCTTCAGCTTTATATATTAGTATAGAAGTATAGATTAATCCTCTAGAAAGACTTTTCTGGAGAAAGGTGTATGTAGGAAACTCTTCACATCTTTTAATCACGAAAATCAACACACATAAAAATCTACATCTATACTTTGATATATAAAGCTGAAGAGTTTTTTTGTTTGAACGCGCTAATCTCAGGAACTACTGGTTCAAAATTTCTTTTTGTATTGAATAGACCATTCATCGAGGAAGATTTAAGGCTATATACCATCACGCTGCGACTAATAGCAGCGAAGATATAATGGAAAATGTGGAAAAAGCAGGGCAAGTATAAATTATAACTTATATCTTCTACCCACGTGGACGAAGCCGCGGGCAACAGCTAGTTATGTATAAACCTCCAGGAAATATTATAATTACGGTAACACATTTCACCATATTTTTGGGTACAAAGCCTTCTTTGAGACACATTTCAAGATCTTTGTATGACCATATACCGTCTTACATTTTGAAGATCTGTTTAAGACGTTGCACGATTGCGGTCAAGCACTTCAAAGCTCTAGAACATAATAACGGTATACTTCAACATTCACAACTCCCAAGTACCAAAAAGGTTCATCAAAATAATTAGCAGTCCGCCAAAAATAGGAGGTCAAAGATTTGGCAATGTGAAACATGGCAAGTTCAAGAAAGGCCTTATGTTAAGTGACCATTGAATACGAATTCACATGGTTTATTCGTCACATTCTATACTTAATAACGACATTAATACGTTGTCATTTCGACATGATTCAAATCTAAAAGATAGTAATGTCCAGCTTACAAAAATCTAAGATCTAAAGCTATTTTTAGTCAGCTTTCAGTTTCATTAAGTTAATACTGTATTTTATATTCAACAATTGCATATCTAAACTTCAAAACAACCTCTGTCTTTACGCAAGTAAAAATAATTATTTTTGGTAAAATTCCATAAAATAATAACAAACACATAAAAATGGCAGAGTAAATGATTAAATCATCATAAAACATTCAAAGTACGTAAAGATAACGCCATAAAGTGGAGAGATCCATAATTTTTCTTCACCTGGATAAACACATTTCAGGAATGGTTCCGATAAAAATCCCTTCTGCATAAAGAATCTTACGCTTCCTTGAACCAATAAGATTTTACTGAGATCTTATGGTGGAATGTTTTTATTCATTATTCAGTCTTTTTGTGCTAATTTATAAAATTATATAAGAGAAAGCAACTTAGTCGTGGTTATTGTTTCAAGAGATATTTTTGAATTTAAATTGTGTATATTTACAGTGAATACATAGAAGGTACACCGAATTCTCTACCGTTTAAAAGGTACGAATAAAAATATTAAAAGCACTATTAGCTGGTTGTAAATAGTGTTTGTAAATGATATGTCACCTTGGTAAGTAACGTGAATTAGATTAATCACCTGCATATTGTTATGCGGCCTGATTTAAAATTTTTGTATTTCAAAGGGAAACGAATGATTGATCGAACGACGATCAAATATTAAAATTGAATCCTTCAACCAAGCAATCAACTTCGCCTTTCGCAGTCCACAGCTGGACAAAGGCATCCTCCAAGTTGCCAAAAACAAATTATCATCTTTAAATCCCTTGATAATTAAATCCTAGATATTTATAAGTAAATCAAAACCTAGAACACGCTTTGAGCTTATGAATAAAGTACAGAACATCCAGCTACCACGCAACAAACGTTGAGCAAACAAAGGCGGTCTCGATTGCGAACAGTTCACAGGCAACCAAGCGGCTTATTTTGCTACAGGGAGCTTATTTTTGCATGAACTTGACAGCCTACATTGCTACAGAAAATAAAATAAGATATTAACAGCTATTTAATTGTGTAGCCGTTGTAATCAAGAACTAAATAAATGGTACAAGAAACTGTGTCTGTTTGTGATTGTTTTAATATTTTTTGCTTATAAATTGTTTGCTGTTTTAAATGAAACTCATTTTCCATCGCTGTAGTTACGAATGAATTACTTTTAAAATTGTTTTGATATCTTGAATTGTTTAGTTTATAAAATCACTAGACAAAGTGTTTTAAGCGACACCGGCCATTTTGGTGTACCAATATTTGGAATATGGCAATAGATTTTTCAGCTAAACAAAAATGTTTTCAGGATAAAGTGCGGTACGTAAGAATATACTAGTTACTCATAGTACTAAAACAGAATCAAACGTCCTCAATTGATTGTCCGTAGATTTTCTCTTCGAGCGAAAATTTTCATACGCTATTGAAAGTAAAGTTCAATCCGCCAAACGAAAGGGTTGTTCGTAAATTTTTAGGGTTCTATTGAATCCCTAACTGCGTTAGATATTATTTATTGTTTTTAATATTGGTTTCGGAACGTGGAAGCTGGTACAAAGTGAATGGAACCGAAAAGGATTTGTCGTTGACCTAAAAATTCAAAGTTCGGAGTAATTTGTTGGGGTCGCACTCGGGATATGTGCAGTACTTGACATAAATTTGAAATTAAGCTGTTTTATGTTTGGAAATATTTGTGAGAACTTTAGTGTTCGTTTATTTCTAGAATTTTATTTTATTTTAATACTTATTTTGTTGATAATTCCTAATAGTTTATTATGATTCTTAAAATCGTAGAAGTGCTTATTCCATATTGAATTATTAGCCAGGAATGACCCATGGCTGTGAAAAATAAATGTTACACTTCTTGCACTTTTTTTCTCGTAAGAGGCGAGTGTCCATTTAATAAGAATTTTCGTCAGGGTCTGCCTCGCTGACATCAGTTTTCTGTTAACCACCATCTGGTGTTAGTGAATAGTGTAAAATACCTATATGAAACGAAAATAGCTTCAGCATTACGACGACCTCCGTAATTGAGTGGCGTACGCACCGGTTTCAAGGTGTCGCTAGCTCTGAGGTCCCGGGTACGATCCCCGCTCGGGTCAATGTAAAAATACACATTTCTACATTGTCTCGGGTCTGGGTGTTTGTGGTACCTTCGTTGTATCTGAATTCCATAACACAAGTGCTTTAGCAACTTACTCTGGGTTCAGAACAATGTATGTGATGTTGTCCGCATTTATTATTATTCATTTAGTATCATTAGGCAGAAAATGGTCATACATTTTGTATAGCACTGACTCTAATACCTAAATTGCAAGAGAGTAAATAATTATAAAAGAACCACACAAAACCATCATTAATTTTCGCCAGTTTATCAACCTCAAACCAACATGACGTCAATCCTAATACCGCTACGATTAATCATAAATGTGTTTTTTACGAAGCATCGGCGGTAAAAGCAACAAGCTAACCAGTTGCGGTCGGGGCGGTCAAACAACGCAATAAAATGCTATACATCCAATATCACTTGACCCCTCTGAAATGCGATACAAATGTTACAACGCATCGTCATCTTCATCCATCTTTAAAGTTATTATATACCCCATCTCGCTTACTCTATTTACGTCAAACTTCAGAGAGGTCAAATTATAGTGGAGTTCTTTACCTATATATGATTACGCCTCCGGGCATTCTCGATATCCCAGGGCATTTTCGGTTTACTCCCACAGTAATCAAGTAAACACTTCGACGTCAAATATTCATAACCATCGTATAAAGATTGGTAGTATTATTTACATTTAAGGCAATATGAGCATTTTTCGTTTCTTTTGGTATAAATATGTAATGTGGTGTTTAATTTAATAACCGGCTGGTAAAAAATAGAACAGACGTAAGTTTGCCACGAAATGCATGTTTCAAATAAAAAAAGAGATTTTTTTGATCAAATAACACATTTAAAAGATATTCAGTAAAGCTGTTTTTTCTTTATAACATAAAAACAGTATATTTTTGATATTTATTTTACTTCGACCCCAAAAATCTCTTATTTTCATTAAAACCAGCTCAAATTACAGACATATAAAAATCTGCATTAAAAAGTAGCCACAAAATTTATAGCAACATCAATCTGGGCTTTTTTAAAAGGCCGTAAAGGAAATATTACCAATAAATCCTTTATAAAATCTGTTCAAAAAATGTTGAGGTTTAAATAAAATTGTTTGCAGATAACAATAACAGTGTTATTATAGAAAACAGGTTTTCTCTGAAAAGGAGCTAAAAGTCATTTGATCTATTAAAACTCTTTCGTATAATACATATATTCCAAAATCAAAAACCGGGAACAAATGAAATCCAATGCCGAAAAGAAGTAAAATTTTGACGTGACATGACGTGTTTGTTTTCTTCACTAGTTTTTCCAAAATGACAGGTCGTCAGTCGTAACGAAGCTGTCTGCAAGGCAGCATCGGGCGTTCGTCAGAATGAAGGAAAATGACGTACGTTGGTGGTTTTTCTAGAACACTGATTTTTAAGTCAAGCGCCTAAGTTTACTTCTATATTTAAACAGTAAACTGTGGCTTATTTTGTTTTCTTAACATTTTTAAGCAGGTAAAACCACCTTCAGAATCCAAATGTATTTTTGAATACAAAGGTTTTATTTTCATCTCCTTCTCGCAATATAGCGGTGTAAAGGTTTCTGTGGCAACGATAATATGAATAAATTATTTTGAAACTTAATTCCTAAATTCAAACTTTTTCATATACTTGTAGAAAATATTGACTTAACTAATAAGGAATATTGAAGTTACCTTAACTGCTATTGTTACTTGTTACATCAACAGTTTGTGGAGCAAGGTTACCACCAATCTAACATTAAGATAACAACGCCAAAGTTAGTGTAATTGTTAAAATTGAACCTCGTCTTATGTTGACTTAAAGCTAAGTTCACACTTTGTTGTTAGCCGTCTTATTTTATTTTGCTAAGGTACAATCTGAAACGGTCCACTTGAATAGCCCAAAAAAACAACGAATCTAAAACTATGATCAATCAAACAACTGTTGAAAATTTGTTTTCTTTAACTAGTTTCCTCTTCCATCCCGATCCAAAACTAGACTAGTAAACACACTCGTCTTTTCCCATCATCATTCAACTCGCCAAAAATTCAGACATTACCATATCAAACCGCACGTCCGTACAACTATACTTACCATTTTATTTCTGTAACTTCGTATATAAAACTTTGGGAAAAAGCTCGTCCACGAGGGAGTCCAGTAAATTAGCCATATTCAAAGGAATGAGACGTTTCAATTTGTACGCAGCGAGTTTGTCAGTAAAAAAATAGGTGAAATGGCTGACCGCTGGACGAAATGTGCTAAAGGATTTTGCGGCCGTGCTATAAAAGGTTTCATATAAGTTTATGTAATAATAATTTCGTTTATGACGTTTCGATATGGGTGACGACTTAAAATCTTTGGGTATTCGAATTTTATTTTACTGTTACGACATTTAACATTGAACAAAATACTAAACTTGATGACTCCATTTTTAACGCGCTATTTTTTAAAAATTAGGCAACAAAATATTTTTTTATTATAACCCCCACTATTGTATTGCTTATATAATTTTGTCTGAATTAGGATAGTTATTTTTCAAAGAGTAATATTTACAAATCCTGTTCTGCTTTTACAGCTAATATTAAAACCTAAAAACAAATAACTCGAAAAGTGCCACATTCACGAAGACGGTCTTATTTTGGCTCTCAAATGCAACATCCATAAAATGTAACCTCTAGTGCTCAACTATAACTACTATCAGTTTCCAAACTATTATACCCTTACGTATACATACTGGAAAGCACTTTAATGTCACTTAAAGCTGCACAGCTTCCTGCATGTACCTGCGTCTTGTGCCAAGTCGCTTGTCCCGGATAAATTACAAATGTTTTTTCGACTTCGTTGAATATACTGTTCGAGAGATTTCATGATCGTGTAAACTTGAACAAGAACATTTATCTGTGAACCGATCATAAACTTATAGCAGTTTTAATAGAAAAGTATTTTCTTAGGAGTCTTGCCAAAATGGGAGAAGGACTTGTGAGATGGAACAGTGATTGGACTTTTAGTTTAACTGTGACTGATTTTAATGATTGCTAATGTACTATTTTTTTGTTCTCTTGTACAGCGTAAGAAAGCAAATATAATTTAAAAAGTAGTAAGTATAAGCTCTATTTGCAATTGGTGAAATATCGTTGCCACACATTTTGTTTCAGACATCTCAGTTTGAGACAAGTCTGAAGCGGGCCGAATGTCCATGACCCAAAAATATTATCTAAGCAAAATTTTCCACATCCTCTTACAGGCCGCACAAACCTGACGATCAATACACACACCAATATTATACACAGCAATTTCCTAGCACAAAAACATTTTCGTCGGAACACCTGACCGCGTTTTTAACTTCCAAAACTTTCTTATACTATTTTTTGCTTTCCTCATTCCCAATATGTACTTTGAATATTGAAGAGTTTCAGTATAACGGACATTGGTAGCGGATAAAGCCTTAAACCAACATGTTTACGTTATACTTTGATAGAACTTTTAGCATGATACCCAGAAGTACAAGTTGTATTTGATTTTCCTTTTTTAGGAGTTCTACTGAAATATTTTCATCTATGTGTAAGTATACACATCTTTTCGTAACATCGATGTTGTAACATTTACTACGGTATATGAAAATGATTTATCTTCGTCGCTTTGTTCAGAGTGATCACTTAAATGATCAAAACGGACTTTTGGTTAACATTCGGTTGAATAAACAGAGAAACAATCTGTCAGGATTATTCATCTGTATTTAATTTTAAGATAGTCATGGTTGTTATTGTCCCATTGAATTAAGAGGGTCAAACGATCCAGTAGCCAGATCACATGATCAATAAAGCCTTGTGCACAAACACGAAGGTCTGCAAGATATTTTGTTTTCATGTTAATAGTAAAAATATTTAAAATAGTAAAAATAACGGAAAACTCAAATAAAACTAATTTTGCTACTTAAAAATAGGTTCGAATCGATGAACGAAAAAGTATTCTGACAGATTTACACATTTGGGTCACGAGAAAAAATAACCCCGAGGTCAAAATAAAGTAAGAGTAGAACTGCTGCTACATTTTAGTATCGGCTAAGGAAGAGGGTAGCCGGATCGATGGCCGCCCATTCCGCCATGCAAATAGGTCCCCAACAATAGCTTATAGGCATTGTGTATATGATAATAGAAGCTATTTTTACGGCACCACGAGATTTACTCGCAAATGTATGCGATTACCTACAAATTGTGTTGAGATTTATACAATCTATTCTTAAGGCTTTTCCGAATAAGTGCGTTGTGTTTATTTACTGAACCTAATTTATTTTCTTTGTTGATTTGGGAGTAAATTTTTGTACTTGCCAAGCTATATTAGGAACAAATTATTGAACTCTCTCGTCGGCCGTTTTTCGGGGTCAAATGCTTAAGATATTTTCGGAAAAATTAAGACCTGGTATATTGATGAATTAATGATACTCGAATTCAGTCTACAGGAGGAAGTTCATAGTGGTTTCTTAGCTTTAGGCGAATGTTAGAAATTGAAATAAAACTACTTTTACGGATTTTATCGCGGTTTAATTTGAGACAGGACGGACAATCTGCCTGAGACCATGATACCTGCAAAAGTGTTAAAACATCGGGAACTAAAATCTAAAATTAAACCTCGATAAAATTAGTAAAAGTAGAAGGAAGTTCTTTAAATAATATTCACAAAAAAATGACGAAAACATTGATCATAAAGCTGTAAATACTCCAAGAAGTATTCGTTCGTTCCAGTTCTATCTAGTTGTAGAATCAACGACGGCAAGAATGACACAAATGTTTCAAGCCTTGGAAACTTGTTCTTAGTAAATTATTGGAGAAAAGATGCTGGGAAACAATGTCAGCCTTAAATTCAACAAATGTTGTCGTGTAACTACTAAGAGAAAAAAACAATCAAGTTATTTCCGCATTCAAAAGTACTCAATCAAGAAAAGTGAAGTTTGAAATTAAATATAAAAAACTTGGGTCTACATGCTGTCAATTATGGCTTAAAGCGGTCGACGTTGGAAATCTCAAAGGGAACAAATAAACTATCTTGGAACTAGCAACAAGCGAGGTTAATTAAAAGGAAAACAGAATAAGCTTTCTGTTTGCGTGAAAAGAAAATTCTAATTGACTATTAAGCAAGCGGTTAAAAGGAAATATAAAAGCTAAACGAGTTTTTACCCGATGGGGTCGTTAGAAGGGTTATGAGTTTACTTTCTGATAGCTTGCGTATTAGGGTCAGTCGGCCACCCTAGATAGCCTTCTAGAAATCTTAAGATCGTCGTTGAGTACAACTTGCCTAACACACAACTCTATTGTCACAATAATTCAATTTTCGCGCCCCCACATAGCCTCTATATTAACGTCTTCATTAAAAGTTTCGGATTCTTCGTTTTTGGATTCTGCATTTATTTATAACACTCTAAAAGACACCGTGTCTAAGACCATTTCGGCAACATTAGAAACTGCTATCCAATGAACTTTAGTTTTCATATAAACTTCCCTCGTATAAGGAAAACTATTTATAGGGTTATTGACCAACGCCTATAGTTAATTAACTGTTCTTGATCCTTCCGCTATTTCGTCGGTCTGTTGTTGGGATTCTTTCTCCATCGCCGGAAGGCACCGCATGGTTGGAGCCAAGTGATCTAATTATAAAGATTCATAAATAATAAATTTGAACTCCTTAATACAATTACTTACTAATTGGCGGAGTTACGTTATTAGATAGCTGTAAATTTATTTCTTGGACACAAATATTTTATGGAGATAATAAAATTATGATAACACTTTCTTATCTTTTTACTTCATCAGCGGAGATGCTATAACTTTTTCTTGTGTAATGTATTTTAAACAACGATTCTAGATTAATCAATACGATGGAAAAATATTAAATGTAATGCAAATTGTGTATATAGTCATTTTTAACAACCCTTATCATTAAATACCCATTCAATCCGCCTTTCCCCTCAATGTTATTTTTCTTAAAACCGTTTCTATCTCACTTTAGGCTAGTCTTCTCTACCTTTCTTTCACCTGTTTCTATAGTAAGATCAAAGTTAACTCTATAAATTGGTGGTAGGAGACTTACCAACGACATGTATGTACGCGGATCGCACTTGCGTGTGGAAGGAGGGCGCGTCGGCCGACACCTCGCAGCGGTAGCGGCCGGCCAGAGCGCGCGTCGCCTCGCGTAGCACCACCTGCTGGGACGTTGATCTTGATACCTGGGGATATATAGTTAAATATTATTGTTGATAATTAATGCAGTTTTAAAAAGGTTTCATTCTGTTCTTCATATAAATAACAGGGAGGATATGAAGGTTTTAGTCATAATGGTTTTGGATTTCGGATAACAAATACGTTTTCTGACAAGATGGAAACCGCAAAATTGGTATTTTAGCAATAGAGTTATGACTTTTAATTAGACTGTTCATTTCTAACTTGCTCAATCAATAAATCATAGAAGGTCATACCATTTCTTTCACTTCTGATCGTGCAAAAAATCCGTCCTGTATCCGTAAAGGTATCCTTATTTGATGGATCATGTTAAGCGATTGCTTCAAGCTGCTTGAATTCTGCACTTTACTTATATTTAATTCAAGTACAACTGAAACTAATTTACATTCTGACAAGATTTTTGAATATTACTGGCACTCGAAAAGAATTAAGGATTTAAATCAGGAAATAAAATAATTCAAGTAGACGAATCTTTTAAAAAAGCAGTGGCAATAAACGGTTGAATGGGCACAACACAAGTCTAACCTCTGGCACTCCTCAAAGCGACGGGGGCGTAATTAAAACGCGTTTTTTCCATTTCAATGTCCAGCAATATCCTGTGTCCCACTTCTCCTTATTGATCCGACATTGGAAAATAAAATTGCTAACCACCCGCCGTCGCCACGGTCGCCACCCCCTTGTTTACTGACCAAGCTTCGAGCTCATTTTAATTTCTCACGATATTTTCCCCTTTATTATCTTTGATGACAGGAAGAGTTGAACGCCCCATTGTTCGAGCGCTGCTCGCTTCATAATCCCTCCTTCCGAACGGCGGAATAAAAATTTCTATTGTATCGGAATCAGTAAGATTACTACGATTCTGTCGCGTTTTATTTTGTCAGTTGTTCCGGCTAGGGTTGGGACCTTCGTTTCTTAGATTGTCGATTTTCGCACTAAACTCGAACACTCAGTTTTATAGTGTGATAAAATTTTAGTGCTTTAGTTCGGTGTACTGATTTTTTTGGGAATCGTTCTTATTGGGATAATTGTACAGTGTATAAAGAAGGATAGAATTATTTTTTGTGAAGAAAGAACCAGCACCATATCAAGTTATATTTATGGGTATAAAAGACACATAGGAAATAAATTCCTACCCATATTAATATTCTCGTAGTGAGCAACATGGATCGATGTGTTTACGTTGGTTGATGAGTAAGGTAATTAATCTTAAATATTTAACTAACTCACAAATTAGTTAATTATCGCACCGAATGTTTCCATGTACTTTACTGTTGGGAACTTTCCGTGCGTATTGCTTCTATATTTATACAGAGTGGTTCACACGAATAAAGTAAATGAAGACAAGAAATAAGTCGGAGAAATTTTCAATTGGCACAAAAAGGAAAGGTAAAAATAAAACTTCACTAGGTAAGTGAGTAAATCCTTAGCTTTCAGCTTTCATTTTTCATTCATTTCCCGAATGACCCCAAAACAAACGTTATTAAATTCTTGGGCCCAACATAATTCGCTAAAAGCAGCCTCAAGGCATTTTCTTTAATGAGTTCAAAAATAAATTCAAAGTAAAACATCAAGTATATACTAAGTTCATTATTAATTAGTTTTGAATTAAAAACAAACTTGTGATAAAGCCTAATTAAATAACACTCAAATCTAAAATTAACTTCGGAAAAAAACCGTCCAAAAATGTATACTTCTTGACAAAATACCAAGAACTGATTACTATTTTGATGGTGCAAGCACTGAAATTGCAAGGATATCGCTATAAATCGATTTAAATTTAGTTTAATAGACATTGAATTTTATGACTCAACTTCTAAGATTCATTTCAAGTTGTCGGTTCCCGGCAAGAAGAGGTCCTTTATCGCTGTTATTCTACTTCGATCAACAACAGAAACTTTTAAAACGCTTCAGAAAAAGTGATTCTATTTAAACTTTATTCTGCTTGGCTTATTTGCATCAATACTTTAAATGCGGATAATCATTTATGCAAAAAACCTTAAAAACACGAAGTTTTAGATACCTACAGCTATTAATACTAGCTACTTAAATTTGAAGTTTGATTTAGACGATGTGAGAAAATATTTTATTTTACGATCCATTGCGGGGCTGCAAGGGTATGGTATCATAATTGATCGATCATGGCCGGCAATGTATGCAACTTTCACGATTTTACTCTTAACGGTTACATAAACTCCCAGTAAATGATTGAATCAATATTAGCGCTGGAAATACAGGAATAAAACTATTAACCTTTGGTGATTGAAATTCGAGGAAATTTTAACAACCCAAAATGAAAATCATTTTTAGTTTCCCAGAAGCCGTGATTGGTCGCTAGCCTTTTGTTTATGCAAACATCTTTATGACATGGAATAGAAACAATATCTTGAATATCCTTTTAAAAAGCCGGGGATACCTATTTTCAGTACTGAATATAGCGGAGGACTTTATCCCACTGTGGTTCATTTACAGCTATTTCGCTTAAACTTATGCATGTACAGTAAATCGGATGCTATTGGGGTATATTAGGTGATTTGGCAAGCCACTGCCAGACGAGTTGCCATCCAAACTGCGTTCCAGGCTTAAGATATGATGTGAAACGTTGTATAAAAACTACAGTAATTTGCATGTTGCGGTTGCTGAGTCGCGAAATATTTGAAGATAATATTATTACAACAGTACATGGATACATAATTAGTCCTTTTTTCTTCTATTATTAAAATAACTTGCATGAAACAAATTACTTTATAACGATATACTCACACGACTCTGTCGGGATCGCCCGACTAGTTACGAACGAAACCGGAGTCAATCAATCTGTTTTCTTCCATTTATGCTTTGAAATCATAACATAGTAAATGAATACGTAATTGAAAACCGTAATAAAATGCAATTTACATCTGCTACTTCTTCTGCGATATAACTTGACAAATCAAAACACCTGCAACAGTTTTTTCCAACTCCCGGGCTATTTTGTCCACAGCGGTTTTTCAATTACCACCGTTTTTATTATTTGCAAACTAGTACTACTAAAATATTTCAATATTATTCCTTCCTTAGAACCAAATACCCATTTTCTTTGATGTACAGTTTTATAAATAACTAAAGCCGTATTCCATAAATGGAAGCAGTTCGATCGCGCGTCAATAACTCCACACAAAGTTACATTTCAATAAAGTGACCTCAAACGCTCAGAAATTGCGTTTATTTGACCCGTATGCGGGTCGTATATAAATATTTCAGATGTCTTCGGCGTAATCGTTCCGTAAAGGGTCGATTGCATTTGGCGTGTTGAGATATACTGAACGCCGAAATATATCACGGATTTAATTTAAATATGTCACTTAGTCTATGTCCAGCAGTGGGTCACGATCGGCTGAATTTTTTGATTGATTTTTCTTCGTCTGTTAGAGGGATTAAAATATAAAATAAACGCTTGTGTGTTGAAACACTTCGCTTTTTCTTCTAATGAATCTTAGATCTGAATATTTCAATGACAAAAAAATCAATAACTACTGACTAAGAGATCGTAACAAGAAAATGCAGTAATTGATTTGATTAATAATAAAAGTTTCCACCGGTCCTAAAATGTTAATGACCTGTTACAAAACTGACTTATTTTCAATAGTTTTCACTATCCAGACTAAATGTATATTACTGATATGCCAACAAAAATAATTACTAAAGTTACTTGGAAGAATAATACCAAAAAGCCCAACAAAACTAAAGATGGCAACACAAATACCATTATCACTGAACAAACATGTCACGCCGTCCAAAATAATGGTTTCCCATTCAGCCCTGTATCATTAGGAGCCGTATACATTGTTAATTTGGTTTAACGCCGGTGGTCAGGTGTTCCGTACCGTCGTGAGCCGATTATCTTTAGAATGGAAACCTTAAGGCTGAGTGCTCACTTGCTCGAATCGTGCTCTCTTACTTAAGGCCCGGTACCCATTTAGGAAAGCGCAGGGATACAGATTGACAGACACTGGAAAACCGACTTTTAAATTAAGAGTATAAAGTGCAAAATTGTTTGAAAACAATTGACGCACGATCGAGCATTTTAGATACCTTTTTTGTCAAACTATTGTGAATTTTTGTCCTGTAATTTTAAAGTTTATTTTCATGATTAAGACATGAAGAGAAGGGAGACAACGCTCTAGGCTGTGTTATACTCTGTCTTGCTTCCACAGCTGCAATGTTATTAATGTAAGAGGAGCCCCCAGGTATCCAAGTTCCTTGTTAATGATACGTGTCTTATGTTACCCGACCTGCTTTTATGGAGTATAATTTCTCACTTTTAATAAGCTTCGCTGTTTTGCTGTAGATGTTGGTTGGATGCGTCAAATAAGGAATATGTTGAGATGTTATTATTTTTAAATAAGAAAGCCAACTCCACTGTTATTAGTAGGTAAAATTAATTAAATTTCATGTTATTAACGTAAACTATTTGTTGCTTTAATTTATTAACAGTAAGATAAAGATTATAATCTAAAACAAAAACATATCTTAACTGTTTTATGTGAATATGCCCTAGAAAAAGGGAATGACTTTATATAACTTAATAACTTAATATAAAAAAAAAAACTAGTTAAATATTATCAAAACAAATATTTTGTAAAAAAGTCTCAGAATTCTTTAACTTCGTCCTACTCGTTCATGCAAGATAATCCTTTTGGGCAAAGAAACCCAAACGACTAGTTTGTTTTCAGAAAATAGTTCTCGTGAAAAACTCTAGATAATAAGAAAAAGCGCTTTATCCGATGACCGTATTCATTTCGAACAAAATGCAAAAAAGGTTTAATTAGAAAACTATCATACGTATTACCTTCCTAAAACCCCATTCGAAAACTATACTACAAAAATAGTATCAATTAACAAGTACTTAACGAAACCGAAAATAAAGAAAACACCTAATCTAATCCCAGCACTTACAACGTATTACACGCAACGATACGACACCGTTACTATAAAGATAACTTCCACTCCACCATTAAAACAGAGACCTGCCATCCTTAAAGTATCATTTCAGGGTGGGAGCGAGATAGCATCACAATTCGTAGAGCGGCATCTCTCTTACACTACTTTAGTAATGTGCGGTGGTAGAGCATCACGCCTATTACCCCCACTTGTGTTACAAAAACCCACAATAAACACGATAATAACGATGAAGGTGTTACAGTAATCGATTCAATCGAATCGAATCGAATCGAACTCGATTTACAATCGGTTGGGTAAACCTATTATGTTTAGATACGTGTTGACGGAATGAGCATTCGAATGTGATTGGTTTACGAGTTATCGTTATTTGTTTTAGCAATTGTTTTTGTTTTCAATTACAAAAATACCTCATATGGTATTAATAAAATGATTCTGATGATTGGTATACTGGGTTTTGTTATCTTTGTAAATGACACTGCCAACCAAAATGATGTATTGTGACTATAAAGTTCGTACGACAACCGATATCTATATTGACACGTACTAATAAACTAGACCATCACAGGACACATGAAACAATATTAAAACCTTTGCTGCGTTTGAAATGATAGTACATTAAACGATAAAACCCCTATACCGAAAAATATTGGAGCATTTTAAGTGGATATCCAAAACTTGCATGTGTACGGTCCGCAACGAAAGTTGATGGACAAAATAAAATTAATAAAAATCCAAAATTACCTAAAACATTTGTTATTGAAAATCAGGTATGTTTAAACTGCTTCATGTTCTAGTCACGACGAGTAATTATTTTGTATTCGATTGTATTCTGAGAACCTAACACCATCTTAGAATAATATTATTGTACCTAGTTTTGAAAGAGTGACAGTGCATTTTAGAGCTTATAGTGGCGTCTCACTTCAACAACAGCAATATTATTGCTTTAAGATGTGCCATAGGCCCAAAGTTTTAAAATCTGTCACGATTGCTGGCTGTACAGACGAACCTAGTATCCTCTTACATTGAAAAATATTCTGCTTACCTACTTATTCGGCCATAGCATAAAGCCACGGCCTGTTTTTCGAACCAATGAGTTTCGATATTAAATTTGCAAAGTTACGCGATAGTTGGCAACTTTGTCGACTTATTACTTATCTTGCAAAGTGCGCCGCTGCACGCCTTTATCTGTTAAATGGATATAGAACTGTAGTTCAGCTAATTAAAGTGGTCGTACTTGTTTATCGATCTCGATAGTTTTCGCTGGCATTTAATATATGTGAAAGTCCCTTTAGTTTATTTCATGTAGAAATAGGTCAGAGGTAATTAAGTTTACTAATTTACATGCGTTTTTCTTTTTTTCAGCTAGCTGTAGTCGACCAGTCTTAATTGGTTACCCTGAGAAGAAACGTCACGTAAGTACAGACAATGTAGTGTTTTCGTTATGAGTTTGTAAAATGTAGTATATATCCAGACAGAATTAGATTAATCTGAGTAGATCTGTGCCTTTCAAATCCTCCAGTAGCTCATGCAGCTTAACCATTGGGTTCCTTAAAGCTAGACTCTTGTTTCCGTAGAAACTCTAACCCTTGGCATGACAGCAGTTATACCGTAAGATACCAAGTACAAACACAGGTATGATATTAAACCTCAAGGAAATCACCCACTTGAATTACTTTCTACATTCAGATTCGTATATTGTATCGTGAATAAAATCAAAGCAATTAAGATTTTTCGTTGGACATAATATATGCACATACTTTGTGGCTAAATAACGTGTGTCTAAATGACTTAGTGATAGTAAAAAATGATTATTTAATAGGTTACAGTACTCGGAAAATTGGGCCATTAAGTTTTGCATATAGCCCGATCTGGTTAATATTTAATTAAAACAGTTACTGGAATTTAGACCTGCATAATAATTCAATCTTTGAAACCCTAGTTCACATAAATACTTAGACCCTTGTTTAATCCTAGCTATTGCATTAGGTTAAGTAACCTGTAATGGTAGATTAGTGTGATAATTAAATAAATAATTACCACCTGACTTTTAATAACCATTCTTAAAAAAAAGCTCAAAATATTAACTATGGCTACCATATTTTGTTACTTAAAGTAGAAACTCTATCCACATAATTACCCAGAGTCCTGTATCCAAATTAAAATGTATGAGATTGCTAACCACAACTAGTTTGGCCGTCCAGTGGTACCAACTGACAAAACCTGTACACGAATGAGTTGCATTCATTAGCATCTCTTTACTCCGCCGTATTGCATAAACAAGAGGTAAAACTAAAAGTGTGTTAAACTATACCGACAATTATAATTCACAGTTACTTTGTAAGAGGTAATTAATATAACGGATATAGTAAGTAGTATAGTATAGTATAATGTTTGTAGCCCCTCACCTTTTTAATACTATCGCCATGGACAATATTAAACAATCTAAATATATTGTACTCACTTTAAAAAACAACAATACTGCTAACTTAAATACATTTATTATCAAAACCTGATTAAAATGCAACAAAACTTTTATATTTTCTGACAAATTACCAAGTCCGAGTTTCATTCAATTAAACAATAAAACCGATAACCTTGAAATCGATCGAATAAACAAAGTGTTAAGTTTGAAATCTACAAAACTCCAAACAATTAGCCTTTCAGAAAGTAGTCGATAATCCGGAGGCACTGTGATCCCGATCAAACATTTGTCTTCTGAAGTATCCGAACAACTACATAACTGTGTAGTTATAGATAGATTTGTGATTATACCCCAATTGTTACGCTAATATTTGGCGAAAAGCAGCGTAAGAGCTGCACGTTTGCCGTCACAACTTCAAACGATATTCAACCTCATTGACTAGTCATAAGGTAGCTTTTCCTATCAAAAACATTTTTCTCATGTGGGAGTCTGTGTGGACGCATGTACAGGGATACAATATCCACTTTTCTCGGGAACTTTATCAAGAAGTTTCAAGGCCAAGTCAAGATAATATTATCGTCCTTGACTTCGTGACAAAGGGACCATGCGATGACGTCATTACTCGTCTTGTTTTCCATAACAATGACCCGTTACGAAATTTGGATGTCACGAGTAAATAGATTCACATGAATAAAACAATGTTTTACTACATAATTTTCCTATGACGATGTCAACATGAATGTACTCTAGTTTCAGAGCCACATTGGAAGGATCGCATACAGGCTATCAAATAGACTAAAAATCGTAAAATGTCATATGATGATTCACTTAAGTATGAAAATTCCGAGTCTCAAAAAAAATCATTTGTTTATCAATTTGACTTTTTTCTAAGTTTAAACTCCAAAAACTCACGAATTTGGAGTTGCTGACTAAGCGATACCATTTTCGATCTAAAATAAACCTTAATAAATCAAATATACATTTGAAATTCCCAAAAATAACTAAACTCAAATCCCTAAACACAAAATCCGTCAAATAGATACAAAATGGAACTGAAACATCAAAAAGGCCAACGCTTAACCGCAGCCAAACTGGCGCTAACATGAATTAGAACTTAATGAACTGTTGCAATATAAACTCTATTCGTTATCTTGTTTGTGCCCACTTTGCATGGTCCTTTGATACGGAAAACCTTCTAATGTATCTGAAATCGCATCACAGTTCTCTATAGAAATAGTACGTTTTTAATTGGATATAAACTTGTGAAAACCATTTTTTGGGAGGCCTATGTCTAGCAATCAGAGCGATAATCTCAGTAACTGATTAATTATTATTATTTTCAAGTTACTTCAAGTGTAAGTATGATTAATAAAAATAAGCGAAAAAAAAACAAATCTTCTTACAGTATAATAAATCATTTAAACTTTATACCCATAAACCTACCGAAAATTCAATTTCCCGAAGAATCAACGTAAAAATAATGTCGTAAAACCGAACGCGATTACCTGATTGGATCCTACGATTATATCTGACAATTACGGTCTCATTGCTTTTTATTGGCAATGCCTTTATTTGGAATGTCCTATTAATGCGGCAATGGACATGGCCCTCGTCGTTAAAATCATAAGAACTGATTGGACTTGATTGCGAGCTAATTGAACGACCATAGAAATGCTTGTAATGGACTTGACGATGTTCTTAACAGAAGCTTTAATACAAAAATAAGTGTTTAATGTAAAAGGTCTCTAAAATATACCAAAAATAACAACGTACAGGGTTAAACAGCGTAAAAGTAAATAAATAAGACATGACTTGAAAAACAAGGAATATTTTTTTTTTTATCCAATTAAAAAAGCTAAATAAACTTTATAAAACAAAAACAATTACCGCCTTTAAAACATAAAACAAAAAGTTTTATTTGAATATACGAAAAAATATGAAAATTATTCAGCAACGAGTCCAGCAACAAATAAACTAATAATTAGTTTTCATAAATATTTAATTCAGAATATTTCGAGAGCTGTAAGTTAATTACAACGAGCGAATTCTAACAAACGTAGGAGAATAAAGTTCCCTTTATTCAAAACAAAAACAATCAACAACATTAACATTCTAAACACGAAGCAATCGTACATGCACATGCATAAAATATTTCATACCATACGAAACTGGTCCTAATCGCCGACCATTACTTTCGAACTTCGCTCTATTCTCGACATGAGCTCAGGAACAAAAGACCAGAAATAAAAGCGAAAGGACCAACTGATCACAAGGACCATTTTTCCGTATGCAAGGACCATTTTAGTAGATTTGATAAAAGCTTCGTAAAAATATAACAAACAAATATACGTTAGATCAGCAGTTACTTATTTATATGAAACGCTAAGGTTTTTAGTGGCAGTCGTAAAACGAATCTTCTTAACAATGGTTGACAATAAAACATGAAAAGTACGTTAACGGCCTATAAAATCTGTTTATTGGGGGTAGTTAAAGAAAATCGGACTGCGAATAGGTCAGGCTATGGTATTAGAGGTATCACCTTGATGGCCAAACAATAAACGCGGTTATTATTGCGGAAGAACATTCTGAATGATTGGAAACACGTTGTTATTACTGGCAGAACATTCAACATCGTATGATAGATTCCACACACGTATGTGTCTCAGATCAAAGTACACAGCGTCTACTACCGCGTCTCAAACTAAAATTATTGCAGATGAGAAAGAAAGACGCAGTTCTACACAGTACAGTACGCTATCTCCCTTCCACGCTTGCAAAAATATTACTTTAAGACAATGGTGTAAGGCCATCTGGTAGGCAACTTTGGATGAAAATAATGATATACGAAACCAGTTTTGAGGTTTTCGTTAAAAAAACAAACTGAATAGCAATGTACTGACAGTCCCTGTACCTCAAACAATTAATTTAATTGCTGAATCACATTAGGTCTCTCTCCTATCGTTTGAACGTAAAAAGATTTCAGATAAATCGCTAAAACTCAAACCTACTCATCTTAAGACGGAAAATACACATATCCCTATAAAATTATAACAACAGACATCTTCCTTCTAAAGCCTACCTAAACAAGTGATTATTTAAGGCCTATACAAACGGCCCATCAAGTAAACCCCGGCATATATCTAAGACACGCAAACCGCAGTACGGTTGCCCCTAGCGAATACGACCGATAGGACCACAACGCCAATTTACGTGAGAGGCAACCAAAGACAGGCAGAACCTATTGGCATGAATACAGAACTATCAGGCCACCTATTGGCTACGATATATTCTGTCTAAGACCTGAATCGGACCGGGTCTTTACGTGAAGTTTGACTGTCTTTTGTTTATAGCTAGTGTCGCTTCGCGGTATCAACCGTTATGGTACGTAATCTTAAAGCATACGGAGTAGGGAATTTAATTTGCAAACAGTTATAAGTGTAATACTATATAATAGTAAGCTACGTAAAAAAATAAGCTGAAATGGGGTCTTTTCTGAAAATCTTTATTATGTATATAATTTATTCAAAGCCCATTTACTCCAATTGCTTTAAATTCATTTTAAATTTATTTATTTACAGATTAATTTTAAATTTTATAAAATTAAATTTGTATTTAAAAATAAAACTGAGCGGGAAACAAATTAACGCAGGAAACTGAATTAACTATTGGCTTTTAACTTTACAATGCAATGTTAATTTCTCATGCCAACATGTGGTCGGTTCTCATGCTCTATAAATAGCAAACACTTTACCCTCTCTTTATAGTTAGATAAATAATAATTAAACCAACTATTTTCTAAAAGCAAACTCTACGCTATATAGTTGTTAAGAAAAAGCCAATTTATTTCCCTTAACTAAGAGTTAGACTTAAGACCTTAAGACTCGCAATCGCTTACCATCACTAAAGCAATGAGCCGCTAAATTATGTACAAAGTATTTAATTAACATTCTTGGCAAGTTCGTGAAACAATCTACGCTCTACATGGTTTTATAAGAATCTGTGTGCTACACACGTAGCGGAGGAAGCTGCTACGAAAATCTGTTGGAGTACGTAGACTACGTAGTCGCTACGAATACTACGGCGAGCTAGTAAGAACAGTGTAGTGGTCATGAGAGGAATTTCTGCCTGTTGAACTAATTGTACGGAATTTAACTAGGAAACTGTACTCTGTCTGCGTATTTCCATCGATTGTAAGTTATAGGTTATGAAAATGACTCATTATTACGGCTACTTTAGTCACAAAATGTAGGTAAATAATAGTAAAACAGCAATGATTCTGATTATTGAGTTATCGAGGTTCATTTACCTTTTACATGACATGGTTTTGAAGGTTTCTCAAATAAGGACTATAGGAGAGCTTCAGCTATCAGGATCCCTTTGGGTAAGGAATCCAAAAAAAATATGTGGATAAGCATGTAAATAACATCAATTTTGAAGGTATTTTTAAAACCTCAATTTGTGTCCAGCAAATATGTTTTTCAGAAGCTCGTGATCTAATACATCGCGTCAGTGCCTTCGCAACTCTCCAGGGGTGTGTACACTCAACCAAACACTAACCGAACCACTTTGACGACTAGAAAATCCTTATCTTGACGTGATAAGGTTCAATTTTGAATGCTCTTATTGCTATAGCCTTGTAGTTCACTGTATATCTTACTAACTTTCCTTTAAAAGGTAGGAGAGAGTCGTCTACTGGCTCAACATAAACGGACGAAGATTGCATAATAAATTCGCGTGGGAGTGAAAAACAACAGCGTATTACGTAGATAATCTTTTGTGGATTGAGAATAATAAGCTAGGATTTCTTTGGTACATAATATTCATATGTTAGTTTGTTTGCGAGCGGATACCTGCGTCTGATACCTACATAATAATGAATTACTTCAAAAATTTAGCAACCAAATCATTCCACACAAATTTTCGAAAGAGAGGCTTGTAAAGTCATAGATTTTAATTAAATTTCAAATATTTTGTATTTTTCTGTTTTTTGTTTTAAACTACTCGTAAAGTAAATTCTTATATCCTTTTCTTTGAAAATATTGTCTTATCACAAGTTTGCTTCTAATGTTTAAATGGATATCGCAATTAAGTTTCAAAATATAGTATAAAATATAGGCCTTAAGATTAATAATTACATTCAAGATTTTCCTTTATTGTTCAATATATTTTCATTTGCAAATTTTCCTTAAAAAATCTCCATGTTATTTTGTATAACGACCGATATGGTTTCTTTATTAAGAAATATTTTTTTACATAGCTGAAACATTTTCTTAATGATGTAATCTAACCTTGGTTCACCCCAAAAGCTGAGGAATTTAATTACTTTGTTTAAGAATTCGTTTTTTTATTAAACAATATACGAGTATTGTACGCATTTAACCTTATCTTAACATTGCTTTTTTTGGCAATTACGAAAATGTTGTGGATACACATTCGGTAACCTATTTTTACAACGGAAAAAGACGAGCTGTAGCTTGATATAGACGGTGTGAGAATATCGTGGAAGTTGCAGTGCATTACCGTTTATGACTTATCTTTTATGATAAAATGACGACATATACCCGCAATGTATTTTAATTTGTAATTTAATCCATTTCTGATAATTAATTTATTTTTTAACTCTGTAAATTCAGAAATATTATTATTTGTACACCATTTTCAGTGGTAGAACATAGAGTTCATATAAAATTTACTTTTAAGACCTGTGATGTATTCTATTACCGATGTTCACAAATAAAGATGATTGATTGATTGTACTGCAATAATATGCATTTTCTTGCACTGTATAACAAGTTAAATTGAATGTTTCAGGAATTGACGCATTAGTACTGAAGTATCAAAATATATAACCTCACAGTATTTTCTTTAACTTTGATAAAACTTGTATAATAATAATAGAAACAGATGAACAGAAAATACTCTGTGAATACAGGTCTTTTCTTTTTATATCGAGTTAAGCTTACATAATACACAAACACAAGTAACGATGACAATGAAGACAAAAGTTCGTTTCCATGAATTCCCAGTTTTCATCATTTTTCAGTATTCCCATAAAATCTGACTTCTAGAGTGATTCATTAAAATAACTAGAAGTCAGCGAAATAACACGATTCGAAAAATTATTATACCCGACCGCCATTGCATAACTGGTTGAAGTTGAGGCTTAACTGTTTAAAAGTTCGTCGGTCGCAGATAACGCAACGCCCATCGAATTATGGTTAGGATGTTGGTAAACTTAAATGAGTTAAGTGTTTTTGCTGGTTTAGGGATTAAAGCGGCGTATCGGCAGTTTGTTGGCGGAAACTTGCAGTTTTTATGATGATAGGTGCCAGAGGCGCCGGTAACTTTGTATACCATTTGGTAAACCGAGGCATGTTGATTGGAAATTTTGTGCAAGAGACGTTAGGTTTAATATATGACAGAGCCAGTGTGTAAAGAATAGAACTTATGCAGAGAACACTGACCAAAATTAAAATCAAGATTAAATTTGAAATATACTTTGACATGTAGAGCTCAAACTGTTTTCTTATTATAATCAAAACACCTTTTTTTCTAGGGTGGACCAATAATACCTTTAGCCCACGCCGATGGCACGCGTTCGGATATGTCGGACTTTCGTTAATCTAAAACAAGTTGGGCCCGTTTTATAACCTAAGCCAGAGCATCATTTACGCATATTGTGCGCGACTCTGACTGATTATAAACCCATACTTGTAATTTTCCGTGTTGTAATTTTCGTAAGAATTATTAAATGACCGTAAAAAACAGTTTACTCAAGCGTATTTATCAAGATTATAAGATTTATTTCAGAAATCGGTTGGGTCCAAGGTCGTTCGGGTAGTCCCAATAAGTACACTGTTGTATAATTTAGGTATCTCTTTCCATTGTTCATAAACACATCATAACAAGGCCAGAAAAACGAAAATATTTAAAGAATAACTCACATCAACATCAATCCCGGGCTGAGCGAAGATTCTGGTGAAAGGATACTCTTTGGGCAAGTAACTGAAGAACTCCTGCCTCCCCCTATACCACTTCACACTGTACAATGTCTCGTTACCCTCGAGGGTCCATTTGCACCCGAGTAGCACTGTGTCACCGAGCTTCACGGCTGACGGGGCTATCAGCTGGACATCCCGAAGTGCTATCGTATCTGGAACAAGGAGGTTCTAGGTTAGTATATAGGTATTCTATTACAATTTAATTAAAATAACTGTCACATTAAGGAATTTAATCCTTGTGTCGCGGGATATTCCACAAACTTTCATGTCACATGCACAAAGACACCCAGACTCAGGAAAGTATTAGTGGAGCACATAGTTTCTTGTACTATGCGGGGATCAAACCCGCGGCACGAAGCTTTTAGTGGATTTGGCCAACCATTGGGCTATCCGTGCAGTCATTAGGAAATAATAAATTGTTAATATAATTATGATTTTAGCTGGGCTGTATCAATTTTGAGTTAGGAGGGTTTTGTGCAAATGTGAAAGACATATCAATATTATTACAGCTACACTGATATAGTATTGTCAATTGATTATCACTTTTTGTCTTTTAATAATGAAATGGGGCCTTCTAGTCGTAAAAAAATCAAAACATATTTTTTTAGGCTATTTTGAAGAAATCTTCAGCATCGTGGAGTTACGCTTTACCAGTTTTTAACAAGACATTCGTGAAGACAAAATTAATCAAAACAAAATTTATATTTCTTAAAATAGCCTTCAATTTAATTACCTACATGTTCACTTATTTATTCGTGGAAAGTTAAACCTGTGATCTTTTTAACGATTTCTTTGAATGTGATCATAATTATCCTTCATATTAAATTAAAATTTAATGCTAAATTTAATGATCTATGATGAAGATTAACTTTAAAGTTGAGGTAGACCAAACAACACCCACTTTAATTTTATCGGTTGTCAGAAATCACATGCTTTAACGGTTGATAAAAGAATCGAATTGAATAGAATTGATTTTTATTTAAACGAAATGATCAAAATAGGTACACGCTCGCAACAACAGATAGCGATCTGATTCCATTTACACATTAACAGAAAAAAGAACACTCTCCCTTATATCGTTGTAAATAATGTTTGATTCAATATGTTGGTACTCGGACCCAATCTAGCAACTGATACGCCAACGGTAAATCAATTTAGCGAAGTAATGTACAGAAACATTTGTTCGAGTGTCCTATTTTCTTTTCCCTGGTCGCCATCATGCTGGATGTATTGGATAAGTGTGGCTTTAGTTCAAGCGAGTAGCGGTGTGGAAGCTTCTAGAATATGTTCTATGGAAGAATTTTGATATATTTTGAAGTTATTACTTGTACTGGCAAACTGTTGTCATCGTTGAAGCCGGACGTCACAATTTATTTTAGTTAATAAGAGAGGCTTTTAATATTTTGCTGAATATTAACAAAACCCAAAATATTTATGAAATGATGCAACATCTATTGACATGGCAAAATGATTCGTTAATCGAGGGAAAATAAAGCTAAAGACTGAAAAAATAATCGATATTTTTTAAATTTTTAATTCTACTGGTAGTCGTGTAGTTCATGCTAACATTTTTTGTTCTATCCATGTCTTACTTAATCTTTGATTCCACTTCTCAAATTGTTCTCTTCCCTAACAATGACACCACACCCGATTCTCCGTACGCCACTAGCTTGCTTTGACCGCAAACAATTACATTACATCAAGCGACGCCTGCGTCCTAATGCAATTAGACGACAGGCGCCCGATTTATTTATTATTAAACCCACTTACTATCCAAAGGTATGCCCTTAGCTCACTCCACAGTCCTGGTTGTATCAGACTGATGAATTACGTATTGGAAAGTGGAAAATGTAAAGTTTATTGACAAATGCATTATACATGATTCTTGTCTAGACGGAATCTATTTAGTGGAGTAACCAGAACTTTATATCCATTTTACGTTAGCATAATTTTGTTGAGAATAATCGATAGTATTGCAGCTAATTTCATGTGCTTTTTGCCGGTATAAGGGAGAAACGAGACATATTCTTCACAAGGGAGTTGGCTGCTATAATTTATGCTGAAGAAAAACCAATATAGAAACAACATCATGGGAATATAAAAAGAAACATTTGACAGAAGGTATGAGTGATCGTATGCGCGTGTCGGGGTGCAATTCATCAAAACACGCAACTTTCTGTCGGGGGAAGTTTGGCAAAAAATCAGTCTTGGACGCCGCAAACTAACGCAAAAATATTGGCTTCCTCGAGATATTTTTCGCAACAGCCTACGTGAAAAATTACCTTTGCTTGATTTTTTACCTTTGTAATATTCGAAACATGTCTTTAAGCCAGTAAACATTTATATTTTGAACTCACAAATATTTGTAGGCAACTAGGCAATTCATACTAGACAGTAACTACATCTTGGGTGTGTACCCTTCAGTACGGAATAATTAGTGTCGTGGGTCTAATTTCACTAGATTGGACAAACCTATTGCTGACAAAATTAAGTCATCTGCAGCAATACTTATTCACTAATAGGCTATATACCACCAGAGCTACACAAACGCGTTTAATAATAAACGGCTAGAATCCATAATAACCAAACATGAGATGATCGGATCAATTGGCAATATTAATAGCTGAGACAACAAGATATAATTCGTTACGAAGTACTAACGGTACCGTATTCTGGAAACTTTTGAGACTCATGGCAAATAGAATGGCTGTAAAATTTTCTAAGAAAACGAAGTCAGTTACGATGTCTTTCATTAAATATCATTGGGGTTCCAAAAAAGGTTAAAAAACTACACAGTTACAAAGTTGTCATGAACCGTTATAGCTAGACATTGAAATGTTCACTGTGACTAATAAATTAATCTAAAATAAATCAATCAGACAAAAAAATACACTTATGAAATTCTATATGTCCGTCTATCACTCGCTTATTTCTTAGAAGATTGACATAAATAGCAGATAGAAGTAGCTTTCTCTAATCCAAATATAAACTTTCAGTTTCTTTTACAAAATGTTTTTCTTTTGTTTTGCGATTGTATTTACTTGAAACATTGTTTTAATTTAACAAAAGCACTTATCTTACGCCCAAGTCTGTCCACTCTTTAAATTAAAAAGCCATGAAGATAAGCCTACTTCTCAAACTGAAATAAATAGCTTTTCCCCTCGTCTCACCTGCCCAAGTCGTAATGATTTCCACCCGATTGACTTCGGGTTACTTATCAAATAATCCGAGTAATTATACTTCAAGTACTCTCTATCGAATTAACAGAATTTGATACAGTCAACTTGACTTCAAATAAAGTAGGCTTAGCAATAAGGGCTCTTAAAGTACTTGATTTATGAATGTTTTTCGAATAGCGCTATGAAACAAATAATTGAAGTACGAAATATAAATGGCTGGGCAACAAATAGAACAGTATTTGTTTTTTATTGAAGAAATGAGGATTGTTTTCATTTCATCTTTTTTTGACAACCTCTTTCTTTGAAAGGTTGTCTGCGTGGCGTAACTACCTAGCTAGCTGGATCAGATTTTTATATTGAAAATCAAAACAAATAAATAAGGCAAATATCATTTACACCTTAAATGTCAGGATACTCGATAGCCGAATGGTATAAGGTCATCAGGCCAAACCTACTCTACGCGAAGTGTCGCGGGTTGGATCCCCGCGTAGCATTTGTTTGATCGACGTTCGTTTGAGTTTTTTTTTGAGTCTGGGTGTTTTGTGACTTAAATGTTTGTGGAATATCTCGTGACACAAGGACAATATTCCTTCGTGTGGATTATTTATTGATAGCGGGGCAAAATTTCAGCCCTCTGGCTGTACAGGTACATGACCTCCTTGTGACAGACGGAAGGATAGACAGCCAACGGAGTCCAATTTGGTTCCATTATACCCTTCGGGTATGGTGCCCTAAAAATCCCATCCTATATGCTCCCTAGATATTTATATTATACATAATTGGTTTCGTTTCGGGTCGAACTGGCTATTTAGATAATGGACGTTTGACTTCTGCTGTTACGCATAGCACACTTGCCTCCGGTTCGCTCGCAATTTGTCCGCCAGCTCAAGGTAAATGTGACCTTTGCAAAGTGATTTCGGATTAAAGTACGTATCGATACGAGCCTTATGTCAAGTGCCATGGCCATTTATAGAATACAATTGTTTTTTTTTTTCGGGAATGGATTCAATTTTTTTTTGTTAAGGTTAAATTACGGTTGTTAGACATGACAGAGGTTCCTTTAAGGGACTGTTGTCTGTCCCTGTGTCACTAGGCTGTATCATTCGATCTGTGATAGCTAGACAATTAAAATTTTGTAATTATGTACTTTTGTTAGCGCTTTAACAACCTGTATACATTATGATACGCAATAAAGAATTGTAATAACTAAATATAAAGGTCTAGGTTAACCCTCGATTATAATATAATTATAAAAACAGCCTATATACACCCCATTGCTAAGCAGATGCCTCTTCTCGTATGGGGAAGGTTTATTTGGTGGGTAAGTAAAATGATTTCTAGCCAAACCGATTAGATTTCTTAAGCCTTTCTGTTGGGAATCTTTGCCTGAGTATCTCGAGTCTGATTTGAAATTGCACTGCTTTTTAATTTCAAAATTGATACAAGAAATCTACTTCTTATGTCATTAAATACCAACTTCCTAAGAGCATTTATACCATCTACGTAACCCCTAGTATTTGTAGTACACAATACAAATATAACATGCCTTTTTATATTCAGACATCGATGTTCATTTATTTCTCCGTACTGGCTCAAGCCTGCTCTGCCGGTTTTATAATATTTAATTTATTCAAAACTTTAGTTCTTCAAACATATTTTATTTTTAAAAGTACACAAAATAAAAATGCTTCCGCAAATTTTATGAATGCTTTTACGTAAGTTACAAACACTTTTTTAAAAAGCTTTAAAATTAGTGATGCATAACCAACTTTTCTCGTTAGCAGGGAACTAAGTTAAATATGCTTATACTCAAAGTACTGCAATAGTTTGTGCTGGATTCAAACTCTGGACCTTGCAGTCATAATTGAAGTCAAATTATTGAATGAAGATTATTTTGGATGTCGAAAGAAAAATGATGAGTATTTTATGTCTGTATTTTATTTTCACGAATATTATCGGAATCCTTAAAACGCCCCACGCTAGTAAAATACTAGCGTGGGGCGTTTTAAGTATTCAATTAAACAGTCTAATTAAATTACTTATCGCTTAACACTCAAACGACAATCGAACAGTTTTAAATCTTTGAAATGTCACAGATAATATGAGACTTTACTTTTGTCTCTGACATTTTCAGGTTTAAGACGCCTGTGACACTTAGTGTGTCAGGTTCAAATGTCAAGTATCAAGAGACATATAATAAAGTTTTACAGCCTTAAAATTATATTAAAACAAAGACTATACGGGATGTATTTTTTACTGCTTATTGTTTCATCAAAAAATATGCTAAATATAACTAAACTAAAAAACAACGTGAACAAAGACACGGCATCTTAGTTTTCTAACGTTCTAAACATAATATAAACTAAACAGAAACGTTAACAAATGGACATCATCAATTGCAATACACCTCAAATACCGAGTACCACTGTCAATAGTCAATGCGTAATCAATAACTCCATAATAATATTATAAAAGCGAAAGTAACTCTGTCTGTCTGTCTGTTACGCTTTCACGTCTAAACCACTGAACTGATTTTAATGAAATTTGGTACAGAGATAGAGTTGACCTTGAGAAAGAACATAGCATAGCTTTTATCCCGGATTTTTGAAAAGTTCTCTTGGAAACGCGATATAACCGACCTCGACGTGGGCGAAGCCGCGGGCGAAAAGCTAGTCTTCGTTATAAAAAGAAAAAACATAACTGTATGAATGGTACAGAAATCACATCAGATTCAACCGAGTAACATTGAGAGAATATTGATAAAATGTACCAAAACGCTGATAATGGTATCTGCATATTTAATGACACAATTTTATCACAATTGAGCAATCATCCGCGGAAATTACATTCACTGTATTTATTCATAAATCGCTGATAGCCGCAAAAAGAAATAAATATCAACGTGGTATGTAATATAGTAGATATTGAATAATTATCTTAAATGGCGACACTTTATTTTGTCACATAAATATCTGCAGTGTGTTTAGTGGTAAGAAAAGTCTTTTTATACAGAAGACCATTCAAGGCTCTGATAACCAATCATTAGGTTATGTTAGATTAGGTAATAAAATAGCAACAAATCAAATAAGCTTAAATAATATATCACTCGTTTATTACTTTAATATTATGTGTTTGCATAAAAAGACCTTAGTTAATAAGTATTCACATAAATGGAGTGTGTGTGCAACAAAGCGTGTTTTTTTTATTAACCACATGCACTTGTAAGGCAGTATTCAACTTGAAGATTCAATTTTATGAGCAATATTGATACTTACGAACAAAATAAAACAGTTTTACTATTATTTATTTTCGATAATATTTATTTGTTTGCAACCATATTAATCTGATTTTAGTGAAAGCGTATTTACCAAAAATATCAGTGTGACCGCGCCGCGCTGCGGTCGCGATTGTTTTAACGGAAACCGAGATACATTGCCCGTAAAAACCGCGTGTTTTGCTTGCTTGTATATATTCAGCGTTCAATGGTTTTCGAAATCAAAAATATTGTTTACTAAGTACTTCTTGTTTCACTATATTAAATACGGTAAAGTAGTTAAGTAATACTCAAATGAGTTAGTCAAAATGTAAGATACATATAATATTTTTTTCATTGTGGGAAAAAAAATTACCCATAAAAGAAAAACTATAAGAAATTAAGTAATAATCAACTTTTTTTAAATACAACAATGTTGAACAGTCATCTGAATGTCGTTTTTTACTTTAGCTGTTATCCTTTAATTACTTAAATGTAACCCTAAGATGTTTTAGCTTCAAAACTCTGCACCACGGTGTTGTTGCGAAAATTGGTATCCTTCTATAATATAAATACGTCACTAAAGATAATATATTGAAATTACCAAAGAAGTAAGAATGCCAGTAACACTAACTAGTACATACGAGATTGAAAACTGCACGATTCCTTATAAGTTTTCCGTGATTTTAATTAAGGTCAGTAATGTAATGCAATATCTCGCCGCTCGATTATGTGACGATTGCATTAAAAGTCCCATATTAACTACACTAGTGTACTTCTATTGTTCTAGTATATTAAAGTCATTTATTTATCGTTTCAAAGGCGATATTTCGCATAGAAAACAAAGTTATGCCTTAAAATTATGATCACAGATTAAGACTCGAGTATTCATCAGTATAGTTAAGTAATTTTTTTTAATCGTTTAAACACCCCTTAAACGTCCTCAAGCACGGTGGAGTGATGATCCGCGCAAGATGGCTGGCAGGAGCTAGATGCGAGCAGCCAAACATAGATCTCGATGGCGTGCAATAGGGGAAGCTTATGTCCAGTCGTGGACGAATATGGGTTGATGATGATGATGAACATTTATCAATGAAAAGAAAACATTTTTTCTACGAAAATAAAGCGTTAAAATTATCATCTTTCCTCTCTGTCTAAGCAATTGTAGAAATAATAATCGATTTGATCTGAAGAGCCGAGTACCTAATCATCAACATGGTTAAAAAATATCTTTTTAAATCGCCTAATCATCCCTAATTTTATTATGGGCCAGTCCATAAGTATAAAGTAGGAATATAGTTATTCTGTTACACTATCACACATAAAAAACATCAGTTACTCAACAACTTTCCTGTGCCGGTACTCTCATGCATGAATAAAGTACTCTCTCAAAGAGCGTCATTCCACTACGGCTTCCTACAAATTAATATAATTTGAAACTGAAGGGAAATGTCTTTAAGTTCGTTCCTAACGGAGTGACTTTAATTACCATTTCTGCTCAAGTTTATGTGACAATAAGACTATATAACTCCCATGTCAGTTAATTGTAGCCCACTGGGTGTAAAAAGGTGCCGTTATTTTAATTACTTTTAACGGTAACTTGATTTTGTCTTTGGTTTTAATATAAAGGAGTTTTTATTGTTGGACTTTGTTTTTTTTATGTCTATATTTTTTTAAAGGAATTCTTGTCTATGATAATACCTCTTCTGCCAGTTCCTCAAATGCGTCTCATATTTAAAACGTCAATAATAATCTATCTACATGTATGAGATAACATTCTCGTCCGTCTGTCTATCAAGACTCCTTGGTCGCATTTTAAATACTCAGATCTATTTTCCCATGACCTAAGAATAGCAAATTTGTTACGAAGCAACTTCTTGAAGTACTGATAAATAAAGTAAGTAGATTAACTGTACACTTCTTTTGTACGGATCCTTTAGTAAGTGGATCCGACTCGCATTTGGTCGGCTTTATACACAACTAGCTGTTGCCCTCGACTTCGTCCCCGTGGGTAGAAGATATAAGTTATGATTTATACCTGCCCTGGTTTTTCACATTTTCCATTGTATCTTCGCTCCTATTAGTCGCAGCGTGATGGTTTATAGCCTAAAGCCTTCCTCGATGGATGGTCTACTCAACACAAAAATAATTTTTCAATTTGGACCAGTAGTTCCTGAGATTAGCGCGTTCAAACAAACAAACAAACTCTTCAGCTTTATATATTAGTATAGATAACCATAAACTACGTCAGGTTAGTTAGTCAAAGGTCTCCACAACTATTTATATAAAAGTATTTTGCATAGAAACGAGTCATAACTGTGGAAGAGTTTCACTGAACTGTCGACAAAACTGAACAATTTTAATCTTAAAACAAAGTGACTTGGAAAAAACTATTTTTAATCTCGACGTAACTCTTTAGCATTTAAAATCTTTTAAACTGCAGAATTACTTCCACAAAGTCAGGTTTCCCGTAAATCGTGTCATAATAGACAAAGGATTTGCGAGAAATTATTATAGTTTTTTGTTACGTTATTTTCTTCATACTCATTTAAAATTTTATTTTTTAGAAAACATCATTAACCTGTAAAGATATTGTAGACAAAGTAAAACATTATCATTAATCTATACTAATATATAAAGCTGAAGAGTTTGTTTGTTTGTTTGAACGCGCTAATCTCAGGAACTACTGGGTCGAATTGAAAAAATCTTTTTGTGATGAATAGACCACTTATCAAGGAAGGCTAAAGGCTATATAACATCACGCTGCGACTAATACGAGCGAAGATACAATGGAAAATGTGGAAAATACGGGGAAAATTTTAACCACGTGGACGAAGTCGCGGGCAACAAGCTAGTAACTGATAATGTGTTACTGACTAAAAGCCTTTCCCAACATAGTTGAGACGATGACGATGGTGATATGTGTCGTGATTATTTTTGAAAAGTAGAAAAATTTAAATGGTCTTGAGCAATACTTGAGAGTTTCAAAATCAGAGTTAAACAGCCTCATTTTATATTTTTACTAATTAAGTTTTGCATTCATATGAGATCAGTTTAAAACATTTGAGTAGCTGGAATCGGTGCAAGGATGCGAAAATACCAAATAAATATCGAATCATAAATAACTTCATGCAAAATACAAGAACAAAATCCTGCTCTACAAACTCAGTTAGAATAATGAAAAATGTACTGTATTTCTCTTTGATATAACGTTCATTTCGGCAGTAAAAGGTGTTGTGAGTATTTAATGAGGCAGCTTAAGAAGTCAGGTAGAAAGCTGGTCAAAGTTTATTAAGACCGAGGTTGTAAAGGCATGAGGTAATGCTATTCCTGATATTCGTATTGAAGTCAGATTTAATTGAAAATGAAGTAAAATAATTTATATTTGCGATAGTGCGACTTTTCATGCCCATTGAAAGCTGTATTTTGGGAAACTGACTGAACAAGTTAAATAAACAGATATTTATGTTGTGTTACTAAAGGTGCAATCAAAAATCTTTAAAAATATGATTAGATTTTTTTAATTTCGCATTTTTATAGAGCAATTGAAAAGGAAGTTGGACTCGCGAGACTGACTTTTTTCAAATAGGCCAAAGGTACACAAATCGGTCGGGTGACAAAAATTTTGAGCATTAGTGGTTACCAATGCTCAAAATTTTTGTGGAAAAGGTGTAGTTGTGCTTACAACTAATCCACTATTGTCTAGCTATCACGGTTTTATGACATAAATATGGGATGGACGGACAGATAAACGGACAGACCAGAAGGGACAGCAGCATGTTTCGCTTTCACTAGTTGGAATCCTAAAATCCAGCAAAAGAATTATTACTATGTTATGTAACTAAGTGTATCACAATATCTTGTCCCCACATAAACAATTAAAACCACAACAGCTACCAAAACTAAGTCTCTATTTATTTCCTTTAATTTTATGGCTTGCTTGAGTGTCGAGACTTCCCAAGCCCTTAAAGGTTGAATGTTGGACAAGCCACAGGAAATCAACTGGAACGGGCTTAATTAAGCCAATCACGTGAATGCCGGAAAACAATGTTACCCGGATTGGACCCAGACTCGAATTGAATTGCTAAGATGAATAGTGTAAGAATATTGATTCGAGAAATTGTTTTTTGGTAATTTGGTGAAAACCATTTTAGATGTTCGTGACGAAATAAGGAAAACCAATTAGTCAAGTTTTATAATTAACTTTTTATTAGATTTTTATATAGTTGTTAGGGTTCTATATTCAAGGGGTAAAGACGGATAAGAAAACGTTAAGGTTCCGTCGTCTGTTCTTCCGTCTAGCATCAGACTTTGTCCTACAAAGCGTAAAAATCTGAAATTTTCACAAGCAAATTTAAGAATGATAATGAACCGCGAGGCTAAGCAGCACTTAGTACGGCCATTAATTTGAAGGGTGTCAATTTTTTGTGTGTTTTCCCCAAATTCTACGAAAACGGGGTCAGAGTAACATTTGACCGGTATGTTTTACACTTTTGCACTATTTTATCCCTGATAAGGGGGACACGTTTATGTATGTACTTTTTCTATTCAGGGGACTTTACCAGCAATTGTTTTAACAATTTATCTAACTTTAATTTTAAATATGCTAACGGTTTTTACATGCGTCTATACAATTGAAAACTGAATAACACTCACTGAAGCCTACCAAACGTCAATTTAAAAAATATCGAACAAAATCTAACGGCTAAATTGGAAAACAAAGAGGTAACACGAAACGTCGTTATGAAAAAATGAAACCTGTCAATTTCATACATGGTTTTATTTTGTCTATGTGATGTATTCTGAATATGAAATGAAGGCGACCAATTCGAATTCCGAAATACAGAGGGTTCTGTATATCGATCTTTTTCTATGATCCTGACTTGTATCATTTCCTCATGTCACCACGGGGTTTGCTGTAGTAGAACTGTTGCCATAATGTTAAATTGATAAATTATTTTCATGATCAATGACTTGAATCACTTGACAGCACTTGAGCAGAGATTAACGAAAGGAATTGTGGAAGACTATTACTTATCAATGAGAAAAGAATTTAAAAAACAAGCGTCTGCTGACCATAATCTTCATATATCGAACTTCTTCCGAAACAGTATATCCTCTACTAGCTGTTGCCCCCGACTTCGTTCGCGTGGTTAGAAGCTACAAGTTATGATTTATATCTACCCTGTTTTTTCCACATTTTTCATTGTATCTTCGCTCCTATTAGTCGAAGCGTGATGGTTTATAGCCACCTTCCTCGATGAATGATCTATTGAACACAAAAAGATTTTTTCAATTTGAACCAGTAGTTTCTGAGATTAGCGCGTTCAAACAAACAAATAAAAACAAACAAACTCTTCAGCTTTATATATTAGTATAGATTACTTTGCAATAAAGAAATCTATCCTACCGACTCTTCATTTGCGAACCTCAAACTTTACATTTTCCACACTCGTCGACGTATCCAACTTGCAATAGAAAAAATGGATACTTGGTTTCATACTACGGATGTGAATTAACAAGGATTGACCCGTTATTCGCGATCTGACAGGTTGTCTGATGTAGAACCAGCGTCCGGGATTATGTTTGTTTTGATCCGGAACTACGATGGACAATTTCAATAACGTAGATTCCAATCTATTTTTTAGTATATTTGGTAACGGGATAGTAAGTGAAGGGTATTAGTTATTTTAGAATATTAATTATTACCGAATCGGTAAGCATCTGAGATATTATATTTTTTTTAAATTCGAAAGAAGTTCGAAACCCTATGCCTTACAGTGTGTCAGTTACTTTTAAACGATACAAAAAAGTAGACCGGCCGTGTATTTTGTTTGTCTGTTGTTTTGGCTAAAATCTTAAGAATTTAACTCAAGCGGAGGTTGTCACACAAAGAGAGTGACATAATGTGTTATTTACAATTTCTAACATTTTATTTATTTATCACACTAATCTACCATTACAGGTTACTTAACCTAATGCGGTAGCTAGGACTAAACAAAGGTCTAAGTATTTATGTGAACTAGGGTTTCAAAGATTGAATTATTATGCACATAGTTGCAGGTCTAAATTCCAGCAACTGTTTTAATATCAAATTTTCTGATAATTCTGATATGCATAGGCATAGTTAGCCTGATACACATGCCCATCATTGCTCCTCCTGGAATTGCTTGATGCTTCATCCACTTTTCTCCTAGATATGAAATCCTTACTATTTACGATTCCCATGTTTCAAATTTCAGTCATTCCGCGATTTTTTGGAGGTCTCTGAATAAATTGGTTTCCAAGACTTTCAAAACCTTCGATTGATTTGTATCTTCTATAACTTAAAGTCCATTGAATTAGATGCATTTTGTACTTTTATTTTTATTATTTATATTACATTTTATATTTGTTAAATATGAGCGTAAGCGTATAGGTATAAGAAACCGAAATAGTTTCTACAAATTCGATCATATAAATACTCATATCTCCTGCCTACCTCGATATGAAATCCATTCCAAACATTATTTTCACACATGTCTCTGACCTCTATCCTGGATCCATCTAGATAAACGTCCGTAAAAAGCGCCTAAAATACACCCACTATAAGCTGGCCCACCCCACCTCCTTTCACTCCTGTTCTGCTGAACTGTTTGAAGTTTTCGATAGGTTTTTTGGGGTTCAAGTTACGCTTGTCGGTTTTCGACGTGGACTCACGCTGTCATCGTTCTCTAGTTTGGTTTTTAAAATGCAAATTGAATCCTAGTTTAGGTCCGCAGTATGTTGGGCCTAACTTGATAACAATGTAGATAAAATTCTAATTAACTTTGCTGTATCTTTGGAAATTAATGGGTTTGACCTAAGAAAGTGACAATTGATTATGGTCAAGTAATAGTTATTTAAGTAATACTTTAGTTTTTGGTTTATTTTCGATTTGAAAAACTAGTTCAACAATATTTGTCTCACCAAAGTAAATATTTCTCTACGATACTGGATAACAGATAAACCTTGTTTATTTTCTATCCGATTTTAGGAGCTATAAGATTTCCAAGAAAATCAAAGGTCAACCTGTCCTTCGAATGTCGAGCGAATTAGTTACGGTTTCAGTTTAATTTCAAATCAGATTTCTAAATACAGTCAAAAAAACTTGAGATCGAATTAAAAGATAGTAGCAAAACTTAATATTGGTGGATGTTCCTCCATTGAAGAAGATTCATTGAATGAGACAGTCAATTATTAACGCTATTCTAAAATTTTACGCAGCCATTTACTAAACACCACCATCGAAACTAGCCCTATTCTTGATTAAGTCCTAAATCTGCTAACCCGCTTCTCCCTGGAGAAGTCAAATAGACTGTTACCCTTATACTGGTTGAAACCAACGAAGTGCTTTTCTCTTTTCAATTACAGAGATCCATGCGAAAAATGAGGTATACTACTGTGATCCCCAACAGTTCCTAACATAATCCTACTTTATTATGACCTCGATAATAGGATCCCTATACAGAAACTTTCATAAAATTCTATCACAGAACGTTTCGACTAAATATGCTGTCCTCCAAAACTCAGTTCCAGACTAAAAGAAGGTGAGATTCTTTTCCGCTTGACACCAAAAATCTCTGAAGAATTCCAGTAGAACTGTATAAAAGCTAATCCGGTTTGTAGTGGCGACCTCGCTCTAGCGGACATCAACTGGAATATTTTACTCAGCCCGGGGTTTGGTGACGCAAAATAAATTGGGGAATTTGGGGGCTCTTATTTATACACGTTAGCGTCGGTCGGGGACTGTTACGCTATTTGGTTTCCTTTCGGCGAGAATTTGAACTTGAGTGTGTTTTGTTTATTGGGATACTTTTATTAGGTGACAGTAAAGCGTTTAATAAGGAAACGTTTGTATGGAGACACTAAGTTTGTTATATTTGGAGTGTTTTACTCGACAGTATGTATTGTGAGAATATAAATATATATTTGATTAGAACTCAGGTTTTACTTACAGCTAGAAATAATATCTAAGACAATCGTCTTGTTCATATCTCAATTATTCGATTAATTAACTTCTTAATAACGTTAATACATTAATATCAACACACCATAATTAGTCCTTTCAGTAAAACTATGTCAAGAAATTCCCAGCACATTAGGGCAAAATTAAAATGTTTATACCAAAAACGTCTGGGCTCTTAACAGCTTAACATAACTGTATTTTCTTAACCCCACACCTTCACGACTTCTTAGTAAAATTCAACGAATTCAACTTTCCGAGTAACTCCTTGTTAGTGACATTTGTACAAATTGCGAGTGAGATTCGGAGTAAACCAAATATTTCCTTGTCTCGTTTATCGTATAGCCGAAGTGAGAAATCCTCTTGCTTCAAACTCCGCACTTAGTTCTTAGTTCCTATATTTGAGTCTCCAAACAAAGTGAAGGTACTGAGCAATCGTTTGTGTTTGGACACTTGAAATGAAATAAACTGATGTAGTGCGAATAAAACATTATCTTTAACAATAGTACAAAAATCTCCCTTTTTGTTTAGGCGGTGACTACCTTTAACGACACCCAAAATTTCGGGAAGAAAATTGATAGCAGACACTTTCTGATTCAACCTGATACCCTCTCTTGCATTTAGTCATTGCACGGAATAATATTTTGCACACCCATACTGTCGTTAGTTTTCCTTTCAATAATCATACGTATAAAAATGACGTCTCTATACAAGTTCTTTAGCCGTACTGGTCCCAGAACAATGTTTTGATTTACAAATGCAACAAAATTAATCTCAAATATTGTTCTAAAACTAGTTTCAGAAGTTGTTGAATTAAGAATTACTTTACAAACCACTATAACTTTACGAAATGTAATGATGAAATAACATAGAACTATTCGGAAACCAAACAAACACAGGAATCGAATCTAATATAAATATCACAGTCAACCTTTCTTACAGCAAAAGAAATAAGCTTAACACGAGTGAGTCGCGGCATATTACCCACAGTGTACTGCAGGGCTAACAAGGGTTTATTCCAGCAATGTTCTCTCATATTTCCTCTGGTTAATCCATATTTATACGGCTGACCCTGCCTCAAACGGCTGCTTCGTGCCGATAACACCACAGCCTTTTTATATAAACACCGCTAATATATTTTGTGAGCAAGTTGATCGAGTGGTGTCGATTTTATTGGTATGAAAGTTTAGTTTGGCATAGTTTCGGGTAAGCGTTTATTGAATTCTTGTCGATCGAGTTTTATATTGTTTACTGTAGATAGAATTTAATGTAATATTGTTGGCGCTTTGATAATGGCGATGTACGATGTCGAAAGTGACTGAGCGTTCCGCCCATAAAGGATTCTCGAAGCGCTTGTGGAAATATTAATCTTAAATTCTAAAAATGGCGCCTTTAGTTAAATTTGATTGATTTCGTGAAAAATCTTAAGCATGATTTTGAATACTGTTTTGCAGTTATATAATGACCAAATTCCTTTCAAAACTAGTCAGCGAAAACAGCAGTGACAACGATAATATAACGGTACGAAAAACATTTGATCTTTTGCGTCACATAAATCACATCTCCAACGATTTATGGAACTGGTGGGACACCGCTTTAAACTTTAATACCTAGTTACTCGAAAACACATCCCGACCTAACTTCAACAAGATAAACACCTGATTCAATCCCACGTAAAGCACCTAACTCACAATCTATCCTAGTTTTGCCAAAATACATAAATCATGTCCACAAACGAGTCGTGACTCTCCAGACCACTTCAATTCCACTATAATTTACGAGCACGCCATACTAACCTATTTTCTACGTAATGTCAGACCATTGTTTTTGAAGCTAAGCATCTAGTTCATTTAGTTTTGTGACGATAACTGGGACAACTGGCTTTAGAAATACTAATTAGCCAGCGAGGGGCTCCCGTGGTTTTGTTGAGGGCTGAAGAGGAAAGGGTGTGGAACTTGAAATGTTGTGTGGCTAGGAGCGTTGTAGCGTGGATACAGTTTTTTTTAATATATTAACAGCAGTCTTAGTAGGTCGACAATTCATTCATCCTACTACCTACTCAATAATCTAAACTTCTCGTATACTTTCCAGTTGAAGTAATTTATAGATGCTGTTGTTCAATCCAACAATAAATATAAATAAATAAATGCGCACAACATCACATTCATTGTTCTGAACCCAAAGTAAGTTGCTAAAGCACTTGTGTTATGGAATTCAGATACAACGAAGGTACCACAAACACCCAAACCCGAGACAATGTAGAAAGGTGAATTTTTACATTGACCCGACCGGGGATCGAACCCGGAACCTCAGAGCTAGCGACACCTTGAAACCGGTGCGTACTCACTCGACCAATTCCGGTAATACTATTAACCGAATTGAAGACTGAATTCGTAAAATATATTTTCAAACTATAAGTATGTATGTATACTTAGTAGCAGTTTCAATATCAGGCTGTAAAAAAAAATTCTAGAATTGTATACGTACTAGATAGAGCAGATAAAAACATAATAAAAATAATTTTATAACGGTAACAATATTTTATGGAATTCACATACATAGATCCAAATTGAGGGAAACCTTGATACTAATCTGATTGTAGGCAGTTATGAAAAACCAATAACATTATAAATGTATGAAAGAAATGCATTCTGGTTGTTATCATGGGCATAATCCAATTTATAATAACCAATTAAATTAATTTCATTCCATCCGAATTAATTGAAAAACTTTATTGAAAATCAACAAATTATGTCACTAAATCACTACAAATTATTTCAGTTTGAACATTCAATTTAATGAGCTTAAATACTAGCTTTGTGTAATCTGCGTATATCATTACTATGCATGTATACCTATTTAAAAGGATTATGGAGATCATGACAATTTGATGCAATTAGCTGAAGCTACGTTTGTGTCGTAATGATATTAGTTTGTGTGGGAGTCGCTCATTGGCGCTCGTATAGATCCACTCTTAGGTGTTGACGGTGGCGCCATGGGCATGCTATTATTAGGGATTGAATTGAAACAGAAGTGATGATTAGTTCGTGAAATTTCTCATAAATTAACTGGAGAGAGGCAAATGAATTTCAAGGCAAAAATACACGGTGATTTTTTTAGTCGTCTTACAAAAGTAGCCCAGTTCATGTATCCAATGACTAGACCACGTTCATGATAAAAAAATAGGTATTTATGAGATTTGAATAAATTTAAAATGCAATTTTTATTCAATATTATTCAGCATTCAATACATTTTTATCCTACTATCTCCAACACACCTCTTCAATACTATCGAACAACACGAAACTTTAATGCACTGCGTCAATCGTTCGTTACACAACAAAGTTTCCCACATTAACGATAAATTGTGAGTGTTAGTGGCTTGAGAAGCGATAGTTAGCGGCACCTGCGTCGGCCGGGCCGTCGGGAGGCCACGAGACATACGTTTAATGCTTTATATTGAACTACAATGTATCGGGTTTTAAACGGTGACACGTTAAGTGCGACTGCTACAGGCATATGGGGCTTGAGAATGGAAACATTTATATTTTCTTTCAGGATTTTGTGACGATTTTTAAATATTGTTTTTTAATTTCTTAGATAATTGCTTAGTAGATGCAGGTACAATATTATGACTTTTCAAGACTCCTATGGTTGCAATGTTTGAATTAATGAGATCGCAGAGATGTTCTGTGTCTTTTGATATTTGTGCAAGTGAATTGAATGTTTGTGAAACCTACAACACAGGGATAAAGTCCTTACTTTCGAGCTGTTTGTATTAAAAATATGAAAAATCTTCAGTTTTCGAAAACACTTATTCTTGACAACCTCCATCAGTTTTCATAAAAAAATAGACACCTGTAGGTATATATACCTACTCAGATCTTTTCCAATACACACAATAACTGACTACGTAATTGTGTTATAATTACCTAAATAACATCCAACTACTAAACGAAATGAATACAATAATATCACAGGGCACAACGTAATAGATCCACTCAAACGAAACCCGCTTCATATTTAATGAACGATCGCGTTCTAATATTTCCCTTAATCCCAAATCTTAATTACAAATGGCGTCCGTAAATTCAATTTGGCCAGGTCCTAAGTCTCAGGCCGAGGCCAAACTAAGGTCCGAAATAAGGCCAGGTCTATACTACCGGGTGAATTAATTCCTTTGTCAAAACGTTTGTTCATTGGTCCTAACCTCAAATACTTGGACATGCGAGTAGACTGAACAACCAATCATGTGTTTTCAATTTTGAGTAAAGACTGTTTTCAACAGCGTATTGTAAATTTTCATATTTGCGACTTATTTTTGCATAGCAATAGGTACTAAAAAAAGGTATAAAAAATGTTAGAATATTTTCAAAATATGGTTTTATTGATTCAATTGAAAAACGTCTTTTTTCTTATTTGCATTTTGATATACCTATTCGGATTACTCAGAATGCCGCGCAAACTATAGAGAAAATTGAAAATGGTATCACGGCGCTTTTGGCAATCGTTTCCAGAACATTTTATTATGGTAACTCATCAAATGAAATCTTAAAAGAAACAAAAAAGCATAGGTACCTACATTCCATAAAGAGCCAACACGTCTACTTGTCACCGTCGCCCAACAAACTTCCGCAGCCAATATTTTAAATGCAATATCCGTGTCTACACTTCTACTACAAAACAAACGAAGTTCGGGCGCGGAACAAATAAAATGACAGTTGCGAAACGGTACGTACATCAAAGCGTTGCACGATGTATCGGAATCATTTGGAACTATTCGGGAGCACTCCAATTTATTGGATATCAACCTGTCAGTGCCTTTGACGCAGTCACACGAGCGATGATTGTACGGTCTGTCGATAGTTTCGAATGAACTCATTGTCGGCCAATATAATGGTTTGATGTTGTCTGGTGTAAGTTAGTGTGACTTATTGGCTTGATGGATGGCATTAGGAGGGGCACGTCGAAATCGATGGGGGACTTTTAGAAGTATAGTATTGAAGTGACGTGGTATTTGAAATATTTTTTTTTGGATTTAGTGAGACACATTGGAGGCGCATAGTGATTTAACCTCAATTCCAAATACAGATATTTGGAATCGTCACTTCGCACTTAGGAAATGTTTCATCAGTCTCTTAACACAGCAAAAGTGAAGGTGAAATATGAAGTTCAAAGATACATTTAAAGATGATTTTAAAAGCAAGAAAATATCAGATATCAATAAAAGTAAACTCCGCTAAACTACTTAACAAACAATATCTCTAAGGCATATAACAGTAAATGAGAACACAACGCTCACCGTTTATGTACCCTTACAGCCAAACATCGTACAATCAAATCGTCGAGTTATTTCGCCGGTCCCACTGACACAACTAGCCAATCGCCCAAACCCCATAACAATCAATTTCCATTAGTCGACAGACAACTCGAGAGAGAAGATAAGTAAGTCTTTGTTTTTGTTCCGACCCCTAATCTTGGAACAAATACAGTTCAGGATCTGTTTTTGCCATTCGTTCACACAGATGCATATTATCTTTGCGATAACAGTAATTGTGGCGATGACTCGGTCAGACAACTGGGGTGTTGGACTCACACGTTATTTTGATAGTACTTAGAAAAAAACATTTCTAAATATTACTGAACATAGGACCTTGTTATGAAGGGCAAAAAAGTCGAAAAAAGTAATTTATAACAACTGATATTGGTAAAGATATTTTAATCAAAAAAGCGAGTTACTTTTAATTTTAAATATGATCAATCACTTTTTATATCAAAGGCAGTCCGTTATCATCTCCTTTTCGTGAAAAAGATTCCCCCTCTTAACTCAAATAAATATTTTATTAGGTGTCTTCAATATCAGGAAATTTTGAGTGACTCCGACCCCATCAGAAAAAAGCGGGCGAGAGTATTACAAAAACTCAAAGAATCCATTAAAGGCAAAATTCCGACGCCCGCTGTTTACGCTACATAATTTTTGTAGTCAAAATGTTGGAACAATAACAAAATTTATTACTTTTTCATGGCAACAAATTACGAATCTTATAATCAGCCGTTTAAGGTGCAAATTTGGGAGATGGATCATTTGAGTGTATAGCTTAAATACGTGGGTTGACCAGTGGACACGTTCGAAGATTTATTGAAAGCATAATTGGTTTTGTTTCGGTCAAGGGCGGGATTAACGATAGTTTTATGCGCCTAATGGGTGCAGTAAGCAAGAGCAACGTTTTCTTAATGGTTCTATGTTATTCCGAGGGCCTGCGTCCGGCGACTATAGAGGTATTATTTGTTTTGTTTATTCTTGTTTGGATAGCTTTGAATACACATGAGATTACCGTAAACTTGGGCGGGGAAATTAGGTTTGGTTCTAGTTTCTAGGAAGTGTGGAGTAACTAACGTAACTTGTATTGTTAGATTACTATGTTATGTTTGTTTAATGTTATTAAACGTGCGTTGTCAGAAACACGCTTCCGTATTCCGCATGTTGCAAAAACTAATTTAGATACACCCTGTATGAACTAAATTGTAATACTTCCAACGTATTACGACGGTTTTTTAATTTAGCATCATAATGACGACAAAAATTTCTTATAACATTTTTTATCGAAAAACATAAATTAAATTATATTTGAGATCAAATCTTAATAAAATATAATAAAACGTAACAATGTTCCAAAAATTTCTATCGTCCAAATTGGTACACGTAACATCTAAAAATAGCGAGGTTGACTCCAAAAATACGCATCCACAAGATATATTATTTACCTTATCTATTATGCATATAACTATCTTCATTAAAAGAACTACAATTCACAAGCAAGCACATGAAAATTTAAATTTCCCAACATATTTCGCAACTTTGTTGTGTCGCATTTTGTCCCGGTGAATTTTAGCTAAACCACTGTGCGGTATCTGTTGATATTTACGGGTTCGTTTCAAAAGTCCTTTTTGTTCAAAATACTCGACAACTCTATTTCAATGCACAGTGGTAACGAGGGGCCTAAGGGTGTGGTTATAAACAGTTTCAGATACACCGAGATATTCATAGCATGGTCGGTATTATCTAGTCAAAAACGTCATTAAGGGCTCAGACTTCTGAGAATATTTTAACGAATGTTGTTCATTTTTATGTGGCACATACAAGCGTAGAATACTATGCATTGTTAGTTAGTGAACTATTGTTTATCTAAATACTTCAGGCTCAACGGGGTTGGATTTAAAAAGGTTTTGGCTTGTATTTTTGGATAGTCGAATTATGAAATAAATAGTGGCCTCTTAAAGTATGAATTCATATTCAATAGTATAAGGTAGTCGTTTTACAAAAAGGGCATTCTATCGCTTTTTCTGGCAATAAAACGTCCAAACGTGGAATGTACCTAATTGATTATTGATATGTGTTGTTGAGACAATCATAGGATTCAAATGTTTTCTATACCAAGCGTATTCAAAAACGTGGCGATACATACAGAGTTACTTATATAATATTAGTTTATTATTTAGAAAATAAATAAGACGTGGTAATAAACCAAATATATTGTATAGAGCTATATCTCACAATAAAACGACTATACCAATATTAGTCCACAATTTGTTGGCCACATATTCCCAAGGTCCTTAGCGCTTTATTTACTTTATAAATCGGTTGAATTATACCAGCTTATTCGTAAACCGTCGTGGTTTTAAATAAACGGACTAAATGAATAAGGATTTTGGACCGGTTAAATAGCGATTAAAACATTGCTTATCTTGTAATTTGAAGTAGCGTAAAACCTTTTTTTTATACATCCTGTCGTACTTATACACAAAGAGGTTTAGAATCGTTAGTGTTTTTTTTTTCTCATAGATACGATGGAAATCGATACAATCTATTTATGATTTGTATTTGTGTCGTAATATTCGATAGTTCTAGAAGTACTTATAATAGTATATTTTTTTTAATATTCAATATAGTAAATGCATTAATGTTTTTTGTGTGTCCACTGTCCTTCAACAAAAAACAGAACTTACGATTTCTCAGTGAAATACAGCATCACAATACAAATAAAACAGTATTCAGTTCCTATTCTTTTATCGTGTCAACAATTTCTCATGCGTAGTGGAAAAATTGGCAAGTCAGCGAGTATCAAACGACGCTGACTGCTCGCTGTTGCCGCTTGCACCGGACGGAAAGGGGCGGACACAGGGACTTTATTCATGTGGCAACTCAATTATTAAAAGAATGTTTACTTACCGATTTTATTTAGGAGATACTGAGTTTGGAAGATTTTTTGTTGGAATATAAAGCTTGGTCGGTGGATATTTGCTCTTAGGTATAATCATTTTCATCGAATATAGATTTAATATTATTGATTAACGATATTACCTACATTCATATATCAAATATATTAATGTAATATCGTTAATCAATGACTGAACTGAATGAAGTGACTTCGTTTTTAATTTGTACTTATTTTCTGACAGTTCCGTATAGCTAAAAAAACAAGGCCCCTAGCTGTCAACTCTCGATGTTTCTCAAAAAATCGATGTTTATTTTCATTTAGACTAATTTAGAGGATTATTTTAAGACAACACCGGCTATTTAACAGTACACCAACACTGACGTTCATGAAAAAATCTCAAACAAAAAGCTAAGAATATGCCAATACAAAACATTGATTGTATCAAAAGTAAAGAGAAAACAAATAAAAATCGTTTAGTAATACAATAAAACAAGTACAAATAACACATACTCGTACAATATAGTAATAAGCTGTCTACAACATATTACATTCCTCATACAACTGCTGTTCAGAACATAAAACGCATTGCCATAAAATATCGAGCCATCAATCAAACCAGAACTATCTGCCTTATTTGTTAGACAAAGATTGGAAGAAAAACAAATCCCAAATCCATGTACATCACGTGAATGGTATGAGCTCTATTTGACGGTGGGAAAGGGTCGCAAAGCTAGTATTCCATAAAGCGACGCTTACGTAATATTACGCGGAGAAACGCGTAAAAATAGACGGTTTACGCACACATAGATATCATCGTCACCTACATGCTTTTAGGGTTGTCACTTACAAGTATTAATGTGCAGTTTGCAAGAGAAATAACACATTTTACAAATTTATTATTTTTTTAATAAAAAAATAATTTGTCTAGATGCTACTAGTATTCTAACAAAAACTTTCTTATTATAAAGCTTGTTTAGTAGTTTGTAGAATTTTTGACAGTATACAAGTATTGAGATCAAAACGATAATTAATCTACTTGTTTCAAAGCCTTACTTAATGAACTGTTTATTGTTTTATTGACAGTTTATCAAGCAAACTAAAGTCTAGACTTTTGTAATAAGTCATCTAGAGTATCAAACTAAAATTTGAAATACAAAGCTTGCGAAAATAGTCTGTCGACTTAGGTACCTAATAAAATCCGAGTCTTTCCGCGTTTTTTAGTATCTGAATATCTAAAATTGCCTTTCATTCTCACCAAAGGAGGCTATAAAAATTTACATATCTATACTTGGGACCCAAACAAAATTTTATTTGGATACATGTTTAATTCTCGTGAGACAGCCCTAAGTTTCCCTTGTGCTCGGTGAGACAACACGAATGCGGTTTATAAAATCACTCTTTCTATGTTAATGTTGTTTCGTGGTGTTTTTGTTTCGTTAAAGGTAGGCATGTGCAACCTATAACTATTCCCTGTGAATAGACTGACGGTCATCGTTAGCATAAGGAGGGGCACAGTCCCATGTGGGGTAAAGTTCTTCTTACAATGTTTTTAAACGTACCGACTTTCAATGATGTCGTATATCTAGAGCTTTCATAGGTACAAATAAAACGTTTTACATTGCTTCCATTTGCAACAAGGCACCAGAAAATTTACTTATTCCATGTGACTAACAGATAGATCTACTCGAAAGATGACTGTCATAATAGTGCTTGTAATTCTTGTCCAAACTCTGAAAATCATTCATCATCTATCTAGAATTTCTCAAAATCTCTACATTCAATCTTCCTTAATTAAAAACACGACTCTTAATTCTCTTAAGAACGTATCAAAATTTAAAAGTGTACTCATAATTTTAATTGCGTAATTTCACACCCCAAAACGGTGTAATTAGTATAAAAAGGGGAAACACGACAGAACACACATTACAGTGGGAACTCCACATTATTTCCCCTTGAACAGGTTTTCATTTAAATCAGCATTTACTCTGTGATTTTTATGTTAATTTGCTGCGGTGAGCGCGGTCCCGCGCCTTCACGTGCGCCGTGATAACAGCGGGGGACGATTGGCTTTCGTGTACACCATTTTTAGGGTTGCGTATATAAAAGGTAAAATCTGAACTCCATTACTAAAGGACGGCCGTCTGTGTTTTTGACCGTCACCAGGCTATATCTCAAAAACTGTGATAAATAAACAGTTGAAATTTTCATTGATTATGTTTTTTTTTTGTTTAAACAGCAAATATTAAAATTAAAGATCGAGGCTAAGCAATGGTTGTTACAGTCCTTCAAATTTATTTGTCATCCAAGTATTTTCCTTTTTTAGCCCACTTGTACGGAGCCCTCAGTTTGGTGCGTCCGATACGTAATGGACCGGTGTTTTATGATTACTGCTGTTTTAATGCATGATCGGGAAACAATCTACATAAAAGTATAATAGGGGAATGTGGAACATTGTGTTTTTGAGGCTATAGGTACCGAATTTTATTTAACGAATTCTTAAAAAAAATTGCCAATCTTGCTCGTCATGGCTTCAGATATCGTAAAAGTTCCACTTTAATGAACAATGATATTTCCTTTTTGAAACCTTTAATTACATAAATTTGATGCCATAAAAATTGTTCACTCCATTTCTTTATACTTCTGAACAACAAACTATAACTTTTTTGAGGATATCGAAACGTCGAATATGTCATGAACAATTGCTTTATTGCCAAACAAACGTCGGAAATGTTTATCCAAGTGAACCGGTGCGGTTCGGTCCGGTTTGATCCGGTTTTTATAATTGTCAGCCAACCATTCAACGTCGGCCACACCTCGGCACTCACCGCGAAATGGCGATGAGACAGATTGGCCGCGGTTGTGTGTTTCACTCAAAACTTTGATAGCGCCACTTTTTTGCACGATTATTTGAGTCCGTCGGTTGGATTTTCGGTATCCAGGGAACAAATAAAATTAGTCTTTATTGAGTTTGGTCAGAGTTGTATTTCTATTAAATTATAAAGCGTTATGAAATTTACATATTATTGTATAACATCATTCTGGTACCCTTAAAACAAATAGCTTTGATCTTTACAGGTAGATTTTAAGTTGACGGGTATGTTTCACACAGAGATTTAAATACCTAATAATACTAAAATTACAGTAGGTATTCTTTCATAAACATTTTCTCATCAAAAAGCAGTCATGATTACATTTGAAAATTATAACGTAAAATTTTTTCGTAGCAAAAATCTAAATCTTTTCTTTCAAATATGAATGTATAATTTATTCTTGATTTTACTCCAAAAATATATCATTAAGGGCCATTGTTATTCAAAACTGCATAAAACAATTCACAAGAGAATCAATTTACGCGATTATCCAAATAGAAAACATAAAATCTCATTTTCTTCCATTTTCTGTCAGTGCGATCACGTGTAGCACAGTGTTTAGTATTCGAGTAAAAGTGTGGACAAAAAACAAAGTTATATTCAGTGACGCGGCAACTCCCTGGGGCCTTTTATTGTTCGATGGCGTGTTGGAATACAAAGCAGTGGCTCGCGTCCAGACTCCGAGTTCTGGAGCTCCGCGGTGAATAAGATGCGATGGAATTTGAAAAACGTAAAAATGGTAGAGCAGAAAATTGTTCTAGGTGATTTCAATTTGTAACTTTTGACTATAAATCATGATAATATATGTGTCGAAAATAATAGATATTAATCAGGTTCGTGTCATTAATTCTAAATAAAAGCCGCACAAAATATAAAATAAAAGATTTTTCACATTATTTTCTAATCTTCTAATATATAAAATTCTCGTGTCACGATGTTAGTTACCGTACTCCTCCGAAAAAGCTTAACCGATTTTTTTCCGGATCAGCTAGTTTCCTATAAAATGGAAAAGTTAAAATCATTAGAAAAAAGTTAGAATCATACTTCGTCCTAACCTAACAACAATTTCTATGACTGTTGCCTGCTATGAATATGTCGCGCGTTTATTTTTAGATTTATTAGCCAGGTGCAGTATGGAAACTGTAGTAAATCTTCCTGAGCATGACATACGTAAGGATGACCGTCACCAGATCTGTAGATATATTTTCCGTCAACAGCGGTAAGCGTCAAATATTTTTTCCTCTTTCATGTGGGCCTCAGACCTCGAATTTTTGTGACTTATTGAAATATAATGGAAATGTCGCATTCATAAAAATAGAAAGAATTGAAAGACGCATAAACAATAAACGTTGGATTCACATATTTTTCAAATGTACCAAAATAAAAACAGGGAAACAAAATATATATTTTGATGGTAAATTTCCAAAATCACTCGAAAATTAAAAAATACTGAATTTCTTAATAAAAGTAAGTTTCTTAGAACCAGCAATACGTTTTTGATTAATCATTAATAAAAAAACAATTTCGTTTTTTAATCTAAACTTTTTGTAGCAGTATTATTAAGTTAATTCATCAAGTGGGATTCCTGGAAAATTAATAATACCATACCTTGGAAATTGTATTTCTTTATATACTTGGAAATGCCGAAAATTACTTGTTGAAACAAATTATATACAGCATCTAAATCTCTCATTACTTTTTGTTTGTATTGCGATACGGAAAAGGAAGAGAAATACGTTTTTTTATATATTTTTTTGTCAGAAATCAATTATGACACGATGATGATGATGACTCAAGTAAAACATTTAACAAAACTCGTAAATATACTTTATATAAAAAGCACATAAAATATGAAAGATGTAGCTAATGCTAATAATGTTTACTACGTAATAAACTAGCCATCGTATGGAATTTAATTAAGATCAGAACACTTATTAATCTGAAATTTAGTTCTTATTTTGATTTTGAAAATGATTTTTTACTATCTTCTGCCCATGCAGTAACTTTGCTGAGCCTCATACCATTCTTCCTACAGAATCCAGTAACAGTAGTAAATTCATAAACTGAAATAAACACACGACAACTACAACCATCTTAGAATTCGACAAATTCCCGTCTATCTCCCAACTACAGTATTTTAATTGAAGAAAATAGTCTTGCCGCTCAACGGCACACAGATGCTTTGTTGCATATTTTACCTGGATAGCATCGTTAAAGTGGGGCTTACAATGAATAAACGAGGACTCGACAAAAGGAGCGCGTAATTTTCTTTACATTCCACCTTCATAGTTAATTTAATTTGCTAGAACAGTGGTTCTATTAAAGTGTTTATGGAAGCGTGTGTTGCATTAAGAGAATGGCTGTATTTTTAAACGCGGTCCGTTTAATGATGTTTCTTTTATCTTGAGGAATGTTCTTGAGTGTATTCTCGTACTGTCTGCAGAGTATTCAATTAATATTGCTCAGATAGAATAAAATGAATTAAATTTACCTCCTTAAATCATATCACGATAAAATTTAAACTGTTGGTCGGTGACCTCAGTAACTTAGTTGGTAAAGCTTATAGCCAAGAGTAGCAGAATCGAGGCCTATCTTGAGATCGAATTTTAACATTGTGTTGTTAGTATTTTATTGTAAACTAGCTGTTGCCCGCGACTTCGTCCACGTGGTTAGAGTTTTCCCTGTCTTTTCCACATTATATCTTTGCTCCTATTAGTCGTAGCGTTATGTTATAGCCTATAGCTTTCCTTGATAAATGGTCTATTCAACACAAAAATAAAGTAGTTCCTGAGATTAGCGCGTTCAAACAAACAAACAAACTCTTCAGCTTTATATATTAGTATAGATGTGTGAAGTCAAGAGTCAATGAGACACGTCATTAAAACGTAAGAAATTATATAGAAATCAAATATCGATATTAAGAGTAAAAGTTGAAAAGATATTAGAAGCCAAACACTAAACACGGTACGTATGAGCTACGCTTTATCAAAGTAGTTCAAATTAAATCAAAGTTTCAGCCCGTTATCCCGTTGTAAACAATAAATGTCAATAGTGGATGGTATTCTGTCGCTAAACTGTCAATGGATTGCCAATTTACGTCAAAGTGACAGTTGACAGGATATGTCACTGTCAGTGTCACTTCCTACCAAACTACCAGAAATACATACTATGGGAACAATGTATGTTGTTGGACGGTCTTGGATCTGTTTTACGAAGTTGAAGCTTTGATTTATTATTTTGTAAATACTTGAAAGAAATGCGACTCGGGAAACGATGTAAATTAAATACTTGTAAAGAAAATTATTGCAAATAAAACGTGCTGTGCGATGCTTTCTTGTTATTTAATTTACATGAAATATGGGAGTTTAAAGTCAATACGACTGACTATATTGACTTTAAACTCCCATTGAGCATTATAGAACCATGTATTATAAATAAGCAATAAGTCATAAATGTATGTTTTGACAACTAGTTCATTGGCGTCATAGCTTTCTTTAGACGTATTTGCTTTTGTATTTTCAATTAAATCATCAGCTTAATAAGGTTTACTTTCTAAATAATTCAAATTACTCAAACAACATTTTAAGTAATAACAAGCTGTCCTCTCAACGTTACATGACCATAAATAACCTCTGCCAACCTTATCAAATGTGAAAGTTCATATAAAACTCCAGTCAAAATGAACATCGCGTCATAATTCTATGCCAGACTTATTATTTTCATTAACGAAGGGAACGTGACCAAAATAAAGTGGTTTTCAACGCGTCCAAAGGTTTTCACTGACATTTTCGAGCACAAATTGTAAAGAAATCAACCAAGCGGATTCTGATAAAAAATATTCGTTATTAAACGTTTGCCGGACGAATTCTTAAGCGAGTGACGTAATGGGTGGGCTTATGTAACAATGGATTTCGTTGACATGACTTGATGCTGTTTTAATTAGGAGATAAAGCCTGCCTTAGTTTTTTTTGTTACGTTTTTCATTAAAAGCTACAATCTCATTAGAAAGCCGCAGAGCGACGCCGGCAGCGCCGCCAATCAAAACATGTCAAATTGTAGCTTGGCGTCGACGCCAAGAATTCCTATCTATACCTATATGATAGCTACAGCGATAGTAATTATCTTTGTATCAAGCTTCCTATGTCAACATTATTACAAAGAGGATTTTTTTATTTTAAAAAGGAAATTGTTAAACTAAATAGTTCGTCGGCCTTAATTAGCCTAAATTACAGCTACTGCGTCAGACAACCAATTACTTTTATAAGGATCTGAGGACCAAAACCCCAGCCTAAGTAGAAGCAATAAAATAACGTAAACAGCCCAATAAATATCTCGAAAAAAAACCACTCTTTGTCTAGCCTTCAAAAAGGTCACTCCCATGTGAGCTATCACAGTTTTTCTCCCCGTGCATTCGGTGGAAGCAATTTATATGGTAAACCTTTGTAAATGTACAGCTTTTGAGATAAGATGAACAGTAACCATTGCCTCTTGTTGAGGGAAGAAATTCGGCAAGTTTAAATGTCAGTCCCCAGTGAATGTTGAACGTTAGCTCCACAGATATTGCGGCCTTATCGAGGTATGAATAATCGGGAAACTTTTTCTGTGTGTGAATTTTAGGTTCTGTATTAATTTGGGAATGGTGTCAGATTTTTTGTACTGAGGTTTAGTGGGATGGAGTTTTTGTAGAAGAAATGTTTGTGGAGTTTTGGCGTTACATTTGATGTAAATCAGAGGTAATTGTTGTTTACTAGATGTTGTTCTTACCCAAAGTACACATTCACGAACAACTGAAAATTGGTCGGAACTGTTTGGAAAAGTCTTCATAGTAAAACAAGTAAACGAAATTTAGAAACTTTAGCCACGCATAGTTTAGCTTCTGGCAGTTAACCAAAATAAATGTCAAATAACAAAACGTTATATTTTTCTTTGTCTTCTTGCAGCGATACCGAATCAGAGACTGGCTTTCATCCTTCGTAAAGGAAGCGATAATATTGACTATAAAAATTGCCATATGCACTGCGAACATTAAACATAACTGGCTGCCTTGAAGTCCTCACGAGGTAATGCCACGCTCTACAAGGTCCAAATCGCAACACTGAGAGTACCAACAAATTATCATATTGGCACATCAGTTTATAACCGTATCAAGCGTTGTTTAACTTAGGTTTTTATTGTATTATTGATGGTTACTTTTCTATTATAGCAGCAACAGAATATATATACAGATATAGACCACAAACAAAATCTATGGAAGTTTGAAATGTCTAGCTATTACATTTTTTGGGATACCGAACAGAAACATGTTTCCGTCTTTACCTTATATGTAGTTATTTCTTCATTACCGTGCAGTAATATTTCATTTATTTTTTTCAGTTTGTTAAATTAAATATTTAACAAAATCTTACCATCATTCGATTTCAAGTTGTATCTAGATATTATTTACCTACATTTAATTTATCAGCCTGTGTCCTACTCTTGGGAGCAGTTTGCTAGGGCCTATGGGGCCTTTCATCATCGTCTTTTCTAAACGTGAAATAAAATAGTCACCGTAAAATAATACCTTTATCGCAGACGTAGACGTCTACGTTCTCTATTTACGTGTACGTTTGACGTAGCTATCGAGTGGGTGATGTCACAGCCTTCGGATGAATACAAAGTGGTTCCCGTATCTGTGTGGAATGTTTGCCTTCCATGTTGCTTTGTGAGAAGCAAACATTTTTTGTTGTGTTACGCTCATGCAGAATTTTTGATGTAGATTAGTTGAATTCTTGATTTGGATAATTTAACTAATTAATTTCAGAACTAATCGTTTTTGATTTATCAAATTCATATTCGCTTAAATATGTAATCTAATTAATTTCAAATCGGTTTTCAATTCAAAAGTAAAAAAAAATGTGTATACAAATCAAAAGTCGCAATAATAATTCAATTTCAATTATAATAAAACTACCAGATATATAATCTAAATGTAACTGACATCAAATATTTCCAAAACCATTATTTAAATTGGTTTAACTTTCATTTTTAAAAATGTCAATAGTTCAAATTAGATTTGAAACTCAGACCAAAATATTTTTATTGCCGGCCTAAAGTCCAGCCTATTCAATATATAACATTGGTATACAACCTTCTTTACAAATCGAAGGATCGATACGCCAACGCAACTATTTCAGCTCAGTTTAAAGGCAGCAAAGGAACGACCAGCTTTACATAACTTTTCCATTTAAAATACAAGTCACTTGCTACCTACCAATAAATCCTACGCAGTACTCTAATATTCTACAGAATTCAATCAAATCAATTTTATTCTGAGAATTCAAATTTATTGAAATTTATACAAGCATTTGGTTGGTACATTTTTTATTCAAATTTTTTTTACTGTCTATTTTCAAAGATATCAGATTCGGTTTAAGTACTTTTTTACTATTTTGGTATAGACAATATTAGCATGGACGTCTGTCTGTATTAGTCATGGTGCATCTTAAAAAAGAGTATTTCCTCGTTTGTCTAAATCACCATCATTAAAATGATTGTGTACACACAAGGATTTACGGAATTTTATTTAAGGAAATACAAATACATCGTATATATTCAAAAAGACTGCAGATATTAAGACAGATTTATTTTTATGGAAATAAAAAACATGTTAAAAAAAATACTATTCCGTACAAATCCCGAAAATCCATACAAAAGTACAAGATTCAAAGGAGTTTCAAATCTTCATACCAATATTTGTATTAAATTAAAAAATAAACATTTTTTGGTGAGACCAAGGAGTCCAATCGTGACTCACTGCATCGAAAACCAAAATAAATAAAATGCGACACCAAAATTGGTAAACAAATAAAGCTCATACATCATTCGTTTTAACCGATACTGCATGTAAATTGCTAATATCGCAGATTTATTGAACTATCTCAGTCCGCAGTTAAATTTACACATTCGCACCACATATTAAACTGGTTCGCACGGTCTACGTCCCATTGTTTGTGACACAATAAGCCTTGACTTCTCTGATAATATGTAATGAAAATAGTTGGCGTTATCATGTTGTCATTGATTACATTTTTGCGACCGGTCGTAGTCAGGAAATGTACCTTTGATGCTTTTGTTCATGATTATTGGATATAACTTACATAAAATGTTTTTTTGTTTTGTTGATTTTGCTGTGAAAGTCAAAAAAACATGCTGCTGCAATTTTGTTGTACTGTTTCTTTTTCATTGCTAAAGCTTGGCGAAAGCTCAGCTAGGCTAATTTGAATATAACACTTTTGAATTTAGATGCGTAACAGAAGTAAAATAAAAATGCGTTAAACAATATAATATTTTCATAAACCAACAGCTAAAAAATCACGATAAATTGCAACATTCGCAAAAAGTATCAATAACTAAATCAGATCTGACCGAACTGAATGTTAAATATGAATAATCTTACATAACTTAACGGAAATAACGAACAATATCACCATTAGTACTTTTAGAAAAATACATCAATTCCACTCGATTTGACCCATTGAAAACAATCGAAGCCAACTTGACTAGACGAGCGATTTGTAAAGCGCAGCTCCGCGCAGACAATATATCTTTTGTCGCTAACTGTACACAGTCGAAGGCTCCATTGTAATGGTAAACTGTGCGAGATTGCGATGCAGACCAACATAGCCCCCTGAGATTATACACCTAGTGTGCGCGACTGTCCTGCTGAGATACGTGGAGTACACGAGTGTACAGTTTCGCCTCAGGATGTGTAGGTGCTTTGTGCCTTAGTGTTAATGCATTTAGGGAGGGCCGAAGCTGGCAACGTTGCTATAAGCTAAAACGCTTGTATTCAAAGAGAAGATGGAATAGCAAGTGATATTTGGCTATACAGGTGTCATGTGTCGCTGGCTGAACTAAGAGTTGACATGACATAGAACCACGCTGAAAAAAAATTATTACATAAGGGAAAATTTATTTGATCTATAACTAAGTAATAATAACGTAACCACACTTTATTATTAGGTTATGCAATGAAAGTTTAATGTTGTCAAGAATAAATAAATAAAACGCTTTATATGTAACATATTTTATTACGTACCTGTAAAATGTGTCTCTTATTTTATAAGGAGGAGCATTAAATTTGTAATGCAATGCAACTTAGTAATGATGAAACTGAAAACAATTTGAAACCTTATACCAAACTAAAAAAAAATTCTGAAAACTTCTTGTGAAGTGAACTTTCATAATATTTGCGACCGGCAGAAATATAGTTCATTATTAGCGGACAAGAATCAAGATCACCCTATAAATTGATTACACCAAATTGGGTGATTTTAATGATGAGACCACTTACCACAGCCCTTAGTCAATGGAGTGTGGGCGATAACAACAGGTGTCGCCTAGTTACATCTAATGAAGTGCGACAATTAGTGCAACGTAGCGTTCGGGGTTCGGTGCTAAGAGTCACGCATTTCACCCTTCTAAATACAGCGTATGAAATTAATAGTCAATTTACAAACCGTTGTATTGTTGTTCATACTATTTGTTGTTCTTGTTTCTGTTATTTTTTGTTCATAATAAACCTTTTTGTTACTGGTCTTTTTGTTTCTAATAAATATTTCTTTTTTTTCGTAATAAAAGCTCTCTGCAATTATATCCCTTTACGACTTCTGCCAATGACATAAATCCTATTCTAAAACGTCCACAAATTATTTTAAGCTCTATTCTCAAAAATCAATCTAATCCAACCAAATTAGCTAATACATATTTATCGTTCTCTCTTTCCCTCGCTGCCATCTATCCCTGTCTACCTGTGTACGTCACACGTCTCCTCGCCCACGTGTAATGTATTGGTGATTTATCGTCGCGGCCTGCTCAATGGTCCGAACCCCTTTATGGACGGCGGCTACCGGCGAAATAACAGTTGTAATTACGGGACATTCGTTTGACGAGCGCCCGATATAATTGACGCTTCTATTTTCAATTGGACGGTTAATTGAATGAGTTCAAAATTGAATTATATTCGCGTAATACTGATTGATTTTTCTATGTGTAGATACTTCGTTTCACATTACCTACATACATGTACATTTTAGATCTAGTTGTGATTTTGGTCATGTCATTTGATTCCAGTAAGACTTATTAACCCCCAACGCAAATACGGCGGGATGTTTTTATAAAGTATATCTGACAACTAGGTGTGCGACGATAAAGGCCTATTTACTAAACAATTGAACGTTGATAAAAAACCTGAAATCATTGACATATCGATTTGGCTTGACACAGAACCTGTGGTTTCGTGTTACACGAATACCTTACGAATCAGTTATCCAAACAAAGTACTCAACTTTTGCGAACTAATACTTTTCTACCAGTCTGATTATACAGATAAAAATATAGGCAAACCTATAAAAATGAGTACAAAAGCTCATCTATCAAATCATTTTGACCTAAGATGTAAACCATGGAGGTTTTATACCTTGTATAATATCAAATATCAATGCACAAACAAATACTACATACCATACGTAGTCTAAGTAATTAGCGTGTTACGACACCCGAGAGAACTGGCTGGTTTACATGCGCTTTGCTCGGGGAATAACCGTATTCATTATTACATCCTCTAATACCCTGTTAACGGGATCTAACTTAGGTATTATAGTACCTAGAATTAGATAAGATAAAACCTGTGTTCTGTAGTGGTTCGAGATTTCAGTATTGAGTATAGACTTACCTTAAATATTAAATATTGAATTAGGTATATTGAAATATTGAGCCTCTAGCGTGGAGTGAAAAATCTTTGAAAAGTTTAGGAGTGCTGATTAATTGACATGTTTCTGCACTGTATTTAGTAAGTGATAATTACTTTTTTAATATTCACATGATTTTGAGAAGACATCATACGTGCTGGATTAGGTGTTTCATACGCCCATAAAAAATATTCCGAGTTTGTTGCTGTGACAGTAATCCAATTACCTCTTCGTCTTTCCCTAATAAAATATATTTTCAAAACGCGTCTTCCCCTTAAAACGAGGATTGGTTTCTACCCCTTTAGAATAGCAGGCTAGTTCCGTTGTATGAAATTCTCATCAATTAATACACACCACACATAATGCTGCTAAATCGAATACGTCATTTCTGTGAAACATCTATTGTCTATGAAATTGCTTGCCCGAAATGTTGCTTTGATAGGTTTAGTGGTTTCATCTAGATTTAGTCAAATAAATTCGTGTTAAAGTTTGAATTTTGATATGCTTACTAAACACATACCCATAATATACGCATGTTTTTAAAAGAACAATCTTTTTTCATCTTTGACAGAAGCAATATTGATAATTTTGTCATTTTTACAAAAAGAACTTCTTTAAAAAATTTCGTTTTTGACTAATGACATAAAATCTTCCGCATAAAAAAATCACAAATCTATCGCAACCAATAAAAATAATTAATTTCTATTTTCATAATTAAATATCAAGGAAACAGATTGCTAAAAGGTCAAAATTTCCATAAAAGTTACAACAGCCTTTATAATCACCAACCAATCAAACAATCAAGTTCACAAATATACGCACCCCGTCGCCGCTTGTTTTCAACATGTGCTTGCGTACTAAGAACTCAAAGTATAACTATTGCCGATGTACAAGCGAAAAGGTGAACTACAGATTGGAAAAGGCGTCTCGCTTAAAAAAATCTAAAGTTATTAATTCAAAGTAAGCTACTGAGTAGCACTTTTTTAAGGTCAAAATACATTGGACAGCACACAGTTCTACCCACCCTATACCGCTTCTCAAGTACTTTCACTGCAAGAGAAGAAACGGCACAACAAACTCCCCAGCAGCATGTTGTCTTTCCCGATCACAATATGGGTTACAATAAACAACGCCAATTAAAATATAAGTGTATATTATTATGTACCGTGTCAGATAATCAAATACTTCAAGTCGATGTAACACAAAGCAGCCCTGCTGTAAAAGCTCATAGGCCTTGGTCTGTTTTCTCGCCCGTCATGTCTCCATCAAAAATAACTCGCCGCAAAACAAGTGAAGGTGACAAACATTTTTTTCTTCGCGAAATATTATTTTTTCGTCGTCACGTACAGTTTATTGCGTTACGTTCGGGAATTCGTACGTTGCTCTTTTTCTCATATTTTTTTAAAAGACTGATATTTATTTACGTAATATTTTTTTGGCTCGTCTAATGGCTTGCTTAGGGCTACTGATGAAGAGGTTTTAGAAAAAACTCGTTGAGTGCGAGACGTACTCACCATACAGAGGGTGCCGCACAAGGCTAGAGTTAAAGAAATCGGTTACAAATTAATTTACAGTTAAAAATAACAACATAACTATGACCGTGACAATCGTTGCTTTACCAAGATAGCGGACGAAAAATACAGATAAAATAAAATGAAGCTTCTAATAAGATAATTATACCCGAATGAAAGTGAAGGCTACTTCCTTAATTTGTTTGACATCTGAATTTTGGGACTCACAACACTACTTAATAATTAGACAATCAAGCTATACGTTGAGAAAAATAACATGGAAAAATCCCAAAAGTTTACGTATATATTTTTACGAGTAATGGTTATTCCAGTTGTTATCAGAAATGGCTAAACTAACATAGCAATTTGACTCATATTTCCTTCTTTTCTCCCATACTAAACCTCATCTAGGAAAATTTATTTAAAGAAAAAAGAAATAAAGTACGTGACAGAAGCAACTAAAAAAAAACGAAAACAACTGTCAACAAAAATAGGCCAGTAAACAAACAAATGACATACAAAAAACAACCTTAAAACCTCTAACACTAGATTAAAATTCTATTACAATTTAGATAAAATATTTTAATGTTTATATACACGTATTATAAATGTATCTTAAACATTTCGTAATGAAAGAAAAACAGAGCATATCAGCTGTTTGTTATCCCACGCAACTTGAAAGAGTCAAACGGGAGTTGAGGGGTAAAGCTGAGGTCTCGTAGTAAGCGGAGGTTATAGTTATACACCGTGATTTTTAGTCGTCTTACAAAAGCAGCCCAGTTCATGTATCCAATGACTAGAACACGTTCATGATAAAAAAAAGGTATTTATGAGACTTGAATTAATTTAAAATGCATTTTTTTTCAATATTATGATGCAATTCGTAGTTTTTTTGAAACACAGCTCTGTTGCGAGCGCGGTCCAAGCCTTGTAACAAAAGTGAGGGGCGCGGGCGGCGGCGTTTTTATCATTTTTAAAAGTATATTTCAGATTTCTCTTGTTAAATTTTTCTTCCTACTTATTATCTTGGTTGATTAAAAAAAATCGCACCTAGGGGTATTTTACGTCGGGTACATGAACTGGGCAGCTTTTGTAAGACGACTAAAAAATCAAAGTGTATAGAGGTAGTAGTTAGGTTGTATAGGCGTGCTAATAAAAGTCTTCTTATTTTTTTTTTTAATAAAATCATTGAATGGAAATCAGTGAATGATCTAGATTAATCTAGAAAGTAATGGGACACAGGACATTCAATTTGGGTGGCTTTAAGTTATGTGCCAGTAAAACATTAATATATTAAAGACAAAAGGACTTAAGGTGTCCATAAAAAGGCCCTGCATTTCTTTATAAGTTCTCTCCTCCGCTCAGCTAACGTTAGCACACAGGGATATATGTTGTTACTCGCATTAAGCCTGAGGCTGTAAGGCTACAGAAATATCAACTATGTTTCATAACATACGTATTTTGTTTAAGACTAGTTGTTTTATAATTGAAACCTTATCAGTACTTCCAACCACGCGTTGGTAAACACAGACGGTCTTACAAAAAAACATCTAAACTATAAATATTTATTTGTGAAGCCATGAACAAATACACAATAATATTTTCTTTTTACATTTAAAGCATACCTAAGTGGATAAGATTATTGTTGTCTTTTTAAGAAAATAGGTTAATTCAGTAGTTCAGTACCAATGCAAGTCTGTCATGCATATTTATCAGGATTGCCCGACTAGTTACGAACCTACCGAAGTCTTTCATCATAACTTCCCTATATCCATAGTCCTGATAAATACGCGTGAGTAAACCGTAACACCTATAAAATATGAATCAAATTGCATTCAAACGAATGCAAAAAAATGGTCTAACGTGGGGTTAAACATGACATTGTTATAGCAGTTTAGCAGAATTGGCAAGTAGAAAGAACTTTCTAATTGATAACTTGAAACAAATTTTTTACAAGGATATAATTGCAGTAGAGTTCAATCTTGACGGTCCGTTAAAGTTGACAATGTAATGTCAACGAATAGCATCAACGAAAATCCGATATCGCAACAGCACGAAACAAAACCGTTGAAAAACATGCATCCGAATCCGAGTTCACAGCCTTACCGACATGAAGCCAATTACCGCTTCAACGAACCTTTACCAACAAGCCACATTCTTCATTGGATATCACAACACCAATGTCGAAATATTCCATTAAACTGGACACAATTTCACCCAACAAAGTCGGCCACGCAGAGAGTACAGTTGCAAATTGTTCAACAAACTATTGCGAGTGAAACACAAAATAGTTGCATCCAGTACGAAGCGTTTCACCGCTTGGAGTACCGATTTACACCTTCAATGGGGGCGCGGTATTGGTGCAGTTATACATTTAACACTGTTCGGACTTTGATCTCTCTCGGATTTTTCAATGTTTTTAAACAAAGTGGTATTTTGATTCGATGGTGATATTAAAATGCGATGTAGCGTCGGGTATCAAAAATAATAATTTTCCGGGCACAAAAATGTTAACTTGATATAGTGAGTTTCATATTTTGTACAATAAATTTACTGAAAATTAACTAAAATATAGCAGATTCAGAAACAGTTTTGTTGAATTTTGTGCCAAATAAAGTGAATATCATGTGTATACACTATGTTATATGCTATCCCACTGAAATTGCAAAGTATATTGTGAAGCAAAATGATGTGAATCTGTATGTTTATTTATTGACTGTTAAAAGAGGGTAAGACAGGCGTTCGGTGGGCAATGTCTTTCTTGAAAACAACGTGTTTAACTAGACCAAAATGACAAAAGAATGCAGAAATCGCGATAGAAATCTCGAAAAGGAAAAGGAGAGAGATCGATCAGCTGCAACACCAATCGAAAATTACTAATCATGTTCGAAAATTATTAGCGAATTCGCCGCTTAATCGAACGCGTAGAAAAATCATAACCTTCGTTTAGATAATGTTCACAGACAGAAATACCTTTCAATAACGATGCTGGGAAGCTTTGAAGCTATTCAGATTCACTACATTACTTAATCCTCGCTTTCTCGTAAAAGGTCAAAAATATACTCAAACACAAATAAGGGAAACTGTATGAATATTTCCTTTTTCACTCTCGTCAAACAAACCAATTCGCTCAAAGATCTTTAGACGAGAAAGCCAAAAAAAGTAATTTTGACGTAACTCAGTGTTTTGGTAAAATGTTGCGTCTATATTAATAGGAAGCCTGGAAATACCTTTGAGTTTGGAAAGGTAAATATAGCTGGAGCAAGGAATATTTGGAACAGGCACGGGATTTCATTTACCGAATCCGAAGGAAGGAGGTTCTAGGTTCCACAGTTTTTATTGGGGATTACTCAAAAGGTAAAAACAGAACCTTGTTACTGAGGCTTCACTGTCTGTCCATCCGTCCATCACAATGCTGTATTTTTGAGCGAAAATCGAGGTTAAGCATTGTTTGTTACGGTTATACATATTTTGTAAGTGGGTGACAAATAAAATTGTCTTACACCCTCAAATTTCTTTGGTACCCAAAGTCCCTTGCAATGTATGACCCTAACCACCGTTGACTAACATCCATCTTTATTTTAGTTTATAGTGGCAACAATATACATCATCTGTGAAAACTTTAATTACTTAGCTCTCATGGTTCATGAGATACAAACAAGTGACAAAAAAAAAGATAGACAGAGGGGTCCCAGTTATAGACTTCTGTTTTTACCCAATGGGTACGGGTCCGTTTTTTCTAATTCTATGATTGTCTTTTACTATGCCTTACGTCCTTGAAATGTTGTCTACATAGAACCATATATTCAATTATTTCCAAGTGACATACAACAAGACTTATTTACCGTATAATAGCGATATATCACACACCCGTTACTTCTTTGCTGAAGACATATTTTATATCCATCAACTACCATGGGAGCGACAAAATACGCAAAAATATTCACTGGGATTGCGAACAAAGGGCTTGTTAGTATCAAAACAATCGTTGACAACACTCATGCATCACCCTGTTGGTCACAACACGTCAACAGGATAATAATCGTATGAGCAACGAATATTTACTGGAAGAGACCGAATATTTGAAAGAAGGGATGTTTTCCCAGACATCTTATGAGACCATAATTCGGGTAATATATGCCCATAAAACATTGTTAATGCCAGTTATGTCTGTATTGTTATGAGAAAATTAAGGTATTTCGTATGTAGAGCTTTCGTTTGGATATATATAATGATATTTGTGATATTTAAAGGTCAGTGAACTGGTATTGTTTAGAAAATTTGATTGTTATTTATCTATACTGTAAGTATGAAACACAGACAGACGATTTACAATGTTGTTTTGACGTAAGACTTGTAAAGGTTAAGGCTGATAAATGCATAACTATATATTTTTTCTATTTGTTTCTAAAACGTTTTTTGTAATATAAGCCTGAATTTTGAAATCTTCATTATTCTTTAACATTAGAAGGTGTTTACTATTTTTCTTTGACCATGTTACATGTTCTTACCATATTTCATAGCATGAAGTAGGTAATAAAACATCAAAATTCAAAACTATTCTCATAATCCCGAACTTTTTAAATGAAAAACCCGAACTATTTTTTTACCAAACCCTGTCCACTCTTCGCAGAGTTTTTCCTCATATCAGGCCAAGGTATTTCTAGCACAGCCTTTAATTCTTGTAGCGGGCAGCCAGCGGAAACAGCGCCGGGCGATCCGGTTCAAGCTTATATACAGGAGGGAGACAAATAGTTTGCGAAATTGCTATTTACATACATAAATAACAAGTATACACAGCAATAGCAATATATACAGCGTGTTGCTTTATTTTCTTATAGAGGGTGAACTAGCTTCAGAAACGAATTATAGGGTTGCGTTGAAGGGAATATGTTTTATTGATATTGTTTGTTTGGCTTTGTAGTACATATTGGAATGGAAAATATTTGCCTCTGTGGTTACTGGTAAGAAGTCTTATGATTTGTATATTTCGTTTTTTACAAAGGTCGAAATCATACAATAACAATAGTTTGTTCACCAACAAAAGTTACCTAATATACCGACTGTTTGAAAAACTATATAATAATTTATATAACCTTGCCTCTTAAACTGGGATGTGTACTTCTGTACAGGGTAAGACAAAAAAAAAACAAAAAAAAATATTTCCATTAAAAAAATGTTTATTCTTTGGTGTAACATGCTTAGGAAGCAAAAAGTATTTGTAACAACACCCGTTTAACGAAAGAAACTTGGATCAATCAAATCAGTACCAACAGGCGCCAGAAGAAGAGCCTCAGGTATTATTATCTACAATAAACTTCAAATGACCAGTTTCATCGTGTTTCTTAAAATCTTAATTAAAATTTACACATTCATCGGTAGTAAAAAAATAAACATTAACCGCATAAAACTACACATTATCCCTAAAACAACCAATTACACAGAAGCAGGTAAACGAATTTATTTAAAATTCCGAATTTCTCATTCGCCTCATTCTATTTTAAAAGTTCGCAAACATATAGACGAGTAGGTTGGCCAGTTACAATTTGTAGTCAAATAAAGTAAGGGATTAAAAGCAAACGTTAATCACGTACAGCTTAAATAAATAAAGTTTGAATCCGACATTCGTTAATTACCTTTTCCGTCCGAAATCATCTGTTACAAAAATACAACTCGATTTAGTAAATTCATACTTTAAATGTGGAATCAAAATTAGTTAGGAACTTTTTGCACACGTGTCTTATTCTAGGTATTTATAGATGTAATGCATAGTCTTTGGAAAATATACTGTATTGCACTTATAAATGCGAAACTATGTTTATTACCCCTCCACAAACTAATATCTAGACCGGTTTCGATGAAATTTGGTTCGGAGTTAGCTTAAATCTTGAATTTACAAGGCTACTGTTATTCAACTTTGTTAAATAATTAAAAGTTTTCTTCTTTTTAGGAGTTAAAAGCCGCTAGCAGTTTGTAATTAAAACATATGAATGAAATAAGTATTTTCTACCGAATTATCAAGCTTTCTATCTGTAAACAGTAATTGCATTTCTTACAATTAGTGTTCTTATTGTTTAGTGTCCACGCCATAAAGTGTTGCATGTAAGAAAAGTTTATGCCCCCTTAACATGAAAATGCATGAAAAGACTTCTTTATTCAACGGTCGCAACCATTTAAAAGGTTTATATAGTTTAAAACAGTAACGTTAATAAAATATCCCTAAATAAATGCAATGGAAGATACAATAGGCGGGCAATAGGAAACAATTGGCCTCATAATTTATGTTGCCACAGCGCACGGTATATGGGTCACGTCGGCTGGACGCAGCGCGGGAAAAACACTCCACCCTTCACTCACTCACTCACACTTTGACATCACATCTATGACTGTAGCCTACACCGAAAACATGAACACGTACACTAAATACTGTGATATGTGTGTGTTGTGTTTGCATCTGTGTGCGTGAGTATCGCACACGCAATCGAACGTGAATGTAAATGAATGAGTGGTTGGAGAACGATTGTACGGAGTGAACGTTTGGATTGGTTATCCATGCTGTGGCTATTTGCATGTATCATTTTCTGTTGTAGTCAGCCCTGGAGTAGCGGATAATGTAATGACGCAGATTCAAATGGACGTACCCGGTCCTGTAGCTGAGTCAGCTGTTTGGACAATTTTGGCAATATTTTAGATGTTTCATTTACTGTTATTGTTAACTGTTACGAAAATTATAAGTTTCAAGTCGTAAGGTATACTTGCCATACAATCTAAGTTACTTTATTAAATTTTTAATCAAACGATAGCAATATTATTTAATATATTACGTTTCTTTTTTTTTGTTGTCACACAGTCGTGTGTAACAAAGTCTTATAATTCGATGACGTTCCATTGTGAATATTTTTCCAATGCAAAAATATAATCATTCCATCAGCATTTTCTTATGACGTTGTCACGTTCAGTTCAATTATCGACAGTAAACCGACTTTTCAGACATAGTTTTTGGCTATAACGACAAAGGAACAACCGGAGATATCATTGAATACTATAATTAAAAAATAAAAACAACATTAAGCGTAAAACATGCATCTTTTGAGATTGGCTTCATCAAACCATTAATTCATTTACAAATTAAAGACCTAATATTCCACATAATCCAGCTACATTATACATACATAGTTCATCTACGGCTTCGAGTAACAGAGGTTGCAGGCTTGCACGTAAATCTGGCAGTATTTCAACAGCACTGGACGCAGAAGCAATTGCTTCAAGATTTATTACTCGCCGTCTTGTGGGACGAACTTGTTTGCTTATCGATATTATATGTATTAAGTTTCATATAGAAAAAAAAAACTACATCATGTTTTGTTAATCATATAGTAAAAGGATTGTTTTTTTTAAATCGCTCATCAAGGCGAAGGCATAGTAGAATGATGACAGCTGGACAGTGGTCTTAGCTTTGTACCTCAATTGGGTTAAAAACTAAAGAAAAGTTTATACCAGAGATGCAAAGCTAAGAATGTCATATTGGCCCAGTAGAGCTTATCATTGAAAGGAAAGGATCAGGTAATTAAAGCAACTCGATTAAAAGCTTCAAATTTGACATCTCTCCTTATCGCAATCATAATATTCGCCCGACGATAGTCTGTCAGAGAATAGAAGAAAACTAATAAAACCTCATAGAGGTTCGTACATAGCCGTCCCTTGCAGATTAAAGTCGCGAGAAAATTATGCCGCCTCAAGTAGGTAGAGCCCGAATCGCCTAAATTAATTATGGACTAACGCTATTAACGAAATTGAATTTCTGAAGCTTAACGTAATAATAACTTAAATTGCCGAAAACAACAAAAAAAAAATAGCTTATTATTTTTTACAAATATGAGAACAACAAGACAAGTAAATCCTATATTGAAGAAGCTAAACTAAAATTGACACTCAAGAAATAACAATAATAGGCTTAAAATGAGACGTGATGTGGCATTACTAATGTAATAACAACCGTATGCCAATATAATAAGGTTAAATTTTATATGTCAATAGCATGTGATATAAACCAAAATGGTAGTATTACATTTTTTTTCCATGACTTTTTAAATGAATAATGTTTTACGAATGTATGAATTCGATCATATTTTTTCCACGTATTTTTTAGTATTGAAAACCTTTTTATATTGAAACTTGATTTATTATTCTTAAAAGTATTGTATTCACTGTAATAAGATGATTATTTGACACATTTTTCATGAACGTAGAGTTTTGCCGTAAAAAGTCGGTTGTGCGATAAATACGTTTGCTTAAGGTGAGAAATTATGACCGTATCAACGTAACTGAGCTCATTGAAATGCAATAGCGAAATTTTAAATGGTCTAGTTATCATGGTTAAGATACAACCTAGTGACGAATGTACAGACAGTGGATTTACAGTAATATGTAGTACACGGACAGACAGGGTTCTTTACCTTTTGGGTACGTAACCCTAAAAACAACCCCAAATATTATCTTAAGTGAAACCATAAAAATACTTAAGAAGCATTTATTTTAAGTTTAATTTATAACGTTTTATACACATTAACATTATAAACATATACCATTAAGATAGGGCGTTATTATACGCTAGTAAATTATAGGGAGGGAGTAATTAAGAGCTCACTGTGTTCACTCAGCAATTAAAGTACTCGTAATGGCTAGATGTGAGACTACGTATATATTATTCTTGGATCGTGGAGTGTCTTTTCGCTAAATAAACCTCCTTCATTCTGGCTATTTCCCAAGCTGTATTAGTCGATTTTGGGAAAACGTTTGTCAAGTATTTTTTGACGGAATGTCCTAATAGGACAAGTTAGCAGTTCTCTACTAAATCGATTTGATTCGAGATGTTTCTCTTTATTACAGACAAGATTTGGTATAAACTTGACTCAAAGTTTACATTTCACCAAATGTTACTATGCTTATATAATATATATGTATGTAGGTATTCCAGGCTCCTAACTTAGGTAAGTACGACATGTAAGGTTTCAATATAATTACTATCTAGCTAATGGTACTCATTAAAACACATAGATCTTAAATATAAATAAAGGCTGCGTACTAAATTCAGAGACGAGAAAATGTTATCTACAGGCTCTATCTTAATATTTGTTTATTTGAACATAGTAGTACATTTTGTTATAGCAAGTTTTTAAACGAAAACAAAAAACTATCACCAGAAAATTCAATAAGAGCCAAGTAAAGCAGGCTGACGAGGTATGATCACAGTCCCGTTTTACATGCTAAAGGGGCAGAAAATAAAAATGTAGAGGAAATGCAAAGCGGTGCATCAACCGCGCCGAGTTGAAGGAGTCAAACGAAACAATTGGTCTTGTCCCAACGGGCCAGCAATCTGTTTCTGCAGCTTCACTGTGTAACTAAACGTTTCAGGTACTTTTACTTTATAATGAACTGCCAGATGTTCTGTTTCGCTTTTCTATTTGAATGCGTCGTTAATTTTTGTTTTGTGTGGATTGGTCGTTATGCTTAATTATTAGTTAGTTCCAGTGCAATTTTATTCTAAATAGAGTGAATTGCCTTTCATGTGCTATTAAAACAAGGCGCAGTTTGTTTGATTTACAAAAGTCTTGGACGTTTACTATGCCGGTTTTTGCAGTAAGAGTAAGATACGTTTTGGGCATGATAGAATCCTGTCTTGCTTCTATAATGTTGAAACACCTAGCCAAGGGTATTTTGTCTAGCTAATAATTAGAAAAAAAACCCACAATATTCGCCCAGCATAGAAACAAATTGGAACAAGCTAACCAGAAAATGTCTTGCCAATGTAAAGAATATAAGATAAATCACCAACAAATTTACATTGGCTCTCCCTAGAGTAATCATTCATACAGATCGAGTGGATCATATTCAACTCGTTCATTAGTTCAATCATACGTTCACTGGGCCGTTCCATGCTCACTCGTGCGATGACAGTCATTCCTTCAATTTAAATATACATTTAATTTCGAATGTGTTTAATTTTTCGTTTACTGCGTTTTTGGTCATTTACAGTTGAGAAGTAAATACTGGCATATTTTTAAATGTTTATTTGCCTTTTTTATTCTTCGGAAATAAAAAAATAATATTTTTATTTATTTTGTTCCACAGCACAAGCTTATTTTTAGGTTTTACATTTTTTTTAGGTCTGTTATTAAATGATGTAAGGTTTACTATTTATTAGGGGACTTGTTAATTTATAATACAGCCATTCCATGTTCCAGAATGATTAATTATTAAATGATGTAACGGTTTACTCACGCATATTTATCGGGGTAGCCCGACTAGATTCGGTCCCAACCGGAGTCCACCGCGTCTGCTCATGACTAAGAACTCCGGTTGGGTCCGAAACTAGTCGGGCTACCCCGATAAATACGCTTGTAATAAATCTCACGATAGTTACTATCAAAAGCTGGTGTCTGAGTTCAACATGGAATGCCCGTGTAAAAATGACAAGTCCCCAAATAAATAAATGGGGCCTTTTGCAGTAAGTATTGTGTTACCCGTATTTGACTATAAATTTTCAGTTTTAGAAAATAATGTAAACCACAAAAACCAATAAGTACTATAAACATTGATTCTCTAACTTTAATATTCCTTTCATCGGGCAAAACAAACAGTTAATAGAATTGACATTTAGGCACGAAAACCAATCGTGATATTGGCAACGAAGAATAATACTAATAATGGTTGAAGCTGGGTCAAAGAAAATCATATTGAACTGGCAACTTTGTGAGAAAGAAACTTTCTTCAATATAACGAATTATTGGATTCCCGAAGAAGAATAATCATATCGGACTTTCCGTGGAATATATTTTTTGGGACCCAAATTTTCGGTTCCGGTTCGATTTGATTTTTGCCCAAATTGAATAATATGCCTTGGGTATAATGTAAAGGTACGTTGAAATGTATTTGACCGATGTTTCTATCGTTTTGTCGTATGAACGCATTTCTGGGTCGAAGCATGGTTTCTTGGCTATTGATTTAATTTGAGCGCACGTTAGAGTTTCACTGCGCTTGTTACGGTTTTAGCGCTGGCAATAGTCACCACTACAATCCTCTTCGACACAAGTTTTAATTTAATTTTACACATTAATTAGCAAAGATTTTACACAAGTCTTAAATTTTTTGTTTTTAATAAGTAAAAAAGTGGAAAAACATTTCGAACAACACAAAGTTTTGTTCGGTTGGAAAAACATTATGTTTGATAAATGAAATATTAATAAAAAATCTAAAATATAAAAAAATCTATAATACATCTGTTCAACGTTGTATACGAAGCCGTAGCGCGATCAATTGCATTTTTAAATATATTTCAACATTCATTGTAAAAAGGTTTGACCCAAGCCTCCATAGATGGCGTTGGGATCGAATTAGATCGCGCTATGGTTTCGTTACATGTAAAACTATATATATTTTTGTAATTTTTTATTTTTTTGTGAATCGTCAGTATTACTATATGTCATTATAAGTTCGTTAATAGTGAGTGTGGTGTTATTATTCGTTCACCTGGACCCTGGAATTTATACATGGTCCTTCGCGTTGGATTGGTCGCGAGTGTTTTTTGGTAGTCTCCGGTGGTGGAAGAGACTACCACCCCTAGCGTCATTACTGGACAGTGGATTGCTGTCCAGAGCAGCCTCTTCAGTGGACCCCAGGAGAGAGGGCCCAGGAGCTGAAGGTGGAACCGGTGCAGCAGCCGGGAGTCAGGCGTGGTGCAGCGGACTCGTGAGCAGCAGCAGCCGGAGGAAGGCGCAAGGGAGGTGCAGTGGCAGTGCAACAAGCAGCGGGCGCGGTGCCGGCAGGGGGCGCCACTTATATGGTGGTGTATTGTGATAGTGAATAATATTGGTTTGAAGTAAAGCCGTGAGTACTTTAAATTATTCTATATCGCGAAGAAGAAGTCAACAATAAATAGAAAATTGTAACTTGGAAATTTTGAACTTGTAATATCGCAGTTAGCAGTAATTCAGGACTTGTAATAGTTTTAAGTTAGAAGTAGTTCGACGGGGAACTTATGCCCGATTTCGGTCTGAATTCTAAGACTTGTAAAATTTCAAAATAATTTTAATTTGTTTTCTTGTATTTCAAATAATTGTTTACATTTTTTACTTAATAAAATGGAAGCATTTAGCGATCTGCAAGAAGACATTAGAGCTATAATGTTAAAAGCTAAGTCTAATTTTAAGAAATCGCCAAAAGAGCGATTATCGGTTGCTTATGTAGAGACTAGGCTTGATAACTTAGAGCAACAATGGAGATTATTCTCGGACACTCATACTAAAATTATAAGTCAAGTCAAAAGATCAGATTTGTATAGTTCGAACTACCACAAGAATGCAATATATGACGATGTAGAAGAGTTGTATGTAGATTATAAGACTGAATTAAAAGAGATGTTAACAAAATTAAGTTCGAATAAACAAAGTGTTGTGGTATCAAGTGGAAATTCAGGTACACGATTTAAGTTGCCTGAAATAAAAATCCCGATGTTCTCTGGGAAATATACGGAGTGGCAGACTTTTAGGGACTTGTTTTTAGGGCTTGTACATGAAAACAAGGCCCTAGATGATGCCCAAAGGTTTTATTATCTTCGAGGACATCTGACGGGAGAGGCTGAGCAGCTATTGCGAAATATTAAAATGTCATCTGATTGTTATGAAATTGCCTGGAAAAAGTTGGACGATATGTACAATAATAAACGGTTTTTAGCCAATGGCATGTTAAAACGTATGCTTAGCCAAAAGAATTTAGTTTCGGAATCGGCTTATGAAATAAAAAAAATAATAAGTACTACGTCAGACTGTTTAGAGGCAATAAAAAATCTAGGTGTGGATGTGTCTTCATGGGATCTGATTGTTATTCATATAATTAGTTCAAAATTAGATAAGGAGACTAGAAGGGCGTGGGAATTGAAGGTGGCCTCGGACTCAAGTGACGAGCTACCAACCTTTGAAGAATTTTCACAATATTTGTATAGTCGCTTTAGGGGTTTGGAACATTTAGACAGGGAAATTATTGGGAATAATAAACAGCCAAGACATCCACAACCAAAAGGGACACATTCATTTCATGTAGTAAAAGAAAAAGGCCTGTTATCATGTACATCTTGCTCAGCTGATCATAAGATTAATTATTGTCCGAAATTTCATAAAGAATCGAATGAAGCGCGACGTATGTTTGCGCTAGAAAATAACTTGTGTTTCGTTTGTTTACTCAACAACCACTCTGCAAAAAATTGTAAAAACACTCTCAAGTGCCAGGTGTGTAGACACCGCCACCATTCTTTGCTGCACCCAAGCGGTGCATCTGGGTCCAATATTGGTGAAGATGGGAGTGCGATTCACGAGGAATTATCATCAGTCGCTTCAACATCGGCGAAGGATGAGTTTAAAAATTGTAATGCTATAGTGACCGCGCAAGCGGAGGGATCGAGCAAGCCAATGGTATCGTGCCTTTCGACAGGGACTAGCCGTAAAACGGTTTTATTAACTACCGCTTTGATCAAAGCGGAGTCGAAAGACGGTTCATATAGGGTGGTTAGGGCTTTACTCGATCAAGGATCACAAGGTTCGTTTGTGACAGAATCTACAGTCCAGTATTTGGGATTAGATAAAACACCTTCAAAGCAAGTTGTGATAGGTGTAGGTGGGGACAAGAGTGCTACGGCCAAGTCCAGTGTGACTCTCACATTGAGGTCTAGAATAGACCCCAGTGTCGTCATTAAGGTTAATGCATTCGTCCTGAAGTCGGTCTCAACTGTTCTCCCAGCTGCAAAGGTAGCCAGGGTAGAATGGGTAGATTTGACTGATGATGACTTGGCTGATCCAGAATATTACAGGCCTAATAAAATTGATGTTTTATTAGGTGCTGAAGTCTACAGCCAGGTCATCCAGGAGGGTATTAAAAAGAATATAACTGGGTCATTATTAGCTCAGAATACTAAATTAGGGTGGATATTGTCAGGTACCTTTGACGTCGACCAGACAATAAATTCATCACACATTACCGTTATGCATTCAAGTCTTGTAGAAGATGACATGCTTAAAAAAATATATGAACTGGAAGCAGAACCTCCTAGAAAGAAAATGCTTACGGAGGAAGAAAATAAATGCGTGAAGTTATTTGCAGCTACGACGGAACGCGACAGTAATGGTAGATACATTGTAAGACTACCATTGCGTAATGTGGACCCGGCTTGTGCGGTTGGTGAGACCAGGAGCATTGCTGAAAAAAGATTCAAAGGTTTGGAAGTAAAATTTAAGAAAAACGAAAAACCTAAAGTAGAATATGGGAAAGTAATAAAAGAGTATTTACAGTTAAATCACATGACAAAAGTACCAGAAGTAGATTATAATAATGAAAAAGCAATCTACTTACCTCACCACGCCGTTGTCCGGGAGGATAAAGAAACATCAAAGGTTCGGGTCGTATTCGATGCCTCCTGCAAAGGATCGAAGGGAATGTCACTGAATGACAACATGTTAGTCTGCCCTACTTTGCAGGCAGATCTTCGCCATACGATTATGCGATGGAGAACACATCGCATATGCCTTGTAGCAGACATTGTGAAAATGTATCGTCAAGTTCTGGTACACAAGAAGGATACAATACTACAACGTATTCTCTGGCGAGATGATCCTGAAAAAGAAATTGAGGAATATCAATTGAAAACTGTTACCTTTGGTACTGCGTCGGCACCATTCCTGGCTGTACGGGCTCTTCAACAGCTTTCTTACGATGAATGTTGTGCTGAACCTGGAATGTCTAAGATAATTTTAGAAGACTTCTACATGGAGGATGTAATGACAGGAGCTGAAAATATAGAAGACTGTTTCAAAATATACGAGAAACTAAAAGAAATATTAATAAACTGTGGTTTTCCATTACAAAAACGGAAGAGTAACAGTCAAAGGCTATTAAATGGAACTGTGGATGGAAAAGGAACTAAAGAGGAATTAAAGATACCAATAGATAATACTACAAAAAGATTGGGACTTATCTGGAACTGGAACGAAGATGTCTTCCAGTACACTGTGGATCTTCGATCGCTGGCAGCACCTGTAACAAAAAGAAAGGTTATTTCAGAGATTTCAAAATTGTTTGAACCCTTAGGTTGGTTGGCACCTAGTATCGTTCAAGCTAAGATATTTATTCAAAAATTGTGGCTAGCAGGAAAGGAATGGGATCAAGCAATTCCACATAAGTTATTATATGAATGGTTGACTTACCATAATTACACAATAAATGTTACCAAGCGGCAGCTACGTCCGAAGATAATACAGGACTTCTGGAGAAGGTGGTCGCACGACTATCTTCACCAATTTTTACAGCGATGGTCTTACAAAACTCCGGAACCCTCTTTGGGTAGTACAGTATTAGTAAAGGAGGATAATATGCCTCCAGGAAAGTGGTTGTTAGGTAGGATTGTTCAAAAACATCCTGGGACAGACGGTATTACTCGTGTAGTCACAATCCGTACTCAATCAGCAACCATGAAGAGACCTACATCTAAACTATGCATTTTGCCGGTAGTAGTTTAGTTATAAGCACTGATAAATGTCATTAAGTGCCATTTTTAGTTATTTTACTTAGCATTGATTAAGTTTATTTGCTGTCAAGGAATTGGAAGTTTGAGTAAAACTTATTTTTTTTTTGTTGTTTATATGGAAATATAATTTGTTTGTTTGTTAGTTATTCTACATCAGCTTCAATTAAAATTTATTGAGCACGGTGGGCGGTGTAGAAGGACATTTAGCAATATGTCCTTGGTGGGCGGTATGTTCAACGTTGTATACGAAGCCGTAGCGCGATCAATTGCATTTTTAAATATATTTCAACATTCATTGTAAAAAGGTTTGACCCAAGCCTCCATAGATGGCGTTGGGATCGAATTAGATCGCGCTATGGTTTCGTTACATGTAAAACTATATATATTTTTGTAATTTTTTATTTTTTTGTGAATCGTCAGTATTACTATATGTCATTATAAGTTCGTTAATAGTGAGTGTGGTGTTATTATTCGTTCACCTGGACCCTGGAATTTATACAACATCTTTTCCGAAACAAATAAGCTTAAAAAATATTGTTAAATAAGTCTTACATTTTTTTTAACTAAAAAACCTTTACTACATTCGGAATAAGTAAAACGAGTTCTTCAATTGAAACTTAAAACTACGAAGCTTTTCCGAAGTTATTTTTTCAGCACGTGCTTAGAAAAGGCACGTAATGTGGCACAAAAGGCTCCAGCACGATTTACTGGGAGCTCGGAGCCACTCCAGACATGCTGAAGTCGACATCAATGAGGTTGTAACAAAACGAACGCCATCGATTACCTTAGCACTAAGGAAGAAAGACGTAGAAGGCTAAAAACTAGTTTTTTTTATAAGAAATTTAATCTTTTAATGGTTTTTATGTCTACTGTATTTAAAAGTTGCAAAAAGTCACAATGTTCCAAAAACAAATAATAAAAGACAATCACCCGCTACCGAAAATAGACGCCAATAAAATCAGCGAGGAAATAACAAGGTTAATGAAAACCTAATAATACCCGAAGCACGTGTTAAAATTCTTACCTTATATAATTATAACCTTAAGTACCCTTTTAGCTCGAACAACAAAGGCAGGTTCACAAAGTAAACGCACGGAACACGCGAAGAATCCCTACAAACACGTGAAACTCTGACGCAACCTCAACTCGACGCGAAGGGGTAAAAACAAGTGAAAGTAGGGAATAACTTCAGTGCCATCATTAAGTCGCTAAATCATTCTGAGGGTACTCATATTACATTGGTGGTTGAATGTTCCGTCTCTTGTTTTTATATATTGTTATAAGTTTGATGACGCAATTGGCAGATTTTGTGATTTGATAATGTTTTGCAGTTTGAAAAGATAATGTGTTTGTCGTTTGATGTATGTGGGTACTGTCTTCAATACGAATATTATCAATTAACTCCGTCAGTCATATTTTATGCTAAACTGATTAGTATACATTACAATAACAAATAACCCGCTGGTTGAAGTTGTTATCTAAAACTAATTTAATATAAAACACATTCATAGGTCGAAGCTAAGCAGCGTTACATAAATAAGCACCACATCCCTGAACAATTTAAAATGAAAACATTTGCAAGAAAAACGTATAACCAACCGATTTGTTTGAACCGTAAACGAGGCCTAAAATAGCATCCATGTCAATGTAATTGAGCCCTAAGTCACACGCTCGCAATTATACTCAAACGTTTGAAAGCAATAAATTTACAGAAAGTCGAAATCTCGTTATGAAAGTCTGAAACAACATTGCGTCGGAGCCACAAAGTGAGCGAGTAAACACTCAGGTAAACAAATGACGCCAGACTTTGTTATTTCAATTGGTTTCTGTTTTTCAAATATTTCACCGATAGGATTTTTTGTTAGCAATATATGTGACGTCGATTTGGAAAAGCCGTAAAAAAACTACGTTTCGAAAGGTTTAGTGATTGAGGATTTACTTTGACGGATTTTTAATATTGTCTTTAGACTTCCCCAACACTACAGTTTAGGCAAATTTTATCTAACGTTTAAAGTTATCCAACGAAAAAATAGATTATTAGACATTAAAACGACTTCTGCCTAACGCATTAAGCTAAAAAAGGTGGTAAGGTAAGATGTAGAAGTGTTTTTGAACAGACAACAACCTAAAATCGAATCGACACTTCTCATTATTCTAAACCACGTCATACAAGTACAATCACAACGAAAAATGCTTTTCGCCTAAACTTGAGACACTTTTGGCAACAAATTTTAATATGTCCAGTTTTAGAACGTGACTGTATCAGGGCGGAGGTACAGAGATGGCCAGGCGCCAGTCGTTCCATCGCGTTATTTCAACAGTAGATCTGTGTTAACAAGATTTGTGTCTCTGATTGTACACGACAAACAACTTGTAGAGGCACTTTGTACAAATGTATACTCGCGTTAGATAACTTTAATTGTGTTCTACTTGAATAAGTTATTATATAACTATTTTAACTATTTTACACGGAGTTATATTAATTTATGTTCCAAACTAAATGTAGCCTTGCACTAACATGCTCAAAAGTCATATTATAATAGGCCCAGTCTTAAAAAGAAGACAAAATTTGTTAAAAAAAAAACTTTAAATACCTCATGTGCGAGTCGGATTCGCGTACAAATAATAAATTTTCGAAATTATTGGTCGAATTGATCGAAATTTTTGAATTTTTGACTGTATGTTTACCACGATTTTTTTAAGTATTTAAAAATAACACTCATGGAAAAAGTTGTTCCAGCTTGCCAGGCTCTGTAAATTGTTAGTTGATTGTAAATGTACAAATCACTGTGTAACAAATCTATTACACGATAATATACATCATATTATTCGACCCCCGACTAAAATTAAATACGATTAACTCAACACCACCTAAGCAGCTAATTAAACAAATGATAAGCGAAATCTGTACACAGCTTAAGGCCGCATCACCCGCATGCCATGATCCCACGTTCCCGCGGACTTAGTGGCCCGAAGTCAAAACGATCCGTATTTAATCAAACATTAACTGTAATTGTATTATGCTTGATTTATGTTCTTGGAGAGCCTCCAGTGCCCGTTGAAAAGTTAATCAACTAAAAGCCTTTTTTACTTCTCGAATTAAGAAAGGAGTTAATTTATGGCGAATTAAACAAGTTTTTTATATCTTAATTAAGGTAGTCTTGCTTTAATTTGGAATTTCGAAATTCAATTTGCAGATTTATTCGTTCGGAGTACTGTAAAACGGTTTAAATGAAGATTTATTAAAGTCATATTTACTTACTGACCTATTTATTTTTCAATGTGCATCTCTTTTGACGTTTTGCTTTCATTGATTTGTAACAAATGAATACTATAAAATTACAACCTGTATAAATCATCGTACAAATAATATTCTTCCAGTAACTAACATTAATTGATAACACAAGTCCAATTTCCTAGAAAAAAGAACTGCACACCAAACAATTATTCTTTAATGACCAACATTTAAACAAATAGGTAAATACACAACGAATTTCCAAAACTAATTCAATGTAGTCAAGGTTGAATAGCCGAATGATTGAGGTCACCATGCCAAACCCACTGAGCGCAACGTGTCGTGGGTTCAATCCCCGAGAAAATGTTTGTGAAACCCCCCGCGACACAAGGATTAAGTTCCTTAAAGCGGGAGCCGTTATATTAAATAAAGAAAAAGTTAAAAGTAATAATCATTCAAACTTGATAATACCAGAACAGGAACTCACCAGTTATCCAACAGATGAAACAAGCCAGCCCGAGCCACACCGCCCCCATCTTCACCTAGAGTCTCACACTCCTACGTGACATCACACTCTACTAAATTCAAATTATCTCGCGCACATCAAAACAATGCAGTCCCCATGACGTCACTAACCCGAGGTACCGCTGAATGTTGAAACCTGGAACAAAAGAGCGGAGATTATGTTTTCTGAGATTTAAGGTAATGTAGTCGTTTTTCTAAAGGAAATGTAGGCAAAAATTGAAAATCAGCTGTCAAATATAATGGTAGACAACGTCTTAAATAATGTGGTCTATCAACAGAGTCGTGATCGGTTTTGACTATACGATAAAAATAATTATAATTGCTTAGGATTACCTAATGCAACTAATTAATGAAACTATTTTTGAATTGAACTATTTCATTATTTGACAGCCGCGTTGGGTTTGAAGCTAATTGTAGTAGTAGATAATTGAATACACCATTAAATTAATTTGTTAATCTGCCTCACGAAAATATAAAGAACTAGCTGTTGCCCGCGACTTTGACCACGTGGTTAGAATTTTTCCACATTTTCCACTGTATCTTCGCTCCTATTAGTCGCAGCGGGATGTTATATAGCCTATAGCCTTCCTTGATAAATATTCTATTCAACACAAAAATAAATTTTCAAATCGAACCAGTAGTTCCTGAGATTAGCGCGTTCAAACAAACAAACAAACAATCAAACAAACAAACTCTTCAGCTTGATATATTAGTATAGATATATCCTTGACCATGAAAATCTTAACATTAGGAACTAACTTGCAATAACAAACTATAAAACCCGTACAAAAATAGTTTCATTCCAAAAACATAGATTTTGGTTATTTTAATTAATGAAGGGTAGAGGAATATCTTTAGAAGCGGAACTTCGGCTAAATATTTTAAGGCCATAAAATGTTTGTTCGAAATAGTTTATTAATTATAAAAGGTTGTAATGTTTATTTTGTGAAGGCTGCGGGTTATACGGGATCCATTTTAGAGTTCACCGTTAGTTACTTGTTGAAAGTGATCGTAAAACGAAGCCATTTGGTGATTAAATTATTATATTTGTGTTAAATTAATTGTTCTAGACTTTACGCTTTTAGTTTGAATATAATATTAACTCCATCCAATTGTAATGAAACTCTTCTTCAGTCCTATAACCTTCCCTAGGTGTTTCGAAATCTGTATGGTCCAGCGTCCATCTTGATGGTTTTTACTGGTTATTTTCCATACACGATTGTTTTGACCTTTATTATATTTTGGAGCTATTGCTTCACCGACCTCAAGCATATAAATATTAAACCAGTTTTAAAAACTTATTAATCTATGTTATTAAAAGTTCTTTTTTCTTTTTTTATTTAAAAAAACGTCTCCCGCTCTAAGGAATTTAATCCTTGTGTCACGGGTTGTTTGCAAACATACAGATCACATGCACAAAGACACCCAGACTCAGGACAAGCATTCGTGGATCACACAAATACTTGTCCTACGCGGGGATCGAACCCGCGACACGACGCGCTCAGTGGGTTTGGCGTGGTGACCTCAACCACTCGGCTATCCGTGCAGTTCCTTTAAGATGTCACTTGTCTGAATGCACATTTTCTTTTATGAATATTCAATCAGATGTTGTTTTTTTTTTTGTCGCATTGTATAAGCTACACGCCATAAAACAAAGCCATCTGGTATTCAGTTTTATTTTCATGTAACGAAAAGCATTAACAATGTAGCAGTATATATTAAGTAATTAGTATTTGCATACTGCGAGTTAAATGCAAATTCTAATGACTGCTGGATTTAACATTGTTATAAAGCTGTCTACAGTAATAAGTTGCAACTTTGAATGTTTGTAATGTTCTTAAGACGTCGTGCGACGATATTAATCTAAAAATAATGTAATTTAGTTAGTTTTCGGCGTTTCCATATCTAAAGTGTTAATTGGTTCAGGGTAAGAAGAACCCTATTACTGAAACTCCACGGTGTGTCCATCCATGAATCACCAGGGTGTATCTCATGAATCTTGATAGCTAGACATATTAATAAATGATGTACTTCGGCGCCAAAAAAGTCATTTTTACCTATGTATCAGTCACTTAGCACATTTTCAAATCCCCTGTTATATTCTCTTGGATAAAGTAAGTTCACAATTGATAAATACTTATTCATTGTAACGAGGATTTCATTATCTTCTTATAAACCATGATTCCTGGAGCCCTATGACGTCGCAATCCATGAATTCAACAATAGAACAGATAACAATAACTTAGCTACGTCACGTAGTTCCGCGGACGTAGCCCTTGCTACGGCGTAGCAGTGAAATGTAAATGTTAAAGTTAAATTGTTTCTGTCAAATTTCAAACTCAGGTGTACAACCGGTTTGTTTAAGCAAATTTAATCAAAGGTTTCCAACATTCCTGATTGTTTATTGAATATTTTGTAACTATACTAAGAGCTCGGTTGAGAATAGTAATTTTGAATTACATTAAGATCTTTTTCTCTAACTGTCAGATTTAAACCACAAAGACATTTTTATGAGCATTTTTTGCAAACTAAAACCTCATAACACTAAAAAGGTTTAATCATCTCAACTTTCCATCCAAAACTTTCCCAAAATACTAATTACATCAACATCCTTCGTCGCATAATTCAAATCAAATCAGTAAAAATTCTTTACACTGAACGTCGTAATACGGCGTCGTGTAGACGGCCCTATCATAAATGATTGATCACTCCGCCTTCGAACAAGTGATAAAAAATGTACCCACACTAACCTTCCGAGGAAAACGTTTAAGTATTGATGGAAATGTTTCAATTTAATGGAAACTGATAATATCAGTATTCGGCGATAAAAAAAGAAAAAGGTTTTAAGACGACCTTGCTTAGTAAATGTTGGGTTTTTGCGCTACAGATGTGCTTTCAGATCGCAGTTCAATTCTTGCAATCATCAATGCTCAAAAGCAAGTTCATCATAACGTAATTCAGACAATGGTTTGGTATTCTAATAAACACTGAGATTTAATGTAAGCAAATATGTGTTAAATCTCATTCAATGGAGAGTCATTTTTGCAAACAAAACGAAGCTTCTGATAAATTCACCAACATTGTATACACCAAAAACATTTCAACAGCAAACCATTTGATAGTCGGCCTATAAAGATAATAATATTAACAACTAAAACATATTTCTGCGCAAACATCTCAATCGGTTATAAAACCTTTTGTTTACTTCAAATAATCGATCGGTTAACGGGTAATAAACGACAACAAGCAACGTTTACGAGCAACCCGAATCTACATTGAGTTAATAGCGATCTATCGAACCTTATAATGTAGCGGGACTGGGAACGGGACCTGATAAAGAATCCAACTGCGACTCGAACTGTCGACAATAAACCAACCGATATTGAGTCCGCACAATGCCCGGGTCGGGCATAAAAACCGGGTATAAACCGGTCATAATGCCCCGGAAAGTTAATTAAATAGGTCCGTTAGCTGCCACGACATTTTTCAATCGTTCGCTGAGTGATGCCTGAATGCGAACATTTCTGTATGGATTGTGAGGACCTCTGCGGTTCCTTTAGTTAATTGGACGGCCTTGACTTGCTATTTTTGGAGGATTAATTTATTTTCTTACATAACATATGGACGTCGTTAGGAATTATTGCGTAATGTCGACTTATATGTTATGATATATGTACATTTTGGGAATGACCAAATGTGGGTTATTTGGTAAAAACTTTTCCATAGAACTGACTTCACTTTAGTGCGATAAACGTAGGATATTCGGGTACGTGACACGATTTTTTTTTCTAGAGCTATGCCACTCACACGTTGCTGTAAAAACGTTCCATATACAGCTACACTGCAGAAACAATCACAAGAAGTGACTTCTATAATATTTTTTTCACAGCAAAAGTTCCACAATCTTACCGAATCAATACAATCGAAATTCGAACCACATTTATACAATATCCACTCCAATAACTCCCAATTCATGAATGGACATAATAATTAAAATCTATTTGACATCGAGTCCTGCCCTCCGGCCGTGTTCATCTGGAGTATGAGACCAATAATATTTTTTACAATCTTCAACTTTATTGGGAAGATTAAAAGCTTTCGAGCAGACTTCGGTTGCCGGTCGACCGAACATGAACATCGCTTGGAGTTTTAATAACAGTATTAGGTTTTACAATTTCTGCTTCAGATGTTTGCGGTTTTCTATTAGATGTTATTGGGAAAATAAGGGTTGTACCTTTGATTGATATAGATATTTTAGGTTGTTTTACAGGCCTTTGTAGTTTGATGGCTTAAATTTTAGCGTTCAATTTATCATTATCTCATCAGATCTATTTGGACTATCTGTGACAATATATGTAGATTTGAATATGTTGATTATTAATATTTTTAACCAACTTCTTTTTAGGCACAATATTCACTGTTTGGTATAAATTTATCCATTTTACTATTTATTTTTATTGGTTGTTTTTTTTTATCATGACCAAAATTAAAAAAAAAATTATCTCATCTCCCTCGTTCTTTTGGATTTCACTTACTACCTAAAAGTGCATTTCCTAATATTCCTTTGGCTGCCATTAGCGGGTCCTCTTCAAAGCTTTGATGGAACTTCATTTAGCTTCCTAACTTGAGAGGAAATTGGCAGAGAGTATCCTTTCTGTTTTATAGAGCTGATAGTGTAGTGATGGCCTAAAGATGCGATGAAAGGATTTTTGCGCATGAGGTTACTGGTTCAAATCTAATACCAGCAAGAATGTATTTACCAATATGATGTTTAAAAAGTATGTAAACTTTTGAATATTTTAAGACACCCCTGACAAGTTAAGAGAGAAAAATCAAGATCTTTGAAGTTATTGGATAAGTCAAAAACATTTAATGAAGTTCTTGTTACTTATTTATAACGAAGAAAATTTTATTCAGCAGTTGGTCTTTTGCCGGCTAGTATTTAGACCTGATGGAGTATATACATAAGCATACAGGGACACACATCATCTCTTCTATTTACCATTTTTTTCCTTTGATTCATAACTGTTTTCTCGAATGATTTAGCTTTTAAAAAAATTACTTTAGAAAAAAATTACATTACTTTCAGAATGAGGAGTTTATAATTAAAATATCCCATTTTTGAGCTTTGGTTCACTTTATTGCTATATAATGTCAATTATTTTTAAGTATTGGATGTGAAATCGTCATTATAGAACTAGACACGTTTATAGATCTCCATAACATTCCTGCATCACACCTACAGTCAGACCAACTTTATGACCTCAATTTTGATGTACCTGGTCCTCGCTATCTTATCGCGTTTCCTTTCTAAAGGCCGTCACTCAGAGATTGCTATTAACGATAGGAAGGCCCATTGTAAACTTGCTTTACATTTTTAAATTGTGTTATTAATCTTGCTGTCTGCTCGTCTTACTATGAGGAAGGAAATACTTATGAATAAAATAATATGAAATCATTTGCCTTATACCTATTAGGCTTTTGCCTAGTAGTGGAATAACTACCACTTGTTTTGGTAACAGCACGCGAAAGCTAATCATTCTGTTTTGCTTATGAGATTTTATGCATATAATGAATTAAACTTCGGCAAATCCACTACGTGACGGGTCTCGGCTCCGGTACGACTTGTGCCATTCACAAATGCTCGTTCTATGTCTTTAAGCATTTAACTTGCATATTTGTCAAAGTGTAACGCTTTGCAAAAATTTACTTATTCATTATAAATCGTACTTTTCCAAAGATATCACTTACTTCATTTTTAAATAAAAAGCATCTAGAACTATTTAGTCACACTAAGTAACATCCAAAATACATTGTAACATAGAAAAAACTTCTTAATGTACTCAACTCGTATCTACATACGTAGGTTGTAATTATACGTAGGTAAGTAGACTATTAAAATAGCATACCTAGAAATACCCTAAAGCGATCAAGGAGTTTTTATTGAATACTAAAACTTTCTAACATCGTAATAAACAAAGTAATGCGCACTTCATCGCAAAACGTGGGATATCCGACAATGTAAGCGAACGACAGTTTTATATTTACGAACTGCCTTTAAACCGGACTATGGAATAACACTTGGACATAGTAATATTATTTTAGTACAAAAAAAAACTTACAGACATTTTTTACGCGAACTTGAAAGAGTTATTTGACATTTTTGTAACAAAAATTGTTTATTAGCAGAAAAAAAACGAAACACAACCATCATTATAAAAGTTTTTCTGTTACAATAGAAACACAAACTCATAATAAGCAGTATTTTTAGTAATATTAGATAATGTGTCTATTTATTTTGGCGTCAGTGACGCAAAAAGGTATAAATGCAATCAATACTGTACCGTCCATATTATTTTCCTTATCTCGTTACATAATTCAGTGAGTGCGTGGATGCCAATCACATTGAAGTATCAAATCTCACAAAACGAACTAAATTCAATTTATACGAGCCATATTCCAGCTTCACGCGTAACACATAAATATGTTACTACCCAATTCAACGATTTTCCGCTACTTCAACAGTTTTTCTTTATATAATTTGATATCTCCGCGGGCAAGGCCAAAGGTCCTCCACATTACATAAAACTACGCACATCGGTAATAGTATTTGGTGTTTCTTATATTTATATGTCAGTGTGGACGTGACAGACCTCCAAATTGTATCATAAGTACAATAACGCCGACAATTCTAAGAAAGAAAAGAAATAATACGAGAGCTAGGAGGAAACTCCGTCGTTCTAATCACAGGCCCCAGGGTAATGCTTCCGAAGGCGCTTCAACGTTCAGCGATGCTTATCTCAACTTCGATAATCTAGAGAGATTTTAAATACAAGACAAAACTCCGCAACAATGTTCCCTCAGTAAATGAAACGCGATCGCACACTACACTTCATTACAAAAGAACAATGTACATGTATAAAAATAAAACAGCGAAAATTGTTCCCAGACGTCAGCGGCGGACAATCGGACGGGGCGTTATCGCGGTGAATTTCGCACAAAATTCTCGCCTCAATTCGCTGTTTTCCGCTTTCTATGTGTATAATTCGGCGTGCACCTGCGAACTGAGCGCTCCGGGCTACGCGATTGCCACTGACACTATCTACCTGTGTTCAGTTTAAATGCACCTCCCGAATTGTTCTTGATTCTTTTGTATATATTTTTATTTCGTGGCACATTAACGTGGCCGTGGGTGCACTGCTTTGTACTAAAATTCTGTATTGTTCTAGTTTAATTTTTTAAAACGATAAGTACACATCTTTTGCCCTGGAGAGAGGAGTTCAAAGAAATGGCATGCCGGTTTGCCAAATAGGTTATGTTCTTTAAAACGTGCGAGCAAGTTTTTAACATTATTTTATGAACGTTCGTAGTTGCACATTGTGCATGATTTAGCATCGTTTATGGCCTCTTTAAACTGTTGATGTTATAGTTTGGGCTGAGTTATGCTGTGTAGTTTCGGTGCGTCTGAAACTGCGGTTCATATACCTGTGGAAATACTAGTTTCTAGTTGGCTGAGTGAAAGAATCGGTAACGCAATAATATCATATCTGAAGATTCAAAAGTCTGTACATGTAAAGAATTATAGAAGAGTCATATATTTTATATAATACTCCAATACAATCACTCCCCGATTTTTCCAAACAAACTACAAGAACAATGGCAATTAATCATCGAATCACTGAGATCCCGAATGTTTCTTACAAACTTATCTTTAGGAAAATGTCAGGCCAATTTTACCCATTCATGAATTTACGGCATAGAAACAAATCAAAACACGGTACAAACAATGGACTATAAATCTTACCGGCAATTTCAGATGCGATCTTGTGAATCGGGGCAGGTACCGTGTTATCGCGTACAAGTGACGTATTATTTGTTTCAAATGCCCCACTAATAAAATAGACGGGATGTATAGTTTTGATTTATTGGTGCTTGTGAAAGGAAAATAAATTGATTTTTCTATTAATTATAATGGTATTTTAAAGGCGTTTTAGCCAGGGATGCGGACTGATGTTTGTGACGTGACTGAACCAACAGAATCACTATATCAAAAGAAGTATAAAGTTAGGTCAACACGTGATCAAGAAGGAGTTCAAAAGACTAGGGGCAGCTAGATTCGATCAAAGCATATGCGAGCAATCCTGTGACTCTGGTATAAGAAGTAGGCCTGCCGGTAGAAGACCGATATATCCCCACGCCGTGCCCTCGACATGAGAAGGAGTTTTTAGCGTGTGACCCAGAAAAAAAAATCTCTTGATTCCTCATAAAAATTCTAATCTAATTACAATAATATGTTAATTGTTTTTTGGCCAATCTATTTTATCAACAAAGCCTTTCCGATAAGAGATAAAAGCAACATCGACATTCATCTGCGGATCATAAGACCACTTTTAATAATCGTGGCAATGTAAAAAACCAATGACGACGTCGAATATTTTTACAGAAAATACATTTTCACTCTTTCTTCAAGGCTAAACTTCGGTAGCGAACTAAAATGTAACTCTTTTAATGTTATTACTATTATAGTAGGTATAAGTTATAGCAGCGCCATAAAAATAACTTAGCTTGTAAATAAAATGAGCACTAAACAAAATTCCGGATTCTACGGAGTTGTAAAACGCTGATATATAATAAAATAAAATGTACGACTCGTATTACTGTTCGCTGTTTATTTTCCTGGGATTTGTTTTCAATGAAACTGTGGAATACGAAGGAGGGATCAACTTATCAACGATATTTTAAAATCTTTTTCTTGATTTATTATAATCTCCAGACAAGGAACCATTTTTACAAGAAATATAGTTTTAATAAATGACAAAATAAACTTGGAAGCTAAAAAACAACGATTAATTGATTTTTCCATTGACTTGATTTAAATATTCGTTTAATTAGAATGAAATCATTTGTTTGATTTCACAGAAAATAAATGTAAGCACACTTAATTAGCTTTTGTTAGATTTCATTATTTTCCTCGGTTTTCATATCTCATTGATTTACAGGAACAAAATAATCATGAACCCATCATGTCGCTAATATAGCTGTTTTTGTTCTCGTTTCGTAAACTTCATAGTCACCGATAATCTATCCGTGACCATGGAGACATCTAGAAAGAGGAACAACCCAAATATTTTGACACCGAAAACCAACCACGTTTCTCTTTATCTCAACTTTAAAAAGATAAGAGTGACTTAGAATAGTCAACGCGAAGGAGAAAATAAACTCGAAGGTACGGATTATAAACAGTTCTCGAGACAAAGTAAGTAAGGCGCCAACAGTCTTAAGATAAAATGTTTTAACATGAAATATAGTTGGCACTACTGGGGAATTTGTTGAGTTATTGCCTTAAATGAAAAGACCAAGCTTTTCCATTGTTTGGCGCATAATTCTAATACTTGACTGCGTTATAACTGATATCATGGTGCTTGGATGGAGTAATAGCATAATTAAAAGTTGTAGTTTTACTTTTCGATGTCATTATTGCGGTTCAGGGAACCTACTGCCACATCTAATAATACAGTTGGTGCAGTTAGGTTAGAAACGCCGCTCTGTATCACGGCTCACTTTCAAGGATAGGACCAAAAGCTCAAAGTGACAATAAAATGCAGTATATTTATCTCCTAGTTTGCCAGCCCGATATCCCTGTCGCAATCTACACATTCTGTTTCAGTTTCACCATCAAAGGACTCTCACTGTGGTCCCTCCGTTTTTCTAATTGTTAGACAAATAGTATATTCACCTGATTGTATAAAAAACATTGTCTAACGACAATCCTACAAGAAATACAATTAAATTCGGTCGAATCATACGCATAAAATACCGAACATTTTATTAAATGTTCACTTATTTCTTACTTCTAAATCCAGCATCGTATGAGCTGTTAAAGTAGCAGAACGGACCAATAACCGTTGAGCGTGAACAAGAAATCGGAACATGTCTCCGCACTCTACTCAAAGAACTAATGACTTGGGCTGCTAAAGTGCTCGTACTGCAGAATCATATTATGGAAAATGTTTCTCAATTCTTGGACATTCTTTAGGATTCATATTGTATTATATCGAGGTCATGAATCCACAATGATTAACAATAGAATTTTAGACGTTTACATAAATCTGACATTTAAAACTAGATACAAATTATTGATAATTGGCAAAACATTCAATTTTATAAATTATTGTTATCACACTAGCTGTTGACCGCTGGCTCGCCCGCTACGAATCGAAAGATATCCCAAGGGAACATATACGTGAAAGAGTAACAAACTTTCGCATTTATATAAGTAATATTAGTATCATATACATATAATCCTCCTGTAAGATTTTTGCCAAGCTTTTCTTCTCCATTTTTTAAGGTAAACGATGAGAATGTTTAATTTGTTGAACAATAAACAAATACACAGTTACATAATAATAATTTTCACATACATCAATTGAAAGGGATAATAATCCCATAGAGTTGATAGGGGTTATCCCCATTAACGCCTCTCTCTTGTATGGCTTTGTATGGTGTTGTATGGTGAATACAAATGTTTGTTGCCTGCCCTAACAATTAAGGAGTTTCATATTATATTATTACGACGGCAATAATCTTAATAAGTTACAAATTCATTTGTAGAGTGTATAGTTATATTATGAACTTATTTTTTCCTATACAATATACATATATGTTCTAGGTTTTCCAAGAAGAGCTATTTTGCAATACAAAAACAAAAAAAATAAATTGAGCTATGATAAATAGATGTTGACACCTATTCTCAGAACTACCCAACATGCACACGAAATTTCACGAGAATCGGTAGAGCCGTTTCGGAGGAGTTCAACTTCGTACACCGTGACACGAGAATTTTATATATTACATAACATTTTTCAATATAGACCATTGTTTTTTAATGAAATTATAATGTACCAACAAACATGTCGGAAGAGAACCTTTTACAAATACGACCTGGCTTTGTACAAACACGTTAAATAACTACATACATAATTATATCCAGTAGTTTAACATAAAACTTTTCATATCAATATTTACCATGCGATATTACAAAATGATTTGTTGACTCTACAATGTAAAATGGTTGAACATTTAACAGCCGTCAATACCAGGACACCACAGGCCGCTGATCTGTGAATCACCACTTAATCAGACTTAATGGACTGAATAAATAACTATTGTAATACCAAATAACTGGTCATTTTAATTTTCGACTTTTGTTATACTTTGACACTATATAAGGTTTTTCTTCATTGTAATATGAACTTTATTAGGTTGCTTTAAAGGTGATATTAAATTGTTAGTGTTTAAATTTAACAGCTTTAATCTTAATATCAAATCACTCAAAGAGAAATGCAGCAGTGATTTGTGAATTTTAATTTAAACGGAAAATTGTAATGATCGTGTATTTATTCTTCAGAGTGAGTATCCATAATTCATGGCTATTATTTGCCTATGAGCACTTGCGTTTAACTATATTCATTGCACGTTATGCTTTGACGAAAATGTTATTTCCAGTACTCAATAATAGCGAATAACCAAAATCATATTTCTGCTTGTATTGTACTAATTTTCCTATACCATTTACAATATCTAAACAACATTTTAACAATCAAAATATTACATTAATTACAACATATGAACATTCGTGAAGATTGCACGGATAGCCGAGTAGCTGAGGTCATCACGCCAAACCAACTGTAAGCGACGCGTCGCGGATTCGATCTCCGTAGCATTTGTGTGATTCACAAATACTTGTTCTGAGTCTAGGTGCATTTGTGCGCGTGACTTAAATGTTCATGAAGTCACAGACACGAATAATAAATCCCTTAGTCCGGGACTTGTTTTTTTTTATTAATATTTTTAAAAGGCGTAAAATATATTCTTCTACAAACCAGACTATCCTTAAATGAGATTAAAACAATTACTAATATAAGAAATATATGAACTTGACTTTGTACGTAGGTAGGTATAGCAATAACTTTGACATTTGACCTAATTTCCCTAAGGGTCGGATCAGATGGTTGTCGCTTCCCGAAATACATATCAGAAACTCGACTTATCGGGGTTGAAAGCAGTCGTGTGTTTTATACGTAGTATACGTACCGTACTTCAACATATTTGTAGTAAATCTTCGTCAAATACACTAGAACTACCGCCATGCCTTGAATAAGAGACGCGGCAAAATTCTTGGAAGAAAATCTGGGGCAAAAACTTAACTACACATCGTAGCGCTTTGGGCCTTTAACAATGATGGGATTGACATTTTATTTTTATGTTTTAGGTGAGTAAATATTCATATAATGATTCATCATTTCTCGTCACATGTTAGTTCGGCAGTATCTTCAGCTAGTATCATGATATCCTGAACCCACACTTGTCAATTATAATCGATTTCATTTATGTTATCGATAAAAGACGCAAAAGTTATTTTTCTAAAAAAAAACGTTTCCATTATCCAATAAACAAAACTTTACTTTAACGAAACCCAGACATTTTCCTCATGAAACATTTTAATTACAAGCCAATCACTTACGTAATTAACAAAACTTATCAATTGGCATAACAAGTTTCATCTCATTAAATATTACATTAAAAGTTACCATCGAATTCGGGTATAAGGCAATAAATTAAATTGTCGCTAAGTACCAAATAGCAATTGTCGAAATTCTCGTATAAATTAGCTAAAAGCGTTGTTTGTTAGTTGCAATCGCTATAACTCCTAATTAGGTAGACGGCGACAATTACGCGGCTGTTTGTTCCTTCTTATTTATGCCGTGAATCCCCCATTTACGTGAGTCTGTTCGATTACTGCGATTTGTAAGAGTAAGCCGATTTTATGTTTAGGGATGGTATCTAACACTTGTGAAAGAATAAATGTTTTTCTAATGACTCGTTATCACAACTCTATGATTATGTTTTCGCGACTACCGAGTTCGAAATTAGTGACGTTTTATTTTTAGGATCGATTGGCTAGTTTCAGATTACGATAAAAATGAAATGCTCTTATTAGGTCTGAAACTAGTGATCCTAAAAAAGGGTCAGTTCTCCGTAATTATATATTTATTTTATTATATAAGCGGCGAAACATTAGTACTGCAGGTAAAAAGTAAATTAAGACCAAGAACTTACCAGGAAAAAGGAAATTTAAAAAAATACCGGTAATGCAACCTCTTTGCAAGCGAATATACCTCAGATCGCAATGGCGGTAGAATAAAATGAAAAAAATAAAAATAAAGTTAGATTAATTGAAGTGATTCTTCAGTAAAATTACTTTGGATATCTCAACGTCAGTCTTAAGTTGGCTCTCGGGGTTCCGTCATATCTAATTAGCTATAGCTGCTCAACAAATGTATTTTTTCTTTCTCGAAAAGACCCGAAACAAAAGTTCTATTAAGTTAAAGTTTTTGTTCGAATCAAATAAATTGTAGAAAAGGACAGTTTTGTTTTTGTACGTATAACTTTTGTTCAATTTGCATATTGCGTTGTTTCGTTACAATCGAAATGTATTGTATTGCTTTTCCTTGAATACTGATTTTGTGCAAATTAGTTTGAACAGCTTTCTAAATTATCAGCTGTAGGTACTAGGTAGGTATAGAACTTATGAAATCACAGCATATGTTCTCAACGGATAAACAGATATTTATCAAAGCACTTAGAACAGCTATTTCTGATTTTACTAAAAACATTTATTCAAGATTCTTCCAAGTGAGGGCCCTCAAACGAAACCCTTCAATGGAGCACAAATAGGTAATCCTACAACAACAAATCTTAGAACAAACATATTTCAAAGAAACACATTTTGTTTCATAAACGACTCTACATTTCCTCTACGTAACATAGTTTCCATACGCAAAAACAAATGAAAAATTCATCGGGTCGCGATACAACCTCGTTTTTATACTCCATTACGTTTTTTTATCCAAACCGAGGTAAGCTGATTACCTCTGAATCATCGATGGAAATCGTACAATGCAGGTCTGTTGCGCGACGGTGATAAAAGGGGGTTGCTTTAATAAGAGGGGGAGGTTCACGTGATGTATTTATGAAGGAAGTATTTTATGGTATTTTAATAAATTGAATTGGGAGTTTTCGCGAGGGGACGTCGGCGACAGGAAGCTTTGAAGATTATACTGATTACTTTATTAGCTTTACCTTGCTCTATTGATAAAATGATCAAAAATATGATTTGTTTATTGAATAAGTATTGAATTATCATCGGATTGATTATTACCATATAAATTATTCTTTCATTTTCGTCTGCAGTCATTCCCGTCGGAAACGTTTTGAAGTGAATAAAACAGTATATTTATAATACTTATCATATACGGTTCAGTCAAAATAAATATAAAAATAGCTGTCTACAAAAAGAATGACATAAATAAGACAATGCTGACCAATACGCGTGACTGTCAAAAATATCCGTTGGCCAAAAATAAAAACAATTTCCATCCGAATTGATTTCACATCGACACCAAAGCATCAATTACTTCATTGTTGGCAATTCTAAAAGAATACTCGATAGCGTCGATAAGACGTAGTAAGCAGTAACAATGGGGACCCTCGTCAGTACCAACTTAAAATATCCAAGACAAAACATTAAGGGAACGTATTGTCTTTGTTACAAACCCAGGACACAATTACACCGAGACTACTAAATTACTCCGATGTACACAAAAACTTGGTAGTAAATTCTAAACCTCGGCCTAATCTATCGCACTTCAAGAGCTCCTAACACTAAATTAATCCAGTTAAGTGTCACTCATCCTTTATATAGGTATTGCTTGAAATAAGGAAACAAAACAGCCTAGCCCCGATCGTATCACAGATATCGGGCCCGAGCGAGAGTACCAACCCTGAATATACTATTACTGGACTCGCCACCCGAAAATACACCCTCAATCAAAAGGTTAAAGCCGACTTTCGCTTTGTAGTAGCCATATGGCTCCTTTGCATCGTTTACATCGAAGATAACTTAGGATAGTGGAGTTTTAGGTCAACGTTGACGCAGAATAGATGGCATTGCAGAAGTTTAAGTTGGTGCAAAGTGTCAACAATATGCACCTGAGAAGTTTTATAGAAATACGACGAACGTATGAAGTATTTTATTTTACTTTCCATACTTGTTCAATAGTTGTTGTGGAAAACAGGGAGGACGCACCTATCAAAACTTCTGCTTGAGAATGAAAACAATTTATACATAGAAATGGATGTAAGATACATAGGCTTTTTTTGATAAATCGTTGAAAAAATAGTAAAATGAGCCGTAATTGATATTTAATACTCCTGAACTATCTCATAAAATTAACTATGTAGAAAATAATTGACGACAAATCTCCAAGGTCTTTAATTCAAATGTGCTTTTTTCTAAGTGAAATCTTCACAAATTGGCTTAAATTAAAGTTTTATACGTATAGTATATCAAAATTTAATCCATCCCGATTAATTATGTGTTATTTCTCAAAGAATACTAGTTAACACTAGATCCTCCCATTAACACACAGCGAATAACACGTCGTCATGTACATGATACATCAAAATGGAGGAAAGTTAAATTCAAAATATTCAAGTGAATTACGCAAAATGGAGCGAAGTGTGAAGGACGTCAAATACTGGCGCGAAATGAAATGAACTACGGGAATGAGTCGCGTGTAATCGCGTGTAAATTACTCGCGTTTCATTCATTAATCTTATCATTCGTTTAAATGTTTGCTTATTGTCGTTTAGACCCTTTTAGATGGTGGACGAAATACTGTACCGGGGTCGAAATAAAGTTATGTGATTATTATATACAAAAAAATGAACGCGAATATTATGTTTTCTTTTTCAATAGGTAATAGGTAGGCATAGCGGTTGACTGCATATTAACTAGCTGACCCGATTATTTTTGATCTGCTCGGCAGATTCGTAACGCAAACCATAAAAACGCATACAAAAAAAAGAACATTGAAATCGGTCCACCCGTTCATGAGGAGTTTTCTGACACGTACGGTAAAATCGCATATAAAGTCGTAATCTATCCATGCACCTGAGTTTACGATATTCTTTCAAAATTGCTGTACCGATTTCTATCAAATTTGACTTATTTATTTAGTTCTGGGAATCGGCCAATATCTTTTTTTCTTTCCACCAAATGTTAAAAGTAGTTCACAGCTGACAGTTATTTTTCTTTAAGTATTGATTTTTCTTCAACATAAATTCGAAAGACATAAAAAAACACCCTTGCATTTCTAACATTAGATTAAATTTTCTCCATCACGTAGTACAAACGCGAATATTGTGCTTTTGATACGACATTGGCTTACAGCTTTCAGGAATTTGGGTGCCTATACAGTATGCTAGAAATCTGGACCATTCGACAAACAATGCCGAAACTAAATTCACTACTTCCTGACATAGCTCTTATCAACAAAATATCACGTGTAAAGTTTTATTTGATGTGCGATATTTAAATATGGTGGTTTAAGAAAAAAATCTGGTAAAGTGAAATGAGTTAAAGAAAAAGAAATCGATTGAAAGATTAAGACTTATTTTGTCTCCCACCAACATATTTCTGTGCACAAGAACAGTCCGATCTTTATTTCAAGTATTTGTTATAGCACACCTAAACATACAGGGGAGCCTTAGTAAAAGGGTTCTGTTTTTTTCTTTGGGTTCGGAAGCCCAAAGCAGAAATACATTGGCATCTTTGAGATAGACTAATGACCGCAAATCATTGGAGACCTGTCAATTGTAGTATTCTTTATATTTGAAACTAGCTGTTGCCCGCGACTTCGTTCCCGTGGGTAGAAGAAATAAGTTATGATTTATACCTGCCCTGTTTTTTTCACATTTTCCATTGTATCTTCACTCCTATTAGTCACAGCGTGATGATTTTTAGCCTAAAGCCTTCCTCGATGAATGGTCTATTCAACACAAATTTTTCAGAATTTTTCAATTTGGACCAGTAGTTCCTGACATTAGCGCGTTCAAACAAACAAACTCTTCAGCTTTATATATTAGTATAGATATAGAAGTATAGATAAGAATAATATTAAAAAAGCGCCCTACATTAGGAATAGAAACTAAAACAAAAAAAGATCTATCTTCGAATATTCATCATCACAAAAATAAGCCAATCATTCGTCCGTTCGTTATCATTACTTGTTTAGCACGAGTTTTTTTTTTCTCAATTAGTACGGCCGCAGGCCAATTACACTAGTTAAGGACACGACAATCACACTGACTTCTCACAGTACTTCAGACACACAGATAAGATTTTCTTCCATTCATCGGCCTAGCCTTTTCCCAACTATGTTGGGGTCGGCTACCAGTCCAACCGGTTTCAGCTAAGTACCAGTGTTTTACAAGGAGCGACTGCCTATCTGACCTCTTCAACCCAGTTACCTGGGCAACACGATACGGTCCCTTGGTTAGACTGGTTGTCAGACTTTTCAAGCTTCTGACTACCTTGTAACGACTGTCAAAGATGTAGGAATAACAGCCGGGACCCACAATTTAACGTGCCTTCCGAAACACGGAGGAACTCGTTATGACAAAGATGGTTGCCCATCTACGGACCAACCGCGTCAAGCGTAGCTTAACCTGTGATCGATTCACTTATGTGGTTATAGCTTAGCCACGAGCTCCACCTTGTTTCTTCCATTCATCGGCAAAAATATCACAATCTGTACTGTCCATTATTAATAGGTTGTAAGTACTCTTTCTCTCGTGGTCAACCATCACAGTCCTGATTGATTGACAACGGATTCGATTGATCAGCCTACCAGGAACTGGATGCTAATGTAACGTCGATTAGTTTACACAAATACGTAATGTTGCAACCTTGTCGATATTCCGTTGTAATCCGATTAACAAAGCACGGTCTAATAATATCAAGTAACAATAATGCTACTTGTTATTGAAGATTAATTTCGTGTTTAGAGGATTGAGTGTCTATATTCTGTGAAATTAAATACGTAATATGAAAATCCTGTTAGAGTAACATTTTTGTTATTGAACATTTCTTTGTTAATGTCTAAGTTTGTTTTGATTTTTTTGTTTATATCTAATTAGTTATTTTGAAGTAAAGTACAGTTTTCAAGTCGGGAATTTGCTGTCTTTTTTCCTTTTTCTGCCTGGTCTTTGCCCGAACAATGTTTAAGGTGGCTCCAGTTTTTGCAGATTCAAATGAATATCTTGTATTTTACATAAAGCTATAGAGTAGCAGAACTCCAAAATCAACTTCCACAATATCCTGCACTAAAAAGTAATTATACTAAGCACTGAAAACCTCACAGTATGGTTTGGTATAGTCTCCTTTCAATTACGTCACCGTTTTTAAATGATATTGTACAAACAAGGTTAATTTTCTCAGTCCACAGACCTTCTGTTTCACCTTCCACGACACAACAAAAGTATGTATTTTTGTATCGTGAGCACGCCCCCGCCAAAGAGTCAGTTGTGAGAATTGGTTATTGGGCAGATCGGAATGTTAATGTGGGGATAAAGAAAATCGGATTGTTTCGTTGACAGTTGCCAGAGGTCAAGTGGGACCTTATTGATAATATCCTGCAGATACGTCACTGAATGCCGAACTATATCTGTGGATACTGGGTTTTATAGCTGTCTTATAGATATACCTATACGAAAATATTGAGTTTACGTATCTCTGTTTTTTATTTTACGCACGTTTCCAAGTTGATAGGGATTACGATAAGGTATAATGTAATCTTTGTTTTCGATTTTGTAACATGAAAATGATGTTGATATTTTCGTAATTCGAGCTTGTTTTTTGCTTGAAATTTAAATTAAATGTTTTTCGGGTTGGCGGCTTGTGAGCTTAACTGGATAAATGACATTAAAATTACAAAATCTTAGCTACAATAAAAATATAGTATGTATTAAAATTTTCTGCAGATTTTTCAGTTCAGAAAAATTAATTCCGTGTTGAGGGGGTAAAAAAATCACATATATCAAATGTATACACCGAAGACTGCAAATGCTACTTAACAATTGACAAGGAAATAACTTTCGAGACATTGACAGCGCCGGATATCGAAGAAAATACATACTATGGTACAATATAACAACAACGCTTCTTTATACTTATGTTGGTATACCTTAATGGTAAACTAAATAATAAAAATACAATTATACATCATGCTTCGGCGAAGCCTGCTCAAATTACGTTAAAAATGGTTATTCCGCAACTTTTTTTTATAAAACTATTAACAATTTTCCATGGTAAAAGAAATTTTCTTTTTTTGGAAACGGACGTAATATGAGTATTGAACTTTTTGAAAACGTTTTTATTAAATAACGTCTCCCACAATAATTAATTTAATCCTTTCACCAGATACACAGAATCACAATGAGCATTCGTGGATCTCAGGTATGTTAGTCGTAAGCAGGGATCGAATTAGCGACACTTCGCGCCCAGCGGTTGGTAACCTACAAGAATGTGAAGAAAACCAACTAGTTTTGCATTGAAAGTAGAAACGTACTATGAAAAATGTTTTCTTATATAACTACAAAGCTTAAACGTTTTCATAGCTATAGTGATAGTATGAAACCTTTATCACTGTCAAACTTTTTAGTAAATTTTTAGCCAAAGAATTACATGTCAACCAGAGAGTTGTTGTGTGCGTGTCAGTGCCCAACTTACACTCATCTATACTCTATACTAATATATAAAGCTGAAGAGTTTGTTTGTTTGAACGCGCTAATCTCAGGAACTACTGGTCCAAATTGGAAAATACTTTTTCTGTTGAATAGACCATCGAGGAAGGTTATAGGCTACATACCATCATGGTGCGACTAATAGGAGCGAAGATACAATGGAAAATGTGAAAAAAATAGGGCAGGTATAAATCATAACTTATATCTTCTAACCACGCGGACGAAGTCGCCGGCAACAGCTAGTCATTCTTATAAGTTAATCTCATTATTTTACAGCACACGCTTTAAACAATATTTATAAAACTGTTATATAGTTACATAAATAACAAGTTCATTAATTAGACGCAACACAATACAAATAATGAATTTATCACAAAACAGTTGACAATACTGAGAGATGCAACTTCAGAGGCGTCTGCAAATCCCAGAAACTTTGAACTCATCAACATAATTGCATCAAAGTAACACAGTTACCTTGTCTTAAATAAAACTTACAATTTCATTTGTATATTGCAATGGTACTCGAAGTGAAGATATTTAATTGCAGAGCTCTAATGAACATAATTTTATTTATCGTTTTAACCCCCGAACAGAAAACATAAAAAAGTAATAAAATGACGTGTTTGTCTGTCTGTGGCATTATAGTTCCCGAACGCATTTTGTTTTTTTTTTTTAAGACTGAATTACGTGCAGGTGACTTAGAAGGTAGACTTGTTTAAAAAAGTCGGCCAATTAAATAATACCTCTGCGTTGTTGGTCAACTGTGTCTAGTGCACCTTCTCATAGATCCCCCTCGCCATAGATCGCATGCATTTAATACATTTATAAAAATTACATAAAATACCATACCTAAACACGGTAGCGTGCAATTCACAAAACAACCCCAATGATTCACCAACCCAACATATTTGAACATAATCGATCCATGCTTATCGTGACTGCCGCCAATCGTGCCTCACATGCATCGAAAGTATCAAACATCTCGTGTCTACCGCGAATCGATAAAAATTGGGGGCAATCGATTTGAATCGGTATCCGTGAAGCATCGTTTACCGTTGCTACTTAAAATGTTTATTTAGCTCTCCTTTAAAATACGTTTCTTATGTAAAATTATAAGGGTTATTGTTTTCAGGGACAGCTAATTAATTACCTTTTTGTACTTTGTATGTAAAACTTCTTCACTTCAAATTACTTTGCCATTTTGTTCTGCGTATCTGAATTCTTGTAATATTTTTCAATCAACTTCAAATCTCTGTATTTAACCTGGTTCTTAATTCGTCTGTATTTTGTTTTCTTTAATGTTTGTTACCTCGAACTTCGGACTAGATGCACCAATTTAAGTATTAATTTGACGTCAAATAGCTATCAGTTGATCCCAAAAAAAATCATCAGGTTTGGCTTTGTAGAGGTATTAAGTTTCTGTTACTTACGAAAATTTAATCACACACATAATATTCTGAAAAAAAAATTGATTTTAAACGCTTTTTCCTACCGAAAAAGTCGTCTAAAACGGCCCTATTCGACTAAAATATTTCGACCAAATCTAGGTACTTCCGCACGTCTAAAACCCTGTGTTATCTTATTGTTAATATTATAATTTCAATGTAAATTATGTGTTTGTGATATATTATACAAGCGTTTTCGCCTCCGGCGATGGAAACTTATCTCGTTTATATATATCTATACCCATGTAATAAATACATCTTATATTTATGTTAGCAGATTGTTTAAACGGGATATGGTATTAGGTACGAAAATAATAAAAAACACGATTTGAGGTGCTGTTTTATTTAAATCTTAATATATAAACAAGCTGTTACCCGCGACTTCGTCCGCGTTTTTAGAAAATAAGATATTTTTTCGTAATAAATCATAGCCTATGTGTTAATCCAGGGTGTCAGCTACCACCATACCAAATATCATTAAAATCGGTTCAGCCGTTTTGACGTGAAGAAGTAACAAACATACACACTCACAAACTTTCGCCTTTATAATATTAGGGGGAAGTAGGATACTATTGTTACAGGTACTATTTATACGGAACTCTCAAGTCGCAAATCTGACTCGCACTTGACCCGTTTCATTTTTTCATTCCACTGTTCTTACCCTCACTTACACACCAATCACAAAAACTCCCATTAATCCCACAAAATTGTTATATAATTGAGTCACTCAACGACTGGACATTTCTAGGTATACCAAATTATGTTCTCAAACATTAAAAGAATCGTCAAATAAATTGTAAGCACACAAAAGTTACGCGTTTACTCTGTTACTGTGAAATTACATGAAAAATGGAGCGAATGTCGAACAATGCTGTGAAATATAGGCCCGAGGTAGATTGAATCGGAGAATAATTGGTTTTATTTAGTTGGTTATGGCGGATTCGTTTGCGGTTGTTTTGGGAAAGTTCTCGAATCAAGTGTATTACGAGTCTATGTCATGTTTTGTGCGATAAATAATTTATCAATATTTATAAATCAAAGCTAGCTTCAGGGGATAAGTTACCATTACCCAAGGAACGAATTTATATTGAAAAACAAATCTTAAGGAAGAAAATTCTACATTAAAAAAAAACGTACTTATAAAACCATGTATTAAGCTTAAAACATGACAATAAATGTTTTCTCCATAAATTACAGTAATAATTATGTCTGAGTTATATTAAAAACTAGCTGTTGCCCGCGATTTCGTCCGCGTGGTTAGAATATATAAGTTAGGAATTTTTGAACGAAAGCCCTCGAAGATTAATATTTTTCCTCGCTTTTGCCACATTTTCCATTGTGTCTTCGCTCCTATTAGTCGCAGCGTAATGTTATATAGCCTAAAACCTTCCTCGATGAATGGTCTATTGAACACAAAAATATTTCAATTTGAACCAGTAGTTCCTGAGATTAGAGCGTTCAAACAAACAAACAAACTCTTCACCTTTATATATTAGTATAGATAATAATAAATACAATTTTTTGTTAATTATTAAAAGTTAACTGTGACATCACGTATAATATCTATAAAAAACCGGTCATGTTTTATTCGGACCCTTTACACTTAGCGTTCCGTTCACATAGGCTAAAGATAATCAAATCAGCTTTATCCTACCTTCACATTATCTGACACGTACCAACGACCTTAACACCCTTCAATTTATCTCGATTTTTATTTTTAGTTTGTTGTATGTTAATTAAATCATGTGGAAAAATTTCACGGTCGGGCTATCAAGGTTCTTGAGATGCTGCCTGGTGACGAATTGCGGACAGACGGATAGACCAACAGCAGAGTCTCAGAAATATTGTTTAGCTTTACTTTTTGGAACGTTATCCTAAAACCAACTTCATTTGACCAAAAACTCTTATAACGCGATGATTCATCTAAACAATATATAAAATAAAACAGCTAATGAGTTCATTAAATAATAAGAACGAATACTTTTCAGCTTAAAACAAAGATTTGGGTTATCTCAACTTCTTAGCATTACATAACAAAACTTATTCAGTTAAGGAATGGTCGGTGTGTTGTGACCTACTTGCAAGTTCATAACAAACGCATTTCTTCTGTTTCTCGTCCTACTTTGCATTAACATCTGCAATCTAAATCTTAATAAATGGTTGAATATATTTGTTCATTACCGGTAGAATTTTGCGAGGAGGTTACGTGTTTTCATGTATATTGCATAATATTTTTACGCTGTTGTAATGAGGACAAGTGTCCTTTTTCCATACTCTGGATTGGAGTTTGATTGACCCTAAATGTTAATCTAGATGCCTCACTATCTGAGATTCTACTACCACCTCTTAACAGTGTAATACAAGCTAAACTGTAACTGCACAAGTTGATTGATCATAGATTACGCTTTGCTGGACACGGTCGGTCCTTGGATGGGTGACCATCTATGTCATAAAGATTTCTTCCGCGGCTCCCGGCTGCTATTCATACATCTGTAACAGTCGGGCAGTCAGAAGCTGAAAAATCTGACAACCACTCGCACTAAGGAGAAGGTATCGTGTTGCCCAGGTAACTGGGTTGAGGAGATGAGTCAGTTAGACTGGAACTTGACCTCAACATATGTAGTTGGGAAAAGGTTAGGCTGATCATAATGACAGCGTAATATACAACGTAAAGTAGCATGTCACTTCCACACCCGCGAAGTACAATTGCTTTAAAATCCGATGATAGGCCTCCTAGATACCCTTTCCTCAATTCATATCAAGTAGAGTATAATCATAATAATATAATTTTGACGACCTCCGTGGTCGAGTGGCGTACGCACCGGTTTCAAGGTGTCGCTAGCTCTGAGGTCCCGTGTTCGATCCCCGGTCGGGTCAATGTAAAAAAATCACATTTCTACATTGTCTCGGGTCTGGGTGTTTGTGGTACCTTCGTCGCATCTGAATTCCATAACACAAGTGCTTTAGCAACTTACTTTGGTTTAGAACAATGTATGTGATGTTGTCCGCATTTTTTTTATAATTATATAATTTTCAATGTAAAAAAACTTACTGCCATTCGAGTACAAGATTAGAACAATAATTCACGCCGGTTTAAAATCCAGAAAGGACTCCGTTATACCACGTTTCAAAAACCCGTGTTTACATGTAATCTCATGCAAGTTATAGGAGTCAATTATGGGGAATGGGACAGCCATTTCCTGTAATGTTGTGCTTGCATGCGGCCGACAAAACATCGGTACTTATACGATGTCTAGAATTCGCGCACGTGAGTTGCTGGGCTCAATGGGAACTGGAAATTGATACTGATGATGCCTGGATACATTGAGAATGTGTTCTTGCGTTGAAAATCGTTCCTCAAGGAAGTACTCTAATTCGTGTATGCAGCAAAAATAATTGCCTGTTGATTAACATAAATAATTGGAGTTTAGTGCATTTTAAATGACAATTTTTAAGATGTTTCCTTTTCCGTAGCCGTTGCTGTTGCCTTGGAAATCTTAAGAAAATATAACTTTGTAAAAGTCAATTGTATGCTCGCGTGGGTTTTAACTTGACGTGAGTAACTTCCACGCGGCACGGTCAAAACCCACGCAAGTCATGTTAAATAAAACATTGTGAAATAAAATGCAAAGTTCGTAAATTCTTTTCAGATGCTACATGGCCGTTATTATGTGAGCTGTATCTTATACTAGCTTTCCGCCCGCGGCTTCGCCCGCGTCGAGGTCGGTTATATATCGCGTTTCCAAGAGAACTCTTTAAAAGTCCGGGATAAAAACTATCCTATGTTTTTTTTCTCAAGGACAACTCTATGTCTGAACCAAATTTCATTAAAATCAGTTCAGTGGTTTAGACGTGAAAGCGTAACAGACAGACAGACAGACAGACAGAGTTACTTTCGCATTTACAATATTAGTAGGGATAATGGTCCAATATAATCATTACTTAGTATTACACATCGTAGTTCAAGCAAGTTGAGATGTAACTGCAGTCCATTAGACTGGCGTCAATCTAAGCACAGTGTAGCAAGCGAGTCCTACACAAATTGATACGTCAAGCGTACATCTTAGTGATGGTAAGATATTAAATTTCGGATCTCGATATAGATTTGTAAATGATTATGTCTGCGCCTAATTCGGATACGGTTTCAGATACGAAATCGTCTTCCAATATCCGATCATTTCGGATAATTCGGATACGATGATGAATTGTTATAGAAAATTGCTTCTGCAAAATGAAGGAGACTAGATAAATGTGTACTACAAGCATTGATGAGGCCCTTAAATACTTAGTCACTGAGTATCATAGCATATGTAATTTGAATGCCCATGAAATCGTGTGCTATACAAAAGAACTGTTATATTTCTCTTTATTGTGTCTCTATCTTATTGTCTTTTTAAATTAAATAATCCTAATCAAGAAATCACTTACGCGCACACACGTGTAGCATACAACTCGAAAATAATTTAATCAAACATTTTATCATTATAGGTACAATTTTTCGGATATCATAGTTTCGGATACCCAGCTCAATACATCCTTGCTTTTAAGGTGTAGACAATACGTACTTGGAAGTGTGCCCCGGGAACAGTAGAACGGCGGGAGATAATGTGCTGATCCTATTGCAGTCAAATGTAGGGTGTAACGATCTAAATAGGTAATACCCGTGTCTAGCGAACCGGGTTAGCGTATTGTTGACCTAACTAATACATGTTCAGTTGTATTGTGAATGCTAATTAGTATTCGTCTCGTGGTATATAATCATATATTATGTGTTTGTTTATTAGAATATAAAATAGATTTTTTTTTGTTTTGGAATTTCGTGTTTATTTAAAGAACTAAATTTATTATTTTACCGAACATTCGTTTTTGATTTAACAGTTGAATTTGATTTAGATTCGTATCGTGTCATAAAGTATTTTTTTACAACATGCCACACAGAAAAATATTTTTAAATCCAACTCCAGTAATAAAAACTATGCGAGCCAACATGTCAAATCTGGAAAATATGTGCAAACGTAAACAAAACCAATGAGAAAGTTGAGAAATATTACAAATCATAGAGCCATAAATATCCGTAAGTTTCTTCCGAGCCAAACAATATTTAAACCGTCTGCCAAATTGCCAACGGGCCTTCATTCTAAAAAAGTAAAGAGGGGCCAATTAAAACGTAGTGGCCGCTAATTAGGCCCCGCGGGCCAAGACATTAATTTTATTGTTGCAACGAGCGGTGTATTACAGCCTCTTTTGAACGTAACCCAGTATTTTTTTCCACTAAATGGAACCACTTGTGACTGCAGCGGCATTTCCTTGCAAAAGAGGCAATTAGATGGTGAAATAGCTGTTTCTGTGAGCTTTGTGGGATGCTTGATGAAATTGTTATCTTTAAGACTATGTAGGTGCTTTATACGCACTTATCTCGATGTTGTCTCAATGTCTCTAATGATTAGAGTATCATTATTAAAATAAAATACCTAGTTGATTCCTCTGATGGTTTGTCCTCCCAAATAAGCGGAAAAGCTGAAGGGATCGCCGAAATATACTTAACTGAAAAGCCTACGTCACCTGTTTAGCGAAATTTTTTTTACATGTTTTAAAGGCTGTGTTTCAACAAAACTTTTAACTTTTGACAGTCATAAATCTGTCCACTATTAGTAAACCGATTTCTATTTGCCGAGCACTACCCCTAGTAGCAATGAGGCCTATCGCTAATTTAACACATAAATACATGTAGTATCGAGTCATTTCTTATTTGAAGATTGTCCTAAAATGCCATTACCACAAGTAATTAAGCTACTTGACCCAAATCAAACAAACTAATAATTTACTCAACTTTTCAGTCTTATTTTCTTACGCACCAAATTATTTTTGTACTAATAGAGGCTGTGACTGCAGCGGCGTTCCTCGTTCCAAAAAGGCAATTAAATGGTGAAATATTTGTTTTGGAGAACTTTTGTCGTAAAGGATAAAGTTGTTTGCTAGTCGGGAACTAGTGAGTACTCGCTTTTATAAAGCCAAGCGGCATGTATGTGTGGTGCGGAGTAAATACGTGATTTTTATTTAGCTATGTTAGGGTTTGAAGAAAAGCGATCAATATATTTTCATAAACCTCATAGACTTAATTTTTTCAGTGGTAGATGATCTACGCGTATTATCTTTTGATTAATGACTTAGACATGTACACTTATATGACCGAGTAATAAATAAGCCTAGCGAACAAGAAAAAAAACCAGAAAGGCACAACTGACAAATAATGGGACGTCCATTATAGTACAAATAGCGTTGATTTATAATCATCATCATCTATTTATTCTTGACAAAAAAAAAATCATAAATAATAATTTGACCACCACAAAACCATTTAATATAAACTCAATCAAAGTTAAACCGTAATATAATGTATTACAGTTGCAGTTCCAACTAGAACCAGTTAAGTTTTAAACCGTGCTTAGATCGTGCTCAGAATTGAATTAAGCAACGCGTGGACCAACTTGGGGGCTGTAATCTTGAATTTAACTTATTCAGTGCTTAGTATAAGTTTGTCGTGTTGAATTGTGCCTGGTTTGGCGGTCAGGATTCGGTCGGCCTTGAGGTGGAGTTTAATCACTAGTGGTTTGATCAATGTGCATTAGATGAGACTGTACGTTGTAGAGTCAACTTGTTCTTCCTTTTCCTGATTTTTTTGTACATTGCCCTTGAGATATTTTTACCATTTGAATAACCTTACCGGCCCTTGCCTTTCATCATCTATTGGAGTTCGCATGACGCGCAAAACAGAAGTTGCGCCGTACTATGAACATGCATACGACTCTGGGAAAAAAAACTGGTCAAGTGCGAACACTAAAAGTTCTGCACGGTCAAAGTTTGTCATTTATTGGCAAATATTTTAAATAGTTTTCTTTAAATACTCCCTCCAATCGCCTTCAGAAATAATTGAGTAAAAGATAACAACGCAATTAGTAACAAAACTATTTTGGTACCAACTACATGACATTGCTTGCATAAACTTCGCATGTCATAACGTACCGAGTATTCGAGTTTGAACTTTGTCATATTAATACCGGAATGCTGCATTTCACTAATCATATGAAATTCGAATCTACAATAATTATTAGTACATTAGCTTATCCTAATTGATCGCGCTACCAAACAGAGCTCTCAATACATCAATACACGTGAGGTTTGCTTTTAGATGTATCTGCTGTTGCGATTAGTTGGCTCTCAAACGCAGCTGTAATCTGGACTAAGCCGCCGCAATCCGGTGTTCCTATGGTGTTGGTAGTAATGTGTTCGTTTACCTTATTTAGATGCTATTAAAGGATATATTAGGATAAAATAACTAATACATTAATTTAGAGAAAAGGGTGGAATGCAGAAAATAACCTAGGTTGAATTGGTCACTATTATTAAATTATTTTCTTCACGTCTTTAAAACCACGCGTGCAGCAGATAGAGTTAGAGCTAGAAGGACTGATATTGTAAAGAGTATTATTTAAGAAGTGTCAAATACCTTTATTTATATAGATATAAAATCAAAATCAGTTTATTTATTGGTACGGATACTGATGTCGGTTCTGTTTGTGCTAGAAAAGGAACATTGTTCTATTTTTCTACAAAACAATCAAATACTTTTCACCTAGTCCTTCCCTTGTCATCATCATCATCATCATCATCATCATCAGCCTTTAGTAGACCGTTGCTGGACATAGGCCTTGTCATATTGTTTGTTAAAATTTAAATGTAAAGCGAGATGGCAAGATGCACGTTGTAGCGCTTCATCTCATTTCCACAATGATCACTTTCCTACTTTTAGAGCTGATAGCAGCACTCCTCATTCCATATATTTCTAACAATACAATTTCTACAATACACCTACGAAATATGAATATTTTGCAAGCTTTGTGAACACTCCCTAAGCCGCATCGTGCCGTTTCAACAATTTACCATCCTGTCGAAACAGGTGCAACTAACTATCAATAACTAAGGGACGGTTCACATTGAGGCCATGTTTCCAAACACAGAGGTTGAAGTGATTATCTGAAACTAAAATTTAGCAACAAGTTATTGAAACTCACTGTTGTCTTGTTGACAAACTATTCAATAATACGTATGAAGAAATTTGGATACTAAAATTTTTAACTGGGACAAAAAAAAATGTGGCAGTTTTCCTTGTACCATGATATCAATCCTCCTTTATAAAAAGATTAAGAAGAAAAAATTTCACATCTTCGATAGCTTAAATTCAAAAGAAACCATTGAACCAAAAGCCAAACTCACAAAACAACAACATCAACTCAAAAAACTCCCAAGAATAAATCAATTTGAATTCCAAAGTCAACGAAACTAAATGAACGTACGGTTGACTTATCTTCACTATCAAATCTGCATTCAAGAGCCGGCAGCCATGTTGTGTTTCAACGTTACATTGTTGCACGCATCAAGGGTGACGCAGTACATAAACCGGGAGCCCGGAACATTTCCATGGTGATAGGGAATAAATGTAAATGCACAATGTATGGCCACCTCGCCGTGGAAACTTGGGTAAACATTTTTAGGGTTAAGTAAATTGCAAGAATGTACTCACACGTAATTGCAGTGATGTGGTGAGGGGAGCAGAGCAAATACTACACTAAAAATAATTAATTTGTGAAACGATTCCGGGCAATTAGTTTGCTTATTTCAAGTATTTTGGCTTGAATCTGTTTGATTTATTAAATTTTACTCATGTCTTAATGATATGTAACTTATGATTACTTTTTAGTTTCCTAAAAATGTTATTTTATTTTCTCTTTCTATTTGGAAATAAACATTATCGGAGGACTTGAATCCGTTCTCAGCTTTGTTTTAAAAATAAAATAAAGCAGTGTTTAAATAAAAACATAAACTTTAACTTATTGAATTCATAAATCAGACAATGAAAACAGTACCCCACGCTGTAATCCTTTTTTTTGTTTTTTTTTTTAATAATAAATGTGGACAACATCACATACATTGTTCTGAACCCAAAGTAAGTTGCTAAAGCACTTGTGTTATGGAATTCAGATACAACGAAGGTACCACAAACACCCAGACCCGAGACAATGTAGAAATGTGAATTTTTAATGACCCGACCGGGGATCGAACCCGGGACCTCAGAGCTAGCGACACATTGAAACCGGTGAGTACGCCACTCGACCACGGAGGTCGTCATTCTCAAAATAAACGAACAAAAATTGATTCAAAAGAAAGTCTTAATAAAGAAAAAATATAAACAAAGTCAAAATAACAACATAAAGAACACAAAGGAACCATAATTGACGATCTAATCTAAGCAATGACGTTGTACAGCGGCGGAGGTGTCTAACAAAGATGGAAATGTCTTATCATTATGTTAAATTATTTCGGCCACATAAAAGATTTTCGTAGAACCGATAACTGTCAGATTTCGCGGAAATATTCGTCGGGCGACCGTCAAAGAAGGTTTATTAACGCAGGCTATTTTTATCAACGAATTTCGTTGCGTTTTCTGGAAAGCCGAGTACTTGTGTCGCTATTTGTATGCAGTTTCAAATCAGTATTGATATTATAATGAAAAATTTCGTGTCAAAAATTCTTGAAAAAGATATTAAGGAATGTTAGTAAGTGAGACAGGTTAACAACCTTTACCCAAAATATACCTTAGTAAATAGACTTTCTTAACTTGGTCGACGTAAACCATAGCTATGAAGTACAAAGTGGTTTAATTTAATTCTGACATAACCATTATAAGTTGACCCCTAGTCGTTTCAGCGTTAGAAAAAAATAAGGAATCACTTTATTAAATGTTACTACAGTGCGACATATTAAATTTTGTTCACGAATATTATTTATTTCTAAGTTTTATGGCCTCTACAATTGGAATGTTTCACAATAACAGTCAATTTAGTCAAGAATTGATTTGATTAGTTTTACAAATAATTGCTACGCGAGATAGCGTTGTAAACAACATTACCTTTTCAAATATATTACTTTTCAATTGTTTATAAAACTAAGTTATAAAATATTTAGTCCTGTTATTATTTTACTTGGTTCGGCTGTTTAGTCGAGTTAGTACTGTATCGAAATAAATTACACTAAATTATATTCATACGTTAAAATTGCGCATTTTAGAGGAAATAAAAGTTTTTATCACTCAAAACACCGATCTAAAACTGTCAATACCCAGCACCGAACATAAGAAACAATCGAACAACGTAACATTCGAAACCCGTCCAACAACGTCCAACGTCAACTCAAAAACGAAAGTCAATCGTCACACAGTACGGCATCAAAACTGACACTAGCTTATTCAGTACAGTAACAATGGGTCACAGCACAATAGACAAAGTTCCCCCGAACAAAACCATTTGCGATGTCTCAATGCTCTTTGTGTTCACTTTATGAATTGTCTCCTGAAACTTTTCTCTGGGAATGAAAATTTTAAACAGTATCCTGTTTAATAGAGAGCTATTGTGGGTTCGCTTATTGGATTGGACGCTTGTTGCTGTGGCTGAGATGCTTTTTAGTCTTGAGATGTGCTGGTTAAAACATCGTGGAAAAATCTTTTTAAGGCTTTATGATCGTTGAAAAATTGTAGAGATGAACTCGCGACATGGAGAATTTCGCACAAATAAATTTATACGCAGCCCGCGTTTCTTAAGATAGAACTTGGTCGCAGACGGACGAACAGCAGAGCCTTAATTATAGGCTTAAAAAGAGTTTTGCATAAGTATAATAGTACCAAAAAATATTAAAATTCACAAATCATTGATTGTGCTAAAAATGAGATTTTGCCAAGTCATGATATCTTGCCACCGTCTGTGCTTCTGCTTCGGATTGTTTCAATCTATGTTCAATGTGGTTGCCATGGTAAGGTAACGATGATGAGTGCCGTCCTCATACAGTATTCTTCAATGCAGTATATAGTCCGATTTTTAATTCGAGGCAGTAAGATGACATTTCCAGTGTGGCAGGTTTTTAATTCCAAATAAATAGTGATGTGTTAGAATCGACTTATTACAATCAAAAGTTAGTCGAGCTTACATTTTTTTATTCAGATATCAAATTAGCTCTGTATAAAAAAAAAAATTTACGACAATTAATCAAAAGACATGCACGGTGACTGTTTTTAAATGTAAAAAAAAATAATATTAATTTAAATTTATAAAATTAAAGCCAAATGCGGTGCTGGTATAAGATGAAGCACCTTACCATGCAAGAAAAGTCGAGCGCATCCAACTCCAAACTGGATGAATTCTCACATTATGCAGTGGTTGGAAGAAAAACAAATTTAATATCAACTTACAATTATAAAAGCTCAATTAATAGAAATAGTAAATTTTTGATACATAATAAAATAAAGCATGACTAAATGTCATCGTCGTAGTAAGATTCCAAACATCACTATTGTAGCGGGTCACCCTTTTTTGTATAAATGACAGTTGCAATTGTCATTTTAATGCCTCGAATTAAAAATCGGACTATAGGTGATTTATCTTTTAGAAAATTACGCTAGATTCCCTTATTCATACAAAGAAAGAAAAACGTGTCGTAGAAATTAAAAGTCGAGCTTTGTTAAAAAAAATGTGAAAGGAATCGTAAATAAAAATACTAAGTCGCATAAATCATAAGTGCGATTATAAAAAGGCATGTGAAGTAGAAGTTATAGTTCTGGTAGCTCTTAATTACTTGCCTAGATTTATGTTCTGCACATGCAAAGTAACTAATGTAGAGATTCTTTTTGATTGCGTAATATATGAACATATTAAAACCAACTCTAGAGCGGTTCGGACTAGCCATAATAAGATTGAATACAAAAGGGGTAAAGAAAAACTATATTGCGATAAAATTAATCTCCCATCATATCGTTTTTGTTTTATGTTTGAAAGCTGTCAAACTATTCGGGTTCATAAGATATAGCTTGGTGACAGACGGAAAGACAGCCAACAAAGCCTTAGAATTAGTGTTTCATTTTAACCCTTGGTGTACGGAACTAAAAAAATGCTTTTACTTGTTACCTGTACGAATACTTTTACATAAACTGTTCCAAAAATACGCCTTTAATGAGGTTAAACTTCCAATCTCTGCTTTCCAAGAAGTTACAATTGAGTTAATAAGGATTAATTCATACGAAAATGAGTGAGATGGCGTTTTGTAAAAACGTGTCTCTCTGTGTAATTATAACTCAATGATGCTCTGAACGTATTTCATTAAAAAAAAATGATATTTTGTCCTTAGGGTTGTAGGAGTTAGATAGCACACTACACGTGTAGCGGCGTCCCTCATTTACAAACGCAAAACTATTACTTAAAGATGCAATATGGACATTTTATTATAGGCTTCAAGTCTAACCGGATACAGCTAAGTACCAGTGTTTCACAAGGAACGACAGCCTATCTGACCTCCTCAAGCCAGTTACCTGGGCAACACGATACCCCCTAAGTTAGACTGGTTGTCAGACTTTCTAGCTTCTGACCACCCGTGACGACTGTGAAAGATGTATGTATAACAGCCGGGACCCATAATTTAATTTGCCTTCCGAAATACGAAGGCATTCGTTATGACAAAGATGGTCACCCATCTACGGACCAACCGCGTCGTTCGTAGCTTAACCTGCGATCGATCAACTTATGCAGTTATAGCTTAGCCACGAATGAACACTTTTATACCTCGAAATGATAAACCTGTTGTAATCAAAGCTCAATAACCTTTTGTTCTCTATATTAATTAGGTACTTAATGACAAGTGTAGTTGGTCGTCAAACGAGAGGCATTGTTCTGTTGCTTATTGGAATGATCTTTGGTTGAACATGATTCCGTACATTGAGATATGCCTTAATTAGCCTCCAGTGACTATTCGGTGCGTTGCATATAGTAATTAAACCTGCACAAACGATTAATATAATCATATACACTCTTGTATATCTTCTTTGTAATTTTATGTTTCTCTTTACTACTTTGTGCGTACGTAAATGATTTTATTAACATCATAATTTATGTTAAATTCTACTGTAACTGTGTATGTCACTGAGCTCCTCCTAAACGACTAAACTGGATTGGAATGGTTTTTTTCTATATGTTTTTGTTGCGCTCTGGGTGTTTTTATTCACATCACAACAGTTGCGGTTCAGAAGTTCAGTTTTAGAAAGAGTGCAGAAAGTATCATTACAAACTCCTAATGAAGAACGAGTCAAGTGAGAGTTGGACTCGCGAAATAGGCTTACTTATTGTTAATTGCTATAGGGGTAATATAAAAACATCTCTACGAATATTTCTGTTTAGCCATCGCGGTTCAAAGGAAACAGCCTTGCAGATGAAAAGACAGCTGAGAGTCTATAAATGGGATCTGTTTTACCCTTCAGGTCCGCAAAAAACATGTCAAACATATCAATCATACAATCTTGTTTAAACAACCATTATGTCAAAACGATTGGCAAAACACGACTCTTAAATACAATTGAGATATTCCAATATTTCATTACTCTTTTGTTTCCTCGAAACAGGCATTCCTAATGATTATTTATATTTTTTGTGTGTTGTAATGTTGCCTTCACTGTCATTTATTTTCATTTATATTTTATTGAAGGAAAGAAAGAGGCAAATAACTTTCACTTTTCTCGAAAAATCTGATATTTCTTTATGCTGAGTAAAAATAATGTTACACCTCTTTCCTTTCTATTTGTGAAACGGAAAATTAAATTAAAAAGGAAACATTTTTAAAATAAAAGACTTTCTAATTACATTGTTTAGTACTATATTTATTTGTGTCATTGTTTTAACTTTTTATTTTTAATGACAATAACATCAAGGATGCCAATTAAAAAGGCTTTTGATGTTTGTCAAACAATTACGCTGAGTATTTACCGGTTAAAGAAATTCTCATAAAATATGATAATTGTAGAGACATTTTATTTAGCCTCACGCTTTTAGTAAAAGGAATATGATGCGAATTTTGAAAGAAGTGTAGCTCTTAAGGCTAGCTTACTGTTAAAACAAAAGCACCTGAATATGTTTCACTTTTCGGCAAAAGCCGTTCCCGATGTAGGGAAGAAGGAAGTAACAAGCTTGATAACTGGGCTAGCTTAATTGATAGGTATCAGATTTCATGACTACATATCATTGTCCAGTAGGGAGTTAGAGAGAAATGTACAGAGAACTTAATTATAACTTGAGATTAAAAATAAGATGTTTATAGGCAGCGGTGAAGGGCCGTTAAATTTGGGTGCTATTCATTGAAATTTTGCATTCTAAAAGTTCTACTTAGTAGCCTAGTTTGAATAAATGCCATTTCTATTTTTATTGACTTAGAGAAGTGCGATTCGGACCCGCGACACAAAGGGGTTGCTTGCGCATGTGTTCCAAACAAACTAATCGGTTGTTTGAAGGAGGTGAGCTTACACACAATTATATTTGGCACCGAACAAGGTAAGAATTGTTTCAATCGTTAAAAAATTATATATTTGTTGTTATAGCAGCAACCGAAATATTATACATGTTTTTTTCTACTTTAACATCATTCACTTCACCATAAAGCTGTTTATTATTACAGATTTTCTTCGATAAGCAATCCGTGTACAGAAAAGTGCATGTCGCAAAGTGATTTAACCTATTATTTTCACAATAATGTTAGCTGCAACAGCAATTTAAGTAAATAACGCCTACAAATAATTGGAGTAATATAAATTGCATGTTTCTGACGTCGCATGCCCCCCGTTGTACAGTAAAAGCAGCCATTATGCTAAGCGCCGTGCAAATGTAGTCAGGGAAAATCACGCGTTGCATTTTTCTATAAAATTATTACGTACGTGCAATTTAGTTTCTAATGTTTCATATAAATTATGTAGAAGACTAATGGTTTTGTTTAAGTAGGTTGTAGCTTTTGACGCTGTTTTTAGAGTTATGTTCTGGATATGCAATTTCTGATGGAGTAGTTTCAATAAAAAAAATATCGATAGCATGCAGAGCACCACGCACGTTTGCGAATAGTCGCGGATTTGATCTAAGGATCGTAGAATTTTGTGTGATCCACAAATGCTTGTTTTGAGTCTGGATTTTTTGTGTAACTTGAATGTTAGTGAAACATGGACATCAAACGGACCCAATTTCTTCGTAGTTAAAAATTAATAAAAGGATAGTTCTTTTAGGAAAGTTCCTTCATTGAAAAGGAAAAAGGACGAGGAAAAAGTAATAACTATACACCTTATTCTCCACCTTCTGCATCCTGACCGAGCCACTTTATTTTTTAATATTCGTGCGCATATTGGTTGAGGCCTATGTCCAGTCAGCTGAGTTCATATATTAAATTGAAGTAAACTGAAAACTTGAAGGGACGTCCGTCTTATGTGTCGGAGCCGCCGACAACAACTACTAGTATCATAAAATTTAACTTAATGTTCCGATCGATTTTAGTAATCCAAACCAATTCTATGCCTTCACCTATACAAATTAATAGATTTAGTTCCCAATACATAAAAAATCAAACAAGAATTGCAAAAAAAAAAAACACTCCGTATTTCCAGACACGTTTGTATGTAACCCTTTAAAACTCATACAAAACAAACGCAGAACAAGGGAATTACCTTAAAAAGCTATGACGCGTCATTTGTCGACAATATCGAGTACACAAAGACTGGTCTGCCTTTTGTACGATGCTTTGACTGCGCTCCGCTTTTATCTACAAAACGCTATGCAATTGCACGTAGGTCGCCTGTGAATTTAAGCACGATGTTGGACTGCAGTTCGCCGAAATTTGTATTTGGATTTCGAAGTTAGAGTAATATTGAATTTCATAAAATAATGTAGGCATAGAATATTGGTGGCAAAAGTAAATTTTGATTTTAAGTGCTGTGTCATAACGACGACATTTTTTATTTTAAAGACACATCGTCTTCAAAATTCTATGCGGTGGTGAGAGACGCGCTGGATCGAAACCGATAGAGGAAAATCATCCGCTCCAAATGTGGCCCTGATGCTGACCACGATCCTCAGATATGAGGGACCGATTAAGATGATGATGATGATGTCATAACGACGAAATCAAACAATCACAAAATATTTTCCTGCTAATAATAATTCCTGTCACCGCTCTAGTTTAATCATGAAACTTTAATGAACTCATGACAGTACAAAGAATCAACACAAGACATAATAAAATAGAAAAAAAAAACAAAAAGACATCACAGCAGGAGTTCAAAAAGTCGATTACAAACATCTACATCTGCAACCAACAAAATAAGCCATCAAAAACCAATGAAACAAGTGAAATTCAAACAGATACGGTGATACCGATTTGATACCCTTGTAGGCGTGCTAAAGGGCGGTCGTTAGGACATGTTACGGCTCGTTTCCATGCATTTTTAACACAAGGGCCATTGGAGCGGGCCGGCTCGTTACTGACGAACAGAGTCAAGAGAGCCTTCTTGAAAATAATTAGGACTCCGTCTAATATGGGCCTGGGTTAGGTTGTAGGATTTTCGGTGTTTCGGTCATGTGTGGAGTTTCTATGGGATGTGAGGTTGCCGAAAGTTCAATGCATTGATGTGTGTGTGTTTTATAAGTAATGCTTGTAAGAAGAGGCTCTTTAAATATCATAAAGTAGTATAATTATCATTTTTAATTTGGAATTCAATCCTTGTGTCGAAGGGCCTTTTACAAACATACAAATCTCATGCACAAGACACCCAGAGTCAGAACAAGCATTCACACAAATGCTTGTCCTACGCGGTAATCGAACCAGCGACACGTCGCGCACAGCGGGTTTGGCGTGGTGACCTCAACCACTCAGTCCGTGCAGTCAAATTGAGAAATTAAGATTAAATAGTATTCACATCTTTGGATTTACAACATGATATAATGAAACTACACATCGAAGTTAAGCAACGATTGAACGCCCATTAAGATAGGTGACCAATTCTTGTTACTTTTTTCTGTAGCCTTTTTGTAGGGAACCAAAACTCCAACCCTCTTTGCTCACATTGTGATCGAACCTCTATTACGGTTTAGTAAATAAAGAGATATTGCTTGTCTTAACGCCCGCCAGCGAAAATATATTCTATTTTTGTAACAAACAATTTGTTAAGTACCTAATTATAAAGACTTGGCCCGCCCACTTAAGGCCTTAGCGACGGATCGGCTAAGCGCTAGCAATACTCATTATTACTGAACTAATAACATTTATATTTGTGGTGTTCTAGATGATAAACTTATTTTTATACAACGGTAAATCAGCGCTCACAAACATGACAACAATTGTTTCAAATAAATAATTAATTCTTGTAACACAATACTCTGAAGTCAAAATATCTTCGCAAATTTAATTTAAGTAATAGGCTGAAACTTTGGTAATAAATAGTTCTTTAGCACAACAGACAATTTATCTCATAAACCTAGTGCACCTATTCTGTTTTTCTAGTAAAGTTCTATTTTAATGTATGTGTGTACCTATATCAATACAAACTGACTTACATTATACACAGCATAGTATACGTTTCATCAAATACAAATTAATTATAAAACAAAACCCGAATCATTGAAAAATCAAATCTAATAAAACGAAACAATAACAACAACGTTCCTCTTGTTCTCAAAAAGACTGTATAATTCCCCTACAAATAATGTTCCCGATCGGTAATCGACAGTAATTCAACATAATTGCGTTACAAGGATCTCGTCTCTGCCCTTATGTCAGCAAACTTTCGCACAGTCCACTCGAAGCGATGCGATAACATCTGTGGGCTACGTGACTAAGTGTATGTGCGCCTTTTCCCCGTGTCATAGTGCTTGGGAAAGAAATTTAGTAGTACAGTGTATCTGTATGAGTGCTCTTGAGTGAACACTTATGATAGTAAATAAAAAAACAATATACGACGGCAAAACAAAGATAATTTTAGTGAAAAGAGGTTTGTTAAGATTTGTAATGGTTTAAAAAAATACCTATATTATAAACAGTCGATTTTAGTTGTGTTTTTTATACTCTAATCAGATAATGTCAATTGTAGAAATTAATACAAATTAGTTGTAACAAGATAATGAAATAACGACTAAAGCTGTTATTATAATATTAATAAGATAATTAACTTGGACTGCTTGTCTATAACATTTTCAGAGAAACGTTTATAAGCAAACTTAAGAAAATTTTAATCCCAAGAAAGGCAAAAGACAAAAAGGTAAAATTTCCGGGAAAATCAGCATCCACGCACTAAACCGTCAAAACAAGCAAGTCTATACTATATAATACTTTCACTAAAATCAAGACATAATATTAACATTAGTGTCTTTAAAAACCTCAACAAAAAATATGCCACGAAAATTAAAATACATTAGAAAAGTCATTTGATATAAAACAAAAGCCTGTCTGTATATCGAATTGTGTTTTATCTGTGTCTTGTTACTGGACGGCGAGCTCAAAGGGAGACGTCTTGCGGAAACAATGGGCCGTAGATGCTTGATAGGACACACGATTCTGTTATCGAACATCTTTAATATTAGTTATAGAGTTCACTACTGACTCCTTCAGAACATATATCTTTATACAGAGTGAGTGTGTGGGTATACGTGTAATTGAGTTAACTTGATAAATGTTGGAGGATGTAAAAGGCATTGGTGTGTGTGTGTGTGTGTGTGTGTAAAGAAATAAGCAATTAACTTTGGTATAAAAATAAATAATATACGCTATATAATTGGGATCTTATCATCTAGCTGTGCTGTCCTTTGCTTACTTTCTAATCATTCCAGCAAGTTAAGATTTCGCATAAATCATCAAACATTTACAATTGATTATGAATAAAACCCAACCTAACAAAATAACATAATTATTCACTAATTGAATTTCAATAAACGCGGCTTTTAACATGATCAAGGTAAAACTCCATCAAAATGACACATGACAGCCAAATAAATTGAATGCAACAAATAACAAGCATTCATTGTAATTAAATGAGGTTTGACGTCACTTTAATCAGAAGAAATATTGACCTTTGACAAGCCCTGAGTGGAACTCGATTGACAAGCTCTTTGATGACGCAGTAATTAAATTCAGAAGTCATTTTAATAAGGTTGAATATAAAAATTAATGTTGAAAGTAGGTTGATACACTGCTTTCGCTTAATTCACTTTTACACTCAACCGGGAATGGTAATTACTTTTCGATTTTCGATTTAAAAAAGTAGATATTTTAAATTATGTGACTATTCCTTAGTCGGTAATCTCTGCAAATTTTAAAAGGAATTAAATTTATTTTATGTTTGGGTAGATTGGACTGGAACCGCCTGCTTTTACCTCCTAATCTTTAATCCTTTCTGATCAGCCGTGAATAATTTACAGGCTTCACAAATACACAGGTACATTTATACGTATATATTCGATAGCCATATTAAATGCCTATTTCCAACTATACTGAACGCCGAGCCAATTGTAATCGACGTGCCGCGGGCTTGATCCCCTACCACAAGCATTCGTATGATCCACAAATGCTTATTCCAATTCTGTTTAATTTAATAGCATCTAACTTGAATGTTTGAAAGACACTCAGCGACACAAAACTTTCCTTCACACCTTGGTCTTTAAAAAAAAGGGTAGTTAATTTTACATAATTATAATTAAATTATAGGGAAAATTACTTTTTGCGATAGTCAAGTATGACCTCAAGCGAAGCCAGGCGCTATGCTAGACGCAGCTATAAACAACAAACTGTAAACTTCTTGGAAGACTAAATTAAAACGCCTTATTATGCGTCACATTATGCATTACGTGACGCCTTGCACAATATTAAGCTTAGCGAAGGGATTTATATGAAAACTAATAACAAGGCAGGCTGGAGCAATACTTATAGTATTGGTAAGTATTTATATGAAGTTGGAAGCTAATAGGATGGTGAATCAATTTTATACTTTGAATGTGCGGGTGAAGGATGTAAAATGTGTTAATCAAACATTTCACAGGCGAATACATAGCATAAAAGAAATCTATGTTATATAAATGAAGTTATATAAGCTCGTATTTTTAGTTAAATTTAAACCATAAGCACGCTTTACCAAGGAGTTGGTAGGTAAGTAAGAAAATTTTATCCACACATACTATTATCTTTCTAAATTTAACTACATAAAAAACAAGCCGGTCATGTGCGGTTCCGACGCGCGACAGAAGGTTCCGTAATAGCTTAAGAAAACAAATTTACAAAAATAATCGTAACAAACCGTTCCTTAACCTTCATTTTTACTTGAGTTACAGATGAGAAGTGTGCGGTTCCTGAGTGCTCTGGCAGCGAAACCTTAAGAATAAGGTTCTGCTTCACCCCATACAAAACAATAAAGGTATCAGCAAAAGAATCGTCATCGTCATATCCTCTTGTTTCCCATCGTTGACATAAATAAAGGTAAGTGTATAATTATACGAATGTCTATCATTCTCATTCCAAGCCTTCACTGGCTTTTGACAAATGAGGTGCTATACCATACGTCTCTGTCAGAAAAGTAACTGGTGATATAAAAAATGTAGCGAATATTTGTGGGACTTTTTAAGCGCTACGATATTGGTTTTTTGTTAAAGTGTATTGACGGTTTGAGGTATGATTGGCCGGTTTAAAAAGCAATAAAAGCGAAAGTCAAAGAAAAAAAAAATTATATATTTTTAACTCTATATTGACTGCACGGATAGCCGTGTGTAAAGTCACCACGCTTTGTATGATCGACGAATACGTGTCTATATGCATGTGACTTGAATGTTTGTGAAAAACCTCACGACAGAAGAATTAAATGCCTTAGTGCGGATATAGTGTTGTTTTTTAAAAAATATCACTGTTATTGAAAAAAAAATCAGGTTAATTTATAGATAGTTTGACGCCGACGAAAGAGAAACCTCATTACTTGTTGAATATTTTTTAAATAACCGTTAATAGTGCGTACCCATATCTCTTAACTTAATTCAGTAATGGCCTGAATTTCCCTACATCTAGGTTGAAAAGTAAGGGAGTCGCTTAACCGTATATTTCATCCAAGACGAGTCATCATCTTGTCGGTGTTCATAGAGCCTCCAAACACCGCCTTCGTTTGGACAGGACGACACGTATGATTAATTTGAGGACCGCATTTACCTGAACATAACCAACCCATCGAAAATAACTCGCATCAATCACTTTCACTGTTTTCTCTGTTTGTTTGACTAAGTAAAGACACTTTTGGGCAAATTTAAACTTTAAATTTCACCCATAAAGTTCATTTTCCGTCGGTTCAAATTTATTAAACTAGAATATATTTATGGCTTGTTTATATTATGATTACAACTGACCCTCGAAGTTCAAACGAAATTTGTTTTGTACTTGGGTAAAAGTGTGCTGGTATCTGATTAATGCGAAAATCTGCTCATCGAGTTTGTTTTAACACCTCCGCAAATGTGAGGTTTTGCCTAAACATATTATATGAGGGATATCTCATATAGGAAAATCTGACTTAATTATACACAGAGAAGTTTTTGATGGGGATAAATAACGACGTTAGGAGTCGCGGTTTGGATAAAGATATTTATAGAAAGAGACCGCTCACTATGAATTTTAGCTGCGGATGTGGTAAATAGACACTGAATGACATAACGACTAAATATAGTGCTATCCTTTTTTTGTTACAGCAGTAGCTGTTTAATGAAGTCTCATAATACAAGTACTGTTGACTTTATCAAGGTTCTAAAAGAGTTTCATAGAAGTTCTCTTGTTTTAACATATAATACAAGTCAACATTATTCTGGTCATATTACTCTCCAGTATCCACAAACCATCATAAATATTTGTAAAAACCTAATACCCATTGTCAGTACTGAAACTTTTGTCATAACTTGAAATAAAGTAACAACACAAGATATACATACAAACAATCATGTTGAAAGTCAAACAAAGCATGAGTTTCGAGTCACAAGAGATTTAAAAGTCGAACTCTTCATCCGGAAATTAAAGTAAAACCCTGTCAGCTGGCTGTGTTCGCACGTTACTCGCCTCGGATGAGACAAAAGTAAACGCTCCACGAGTACTTTAAAAAAAAAAGGTTTTATTATTTTTATAAACATGTAAATGAAAGAATGATTTATATCTGCAAATTGCTCTTTTTGAATGTTTTTACAAGATATTTTTTTTTGTAGCGTTTTTTGTTACAACCTTTTTTGTTCTTTGGAAACGAATGCACAAATGTAAGGTTTCTGTATTTGAATACTTGTGTGTCCAGTGTTTGCTGTTTTGAATGAACAAAACGAAGCCCGATATTCACTTTCAGTTTTTTCACTAGTTCTAAATAAAACTATTATGATTGCAGAATATTGGATCGCAATACGTGTTGATTTTTGTATTTCACGCATAAATCTAAATCCGTTTCGAATTCTATACAAAAACGTATTTTTTACCTTTAGCTTTTTTATAAAAACAGACATGAATATCACGTATTTTTGACATGCAAGTTACAGAAAAATGTGCACAACGTAAGTTAAACCAATATATTATAATAGTTAAATATTAAAAGAACCAAACTATCAGATACTGCTCACAAGAACTCCACGCACACTTAGCCTGGATGCCAAGAAGTAAACGTAATTTAATAATAAAAATATAATTATAATAATGCGTTTATTTAACGACTACAAAAGTCCAAATTAATATTCATCCAGTGAATTATATTAAAGTAATTTTAAATATGGATACTATTTTATCACATGATAATAATAAATAGTCAGTCGGTACCTCGTGTTTCTTTTTGACAGGGTTTTCTCCACCATTGCTGCATCGCTTTAATTCGTATTGACCGTTAGTAAATGTTTAAATAAATAAATAGTCAAAACGATAAATGGTATTAACGGTTGCGATAGTAAATAAATTAATTAATACGCAGCACGAGGATTCAACTCCTTTTTTAAAGGAGATCGGAGTCGCCTTTTAAGAAAACAAAATAATAGTAAAAAGAGATGAGACGGCAATATGGTCATACTGAAAAATAAATAAGCATAGTTTCTGTTTTTCGATGGTAATAAATGATGCCATAATTATTATTCATCCTGACTTTACATACAAAAAACAGAATTAATAAATGTCACTTTGAAACAGCTTCCATACTTGTAATTCGTATTGGCTTTATATTTGAGTCATTATTAATTATAATTTACAAGCTTCATCATTTGAAAAGCCTTCATAAATAATAATAATAATAATAATCTTTATTTCAGAACAATGTCCATACATAATTACAAAATAATAAGATTTATAGTAAAATTTGTGCGCGTATAAATGCTTTCAGGATGTCTGAGTCCTGCTTTTCCGCAATAACCTGCAGGATGCTGTTGGTGCTGCTCCTGACCCTGCTCAGTAGTGATACGAGCCGCTTGCGTATTACCGCGTGGAAGCCGTCTACCCTGGCTTCCGCAAACATACCGGAGGCACTGCAAAAACGGGGCAACCCCAACAACATCCTAAACCCGTTGTTATATTGGACACGTAAGGCATTGAGCGTCCTCTGCGTATATCTGAACCACAGGCTGCACGTGTAGAAAGTCTGACAGTAGGCTTTAAATAGAGTGACTTTAACTTGTTTACTACAACGCACAAACCTGCGGGCCAGCATATTACTTCTAACCGCCAATGCCCTACGTTCCCGTTCTATGTCAACCTGGTCCTCAAGGTCCTCTGTAACGTAATGTCCAAGATATTTAAACTTTTCTACCCGCTTTAGTTCAATGCCATTTAGCTTTATTGCGGGCACATTCAATGTACATTTACCGGGGGCCTTGAAAACCATGTACTCGCTCTTCTTAGCATTGTACATCAATCCATGCTGAATGCTATATGTTTCACATATTGCAAGCAACTGCCTCATTGCACTTACAGTTGGGGTCAGCAGCACCATGTCGTCTGCGTAACTAAAGTTGTTCATACAAATGTTGTCAATCCAGCATCCCACTCGTGTGCTGCTGAGCCCAACTATAAGCTCATTCACGTACAAGTTGAAGAGCCTAGGAGAACTCAAACCACCTTGTCTCACCCCGCACTCCAACCTGTACGTGTCCGAGAAGGCATTTGCCCACCTTACATAATTATTCTGGTTTTGGTACCAGAAATGAAAAATCCGTTGTACCTGTGTAGGCACGCGGGTTTTCTTGAGTTTCTCCCATAACAAGTCATACGACACAAGGTCAAATGCCTTGGAGAGGTCAAGAAAGCATGCCGTTCCGGCAGAACTGTTAAACCTACAAAATTTGTACGGTTTTCTTGAGGGGGGATACTGTGGGAGTCCGTCATACAACACCGATCATAACGACCGCTCCGCGCGGCGCGCGGACGGACACTGAACGCTGCCGGCCCGAACGGCCGTATTTATACCTCGAGTTCTCGGCGACGCGTCATCAACGGACATACTCCTGCGTCGATCGCCTTCAACTAACTGAGCGGCCGATGCAGCGCAACTAGTTTTTATTAAGCGTGCCGAACCCTGATTGGCTGCACACGTTGTGGACATATCGACAGCCAATGGGATGTTAGAGACTCTTAGGATGTTGGTATAAATATTGGTTTCGAAATAAATTTCACAGCATTCTCAAACTGGAGTTTTACTGAGCAACACAAGTAGTACACGAACGTTTATCGTGAAAACAAAATGGCGAAAGTCAAGGCCACAGATAAAACAATAATACTACATTCTAGTGCATACTTTACGTCACATAGTACGCATTAAATTACCATTAAATAATATGTTATGTAAAATAATACCTGTTTTTGTTGTTCAAAGAATGATATTACAAATTCAAGTTTTATGTTACGAATTTTATTTTTAAACGGAGACATTTAATTTTTTTGTGGTCTTTGGCTGGTAGATAACTATTGTATAATATTGGAATTATTTTAAAATTTGGCAATATGTTACCGTTTTACCATGCCCCATAATTGGTCAGACCTTTCGCCAGTAGACGAAAAACGTTGCGGTTTATAAGTAATGCTAAACAATCTGGAATAGTGTGCTCTGGATAAATAAAGACAATGCTTATATAAACATAAAACGGTAATATTTTCCTTTGTCGACTAACTAAATGAGCAAGAAAGTATTCAACTCTACCAGACTTAAATTCCACAATAAAACATTTGAAATAAATGCTGGCCGGTTGTATTAAAGAAAAAAAATGCAATTCATGTTTTCGAATGCCACATGGCGTTGAGAATATGATTTGTATTTTTAAATAACAATGTCTTATGTAAAAAGGTTTTAAATTCAACATGGACACCTTTGCACGTTGAAATATAAAAAGAACCCTCATAATACACCATTATACGCCCAAATTACGTGACGTAAATATGATTAATTATTTATTAATCCCCTTATAAACGATTCTTGGCATTGAAATTTAAATTCATGACCCATAGTGACAGTAGAACCGGTTTTTTCAAGGTCTCTGTCACCCCTTTAGAGTAACTTCACACCTTTTAACTTTTTTTATCATCTCAAGTTACTTTATTGTGTCCTCCCCTTATATTTGCTAAATGATTTTTTTTCAAGGTTGTCTATTTTAAATCCCACGGGTAGTCAGCTGGTATTAAATTATAATAATAAATATTTCAGGTTAGTTTAATACCGGTAAGGATAAAAAAAAAACTAGTCTGTCAGTGACTTGTAATGTGTCATCGTTCTTTAAATATCGAATCATTTCGAGAATGTGTGTTAAATGTTTTTTTTTATTACGTGAAGACCGGATACAGTGAACGAATGAAATGCCGAAAATAAAAGTCGCTTGTTATATCTTCACAGAATTTTCTTTACTTCACGTGATTATTTTATGTAATTAATGGATTTTATTTGGTTAATTTACCTCCATTCTTTTATTATTTTTCGATGCCAATTTTCGCGATGTTGGCTGTCAAAGTAGAGGTTAAGTTAGTTATATTCCCATCCAATTTCTTTTTACTAAATTGGGTGAACGTTACTGACAGTTACATAAACAGTTTCTTCCTATATTATAATATCTGAATAAGTTTCATTTTTAACCGATTCTACAAAATTTCTAGTCAGGTATTACTACAAATTGCCGGGTCCATAAATGGCACTCAAGCGAATGCTATAGTTTGTTTACATTACAGATTAAATCCCTTTTAGCACGTAAACACGACTGGTATTATTATCTCTGTAATATAGTATTTACATTAAACATGCGTCCAGTCTGTGTTTATCTGCACCCATTGATATTAAACATGTCTATTTTTTATCATTGTAACTCCATCCCTATGTTGTTTATGATACATTCATGTAGGTACCTAACTAGGAACTCTATTCAACTCTTCACATTAAAGTACTGGCTGCTAACCTAATGCTTTAAAAAATATATCAGTGATTTTATTTAAAAAAAGAACGTACCAATTCACATGAATTTATTTTTAAATAAATCGTTTGCAAATTCGAATAAAAACCAGAGTCATTCTTAACCTGCCAGTGTTTTCACATCCGACAAAAGAGTAATTAAAAACAATTAATTAGTATTTACGACACCAATTTTTCATAAAAAGAAGACACACTGACATATTGGCATAATTGCCAATGACATTGCAGTGTCCTAGTTTCACCGTTGAAAAAGTTTTAAATTGTGTTCGGAAATGGCGGAGAATTTTCGTTGATGACAAAAAAATTCGAGTGCACGTTACATTTAAATAACAAGATTTGCAAGTTTCATGTTTCTTATAATATAAAAGTCGAGAAATGTATTTGAAGATTTAAAAGGTTCTGTTACTTGCGGCTTTCCACTTTAAAGTGACAGTAAAACTAAGTAATATTTCTTAATCAGCCATTTTAATTACAATTTTATCTAAACTTATTCTTAATTAGTCACGTTTACCCAATTACATGATATTAAAACCTAAAAATGATTATCAAGTAGTTAATTCACGCTTTTTTTATATGTGAATAAAAACAGGATTTTATCAAAATGTCTTTCCGTGTATCCATTAAGGAGAACCGGCTTTTAAATATGCGAATGTCGGCTCGACTTAACCGAGCCGCTGTTTTTTTACTTTTTACTCACAATTTTTACACCAAATTACAGTTGTGTTACAAAGGGATACGGTTATAAGGGGTTATTACACTATTTTTTCTCTTCTTACGGTACGTATAATGATACCGACGTATTATATCCCACTGTTGGGCAAAAATTGCCCATAAAGTGGCGGAAGGAGAGTCGAGCTTGATTCCAATATTTAGAATTTAGTTTTTACTCATTAGTATCGCTTTTAGACTGATTATTTCTTGATATAATAGGGTAATACCTTGCTGATTAAGTAACCAATTTAGCAGAGAATTAAAATCGTTAATCTATTATTCAGTGTTTTCTATTGATGGTTCTCCAGTTTACTAACCTTATGTTATTTAACATACACACAACCCTATAAAATGAACTACAAGTCCAAACCGAGTCGAGTCTTAAAGAACGAAACCAGTTATGTTAATCCATTCCGTTCACTCAATATTCAATACCGGTCAATGAATGAGTTGAACCGTCGGAATTTCGGGTTCGACGTTCGAAATTCAAAATACAAATAGCGTTTCCATACGTAACACATGTTTGTTCCAATTTTAAATTAGAATACAGATTATGTAACTGTGTAACTGTCAGATTCGTTTTGATTTAGTGTTTTTTTTTCTGTCGTTCCAACCGGTTTTAGAGTTAACAGTTATGCCAAAGATGAGTTTTAAATAAATTATGACTGCATACGAACTCGTTTGATTCAACATTCCTTCTAAAATAGATAAGTTGCATAAATCGTGTGCATTGAGTCCCTTTATCAAGAAAGTCGCTCTACTGACCTCTGGCACTCACAATATTTCATAATAACGATATAATAACCATTCAGAAATTAATTCGAACAAACAAACGGTGTTTTGTAATGTTTTTATGTCTGGCATGATAAGTAGTTGCCTGTGCCTTTAAGAGCATTGTACTAAAGAAGAAAACAATCAGCTGTCAGACGATTATGGAAAAGCTTCGATACTTGAAAACAGTATTTTTTTAAAGTGGTAGGAATGGGAATAATAAGCAAACGGGTTGTGACAAGACTTACTATTTTGTAAAATTAAGTTATGAATTTTAATAATTTATTGAAATGATTCCGACCTTCTCTGAATTTGAATGTCAATTAAAATAATTTGTAATAAATAAACATTACTGAAGGTCATTCTTGATTTAATCGATTTATTTTTGTTGAAAAACTAATATTCGTCCATCTTTATTTGACGTCCGCGACGAAATAATTTTAAAGTAAAATACTCTTCAGGCGTTCTACCTACTTTCTACAAATGTGTTTTAGATATTAATATTATTGTTAATTACCAATATGTAGTAAACATATTCTAGGCTTTTGCTAAGCTAATAATTTATTTACAAAATGGCACTTCAGTTTTAAAGTTTAGTAGACTAACAATGATAGATTACTCAGTTATCTCATAGTAACTCTGTTAACTTGTCTCATATTAATTATACGGAAGATAACAAACGGTAATAAATCGTTAAAATACTTATATATTTGGTCCTAGGTCAGGCAACATTACCTATCTTCACATTCTAGTAAAAACAAGTCGCATAGGAAACATTTATAAAACCTGTCAAGTATCAGAATATAAGCTAAAGACAAAATATTGGTTAGGTGAAAAATCATGACCGTAACAAGCGTTGCTTAACTTCGATCTTTATTTTTAGTATGTGTTGTTATAGCGACAACAAAAATACATCATCAGTGAAAACTTTAAGTGTTTAGCCATCAGGGTTCATGAGAAACAGCCTAGTGTCAGATGGACTGACAGCTGTTTGTCAGAAATTACGATTTTTTAAACATTCTTTCTACATTTATCTGACTCCTTTAAATTACGCTATTCACAACTATATCTTTATTAGCTTACGTAAACTCCAACTAAGTTTCAACGACTAATTTAAATTATATAATTCCTGGCATATGATAATAGATTGGTAGCCATTTATTCACAACATTAGCGAAGAATAAAACTAGTATTGATAAGCTATCTGTTTGCGTTAAACATGTTTGTCTATTCTTTACGTAAATTGATAAGAGACCTTATTAGAAGTTTTAAAATTACAATTGGTATTTTATTTGATAATATTTTACTAAGTTCCGCTTGTGTAGCAATTGCCCGCGGGCCCAGCCACTATTAATCGAAAATGACCTTTGAAAAACCATCCTTTGTGATAAACCTGGTTGTAAACTATCAATCAACCAAGGTATACTAAGTCAAATTTAAAAATCCGTTCATTGGTTTTTGTGTGAAAGAGGAACATACATCCATCTAACTAATAAAATTGTACTCTTAGTAGGGAGTTGAGTATTACGTACATGTGTCAAATGGTATTATCATTCATAGATTATACTGTAACCGGGTATTACGGTTTATCTTTATTTTTTTAAACACAGCTGTAGGCAGTTAAAAGAATGTATGAAGGATTGCAACGCATTGCCATACACCGACACAAAAACGCGGATGACGTAGCACGACGGTTCAGGTTTAGTCAGTAAAAGTCTGACACCCATTTCCTCCCCCGAGGGAGTTGGTGTCCATGAGGATTCCCCCGCCTAAACAAAAAAAAAAGAAAAAAAAGGCAGTTAAAAGAACGATACAACGCCCCTGCATTCTTTTCTTCTGAATGGCGAATCATCAAATCATTCCTCCCGCTAAACGTTAAGCAGAAAGGAGTGTCCGACTCCTACTGACAAATAAACACGTATGTCCTTTGCATGTACCGGGCCACGGTAACCTTTCATGGCGGTAAATTGAAAAAACTCAAGAAAAATTGCGAAAATATAAACCGATGCCTCTGTTACAACTCTAATTAACTATAAGTAGTTTCATTCTAAAAGAATACTGACTAATAAACACAAGAACAGTCTCAGTAAGACTAAAAACCTTTAAAATGACCCGAATAACACAAATCCAGTTTCAAATCTTATCTTATTACTTGAGCACATAGCGTGTGGTCAAGCTAAAGCAAACAGACAGACAAACAGAGAATACGTTCACTTTCAATACATGTACAGTGGGACTGTGAAATCGTGACCGAAGATAGTCACTTTCTTTTATTTGTTTGAATGTTGATCTGTTTTCAATTGTGATGAAAGTTTTGGACGTATTTTAAGAGTTTTCACTGAGGCTCCGCTGTCCGTCAGTCCATTTCCGATATTTAAAAAATGCTCTGGAGAATTCGAATAGTTTCAAACAGAAACCATTTGCCGTTTTTTCAACGGCCATAGTAAATAGCGGAATAGGGATGACGACAATTCTTCTAAACTTTACAGCAGTATATTTTTTTGAATTTAGGTTTTTCAGAAAAGTAAAAAAATATTTTTGATAGTAACTGTCGTGAGAATGATTCATTATTAAATGATGTAACGGTTTACTCACGCGTATTTATCGGGGTAGCCCGACTAGTTTCGGACCCAACCGGAGTCCTTAATCATGAGCAGACGCGGCGGGAACGGATAAATACGCGTGATTAAACCGTTACATCATTTAATAATGAAAAAATACATGTCTAATA